>NC_136957.1:6982062-7564562 GCF_032717465.1 Coenobita brevimanus | reverse complement strand
TCAGTTTTCAACCTCAGACCTAAAAGAAGAAGCACACACACACACACACACACACACACACACACACACACACACACACACACACAAACACACACACACACACACACACAACCAAACACAAACACACGAACGTACGCACGCATCCACCCCCCTACATACACACGCGCGCGCCCGAGTAAAGTTTGGCCAAATTTGTGACTTTTTTATGAGAAGTTTGAACCGTCGTGGTGCCGGCCTGCAGCCTGAGTATGTGATGTAGGCAGGGGAGGCAGAGCTGGTAAAGTAGAGGCAGGGTAGGCAGGAAAGCCAGAGGAGGCAGACAGGGGAAGGCCCAGCAAAAGGAAGGCAAGGCAGGCAGAAAAGAAAAGGGAGATAAGGCTGGTAGGGAAGAGATAGGGCAGAAAAGAATGAGGCAACTAACACAGGCAAACAGGATAGAGAGAGGGTGACAGGGCAGACAGGGTAGGCGGGGCAGGCAGGGAGAGGATGGGACAAGCAGAGAAGCAGGGGTTGCCAGGAATGGAGTGCCGACTACAGAGGCTGGGGAAATGCATAATAACGCCAGGATAGTATATTGGAGGCAACTTGTGTTAAAGGAATGGCTAGCACAGAGTCTGTGCAAGGCAAAGAAAAGGCAAAGTGAGTCAGGCATCAAGGCAGGGAGGGGAAAGCAGGAGGGCCAGGAGAGATAGTAGGAAGCACTTTAGAGTCGCACATGGATGGAGGACGGAGGAGGCAGGGTACAGAGGAGGAGAAAATGATGGGAGACAGAGGTAGGAATGGGGCTGGTGCGGTCATGAAGTTGAGAGATAAAGGTAGGGAAATGGTAACTGTCAAGGGGTTATTATAATATCACGGTAATTTTGAAATAAATAGTTAAATATTATTTAAATTGAAAATAATATTCAATAATATTGAAGAGCAGGGACAATGATTGTCTTACTAAATCAAACAACGATTACTTTACGCTGGCCTGCTTCGCACGATTCTCTCAGAATGAGAATTTACAAACTTTCTCAACAGTACACAGCAGAGACTAATTACTCACAATTGCTGAATTAGTACTGTTAGCCTCTGGAGAAAGTTACTTCACCCCTGACAATAAATAACTAATACTAATAATAATATCAGGTCCTTGCTAATGCATTAACTCCTAGGTAGCACAACGGATTTTAAGTTAATACAAGACTGGTCTAAGTACCAGTTATGAATAGTAAAACGTCTATGCAAGCTAGGAGCTATGTGGGAAATAAGCTTAATTACGGAGAAATGAAACAAGAGTTTACTTTACATTAAGCTCAAGGAAAAGAACTGTTAAATTTATTAATTACAAAAATAAATTTAACGTTACATTTCAAATCAAATCAATGAGACGCACTCACTCGCACAAAAGCTAAATACTTATGCCTAGGAAAAAAAGACACCTTAATTAAACTCTTATAACTAGGATTATACAAAAAGAAATACCGGTCGATGAATGCTGTGTATCACCCGGGAGTGGGAGGACTGGATTAACTGTCTCAGTGGAGCTTGGGTGCTAGCGACCTCTCACACTTCTTGGAGCACAGGACCTTCCTCCGTCACAACAAACACTCGACTCAGTAAGTCGTGGGAAAGACAAAGGGAGCAGTAGGCCGCATTTTTAACGGTCAAGGCAAGCAGAGGCGAACAATAAAGAAACAATAGTATCGCTCAGTACAGCACTTAGTGACGTGCATTAAATCGGTCACTTTTGAAAACAGTGACGAATGTTTTGAAAAGTATACCCCGAAATGGAGAGAGAAACGGTTAACTGAGCGATACACAGTGAGTTTTCCACTAATAGTTCGTGGCTTCTCACAAAAGGGAAATGTCGCGAATTGATTCGTGACATTACGCCCCATGAAAATTAAATCTTTCTTCCTTCAGAAGAAAGATTTCAATATACATACATATAAATCCTAACTCAGTCACACAAAATTCACACTGTGGTGTGTGTGCTATCCTGCTACAGGAGAAAGTCTCAGTCGCCAGTGAGCGAAAAAAAACTCGTATTTACGTTAATAGAAACAAGCTTGAGGGAAAAACTCCGTGACGACGGTGAAAATCCTGTACTCAGGTCAAACTGAGCGAAAATTCGCTACATTTACACTGACAACTAATTGTTGTGTAGCGTGGTGTATGTAATACACGGTGTAGGTGTGACAGTTGTAGTGTAACTGTACCTACGTGTAAAATGACAGTAAATAATAATATGGCGACGACGAAGGCAGAGAAGAGGCGGCAGCATGCGGCAGACGATCAGCTGGCCCGCACAGCAAAACTGCTACACCCATTGCTGAACCTGCAAAACCAATTAAGGTGGAGCATCAAAAGTGTCAATGAGACAAAATTCTTATTACGTTACAATTACTCTCTCTGCCTAGCAATCAGTACATGCTACAAAAAGTACACTCGAGTTCGCCATTAATTTTAGCACACGATTAGTGTCAGCAAGTTGAGAATCCTTGTGCAAACTCGGGTCTTCCATAGCCTCGAACTGCACACGGGTCCTCAACCTGTGCCTTAACCTACAGTACTTATATTAATATGGGGAAGCTGAGAATCCTTGTGCAAACTTGGGTCTTCCATAGCCTCAAGTCGCCTCTGCAGAGTTCTCTCTCGAACTTCCCCCTTAACCTACAGTACTTCTATTAGTACCGGGAAGCTGAGAATCCTTATGCAAACTTGGGTCTTCCATAGCCTCAAGTCGCCTCTCAACTTCCCCCTTAACTTACGGTACATAAAATGTATGTACAGGCCCTGGACATAATGTGTCCTGTGGGGCCAATGGGCGAGACGTCAGGTCTGCACCCACTTCACCACTACCCTGTCTCTCAACTGACTCAGAGATTACAGGTGTAGTTACAAATGGCACAGGAAGGGCATGTCCCTGATTAGTGGTGATACTTTGGCACACACTGCAAGAACGGACAAAACTATCTATGTCCCGTCCCATCCCTGGCCAGAAAAAGTCAGCTCAGATATGGCCCTGGGTCTTCCTTTTGCCCATGTGACCTCCTGAGACTGAACAATGACCCCATTGTAACACTGCTAGGCGGTACTTGGCGGGAACGACAAACTGCAGTCGAACCTCGCCCTCGGGTGTTCGTGACTCACGGTAGAGCCGTCCTTGTTTGCGAAGGAACTTGGCTCGACCTCCCCGTGAATACTTAATCACTCGACCCTTTTGTTTGTTCCGCACGGCAGCAAGTGTCGGGTCAGAATGTTGTTCTTGGACAACAAGTTGACTACACATCAGATCTTGCGGCGATTCAATGATCACTGGGGTGACACAGTCTGGAGCCTCAGTCATGGGTCGTGTTACCGCAGCAGCCGAAGTCTGAGTAGCGTCATCGGAGCAACTATCCTTGACTCCATTAATATTTCCAATGATGAGTTCAAATAAAGGTTCTGGCATGACAACTGCAAGTGTCGTACCAGTATAAAATGGAGATGCCACCTGGATACGTGCCTCAGGGAACAATCTCATTGATCCATCAATAAGATTTGCATGGATCTGTCGACCTGTATACTGCTCAGGCCGAACTAGACTCTGCTTGACAGAGCAACCTGAGGAACCATTATCTCTCAGGACCTTCACAGGAATGCCTCCCACAAACCCTGGCTGAACAAGGAAGGTACTGTCACCTGCGGGAGGGCCTGTGGAGGAAGCAGCTGGCCACTCATGAGGCTGCTGAATTGATGTGGCAAACATTGTGCCTTGACAATTATAAGGAGATGGAACATTGGCCATCTGTGGAGGGGGGTTCACTGTCACTGTGGGACTAGTGAACTGTGGGGAAGTACCCACACTGGTAGGGACGTGACCACCGTGCTGCTGCTGAGGAATGAAGGCTGCATTCGCTTCCTGCCTCTTTTGAGCTGGTGGTAAAAAAGTTTGTCCCGACGGTCGGTTGCGTGGCTGATACTGCTGCTGGTTAGGGTACTTGTTGTACCTCTTCCACTCAGGTTTCTGAGTGTTTTGCCCCTGGTCCTTCCACTGCGGTTTTGGACCTTGGCCATTATTCTGAGAATGGCCTTGTTGCTGGGGTTCAGTCTGAGACGGCTTCCCAGACTTATCAGGTTTTCTGTTCCAGGTGTTTTGCTTACGAGCTTGATACCCGTATGCAGTAAAGAATGCGTCAGCCTTCTCTGCCATTTGGCTGGCATCTTTCACCTGGCAGATCTTAAGCTGTGCTATGAGCTCAGCAGGCCACGACCTCTCTAGCTGTGTACGCAACATAAGGTCAATTATCCCCTCACGCGTGGAAGGAGTTTCATCTTTCTCCATCCACTCATTTAAGTAAGCTGTGAGACGATCAAGGAACTGAACAGCTGTCTCCTTGTCTTGGAGACGAGCTCGCATGAACTGAACTTTGGCGTCGTCTACTGTGAGACCATACGCCTTAATGAGTGCAGCTTTCATCATCTCATATGTGAGAGTGTCTCCACGAATTCTGTGGAGAATATCGAGGGCAGGGCCCTCAAATAAATTAAGAAATTGGATCCGCTTAGCTGCCTCATCCAGTTGATACATGTCTGCCATGTCCTCAAAATGAGCTATGTACGGCTCGATTCGCTCGCTTTCCTTGTGTGAAGGAAGCTTGATGCGTGGGGTCGCCAGGACATGTGCAGGGGAAACGCTCGTGGAGCTTGGACCAACTGCAGCAGACGTGTCTGAAGCCAAGGAATCTCGCTTGAGCTTCATCATTTCATATTCGTGTTTTTCACGTGCTTCTCGCTCCGCACGTTCGTGCTCTCGTTCTCTCTTGCGTTGTTCACGCTCGTATTCGCGCTGTTCTCGCTCTTGTACTAGTTCGAGTTCGCGCTGTTTTTGCTCGTGTTCGCGCTGTTGTCGCTCTTTTTCTAACTCGAGCTCGCGTTGTTTTTGTTCGTGTTCACGCTGTTCTCGCTCATATTCGCGCTGTTCTCGCTCATATTCGCGCTGTTCTCGCTCACGTTCACGAGCGTCTTTCTCACGTTCTTGCTCGTAATTAAACCGTGAGAGAACGTAACTCTGTATTTTCTCTGGGTCAGTGAGACCCATATCTTTGGCTTCCTGTACATAAGCACTGGCTGCCATGGCGCTAATTTATTAAGCAAACGAAACTGAGCACTGACTGCTTCGCAAACGAATGCTAATAATACAAATAAAGAATACAGACACAAGCTAGTGGTGACCAGTCTTATCTAGTTAACTGGCAAAGAATAAATAAAAAATGCGAATAACTAAGAACTCTCAATAATTAACACAATGGGTACGGCGGCTACCCAGGAGCGAATAAAATCGTCTGGCGTTACCAAGAATAAACGAGTTAAGTACTCTATTGATTAATAAAGCAAAAATTCACTTGCTACATCAACGGTAACCACCAGCAAGCTTGTGTCTATAAACTTTAATGATAAATACCTAAATATGAATGAGTGAGCACTATCTCGTGAATAGCTTTAGAGCTAGGAGTTAATATCCTGGAATGAGGTCGCCAATTGTCACAGGGTTTTTATAATATCACGGTAATTTTGAAATAAATAGTTAAATATTATTTAAATTGAAAATAATATTCAATAATATTGAAGAGCAGGGACAATGATTGTCTTACTAAATCAAACAACGATTACTTTACGCTGGCCTGCTTCGCACGATTCTCTCAGAACGAGAATTTACAAACTTTCTCAACAGTACACAGCAGAGACTAATTACTCACAATTGCTGAATTAGTACTGTTAGCCTCTGGAGAAAGTTACTTCACCCCTGACAATAAATAACTAATACTAATAATAATATCAGGTCCTTGCTGATGCATTAACTCCTAGGTGGCACAACGGATTTTAAGTTAATACAAGACTGGTCTAAGTACCAGTTATGAATAGTAAAACGTCTATGCAAGCTAGGAGCTATGTGGGAAATAAGCTTAATTACGGAGAAATGAAACAAGAGTTTACTTTACATTAAGCTTAAGCAACGTTGGGTCTGGTTAGTACTTGGATGGGTGACCGCCTGGGAACACCAGATGCTGTTGGCATCCCTACGTGTCGAGTGGGGTTGGTGGAGGATTAGTGCCCCTCCCTGTAAAACAATTAACTCTAAGCCCTTGGCCACCCCGTGTGGGATACATGGCGTCTGGCAATGAATGAAAATGAAAAAAGAACTGTTAAATTTATTAATTACAAAAATAAATTTAACGTTACATTTCAAATCAAATCAATGAGATGCACTCACTCGCACAAAAGCTAAATACTTACGCCTAGGAAAAAAAGACACCTTAATTAAACTCTTATAACTAGGATTATACAAAAAGAAATACCGGTCGATGAATGCTGTGTATCACCCGGGAGTGGGAGGACTGGATTAACTGTCTCAGTGGAGCTTGGGTGCTAGCGACCTCTCACACTTCTTGGAGCACAGGACCTTCCTCCGTCACAACAAACACTCGACTCAGTAAGTCGTGGGAAAGACAAAGGGAGCAGTAGGCCGCATTTTTAACGGTCAAGGCAAGCAGAGGCGAACAATAAAGAAACAATAGTATCGCTCAGTACAGCACTTAGTGACGTGCATTAAATCGGTCACTTTTGAAAACAGTGACGAATGTTTTGAAAAGTATACCCCGAAATGGAGAGAGAAACGGTTAACTGAGCGATACACAGTGAGTTTTCCACTAATAGTTCGTGGCTTCTCACAAAAGGGAAATGTCGCGAATTGATTCGTGACAGTAACCAAGGCAAAAGAAGACACATATGGGAGATAAGGATGGGCAGAAAACTAAGTTGAGTCATAGGAAAGACATACAGCACAGGGGCATTCGGGAAAAGTAAAGATAGGAATGAGGTTGGCCGAGGTATAAAGGAGGGTTATAGACAAGGACAAGCCAGGGCTGAGAACATGAAATACAAGTAAGTTGGCAAGAGGGAGGAGTGGATATAGGAGAGACATAAAGGCAGGAAGGAGGTCGGCAGGGACACAAAGGAAAGAGGAGGTTGGCAGGCTAATATGAGAGAGAAAGGAAACTGGCAAGGGTGTAGGAGAGAGGTCAAGTTAGGGAAGTGATACACAGGAGCACAGAGGAGTGGCAGAATTAAGCTGGGTCATGAAGGGGAGAGGCAGAGGTAAACAAGGTCATGAAGGGGAGAGGTAATGTAAATAAATATTTTTTTTTTTTTTTTTTTTATGTGTCCGACTCTGGGCATAGGCTTCACACCCTGCTATCAAGGCCCAGCAGTACTCCTACATACCATACACCTCTACATGTCACCACTTCGGCGCTAACACCCACCGTCCATATTGAATACATGCTAGGGCTGTCTCACACAGGACTGGTGTATTGGTATTAGCGGGGGTATTTTTACGACATGTCGGCGGGTCTTCTGGTAGATCAGTAAAGCCTGATTTAATGAAATTCAAATCCTTAAACTGTTCCCTGCCCCAGCCGGGATTCGAACCTGGGTCCGGTGGGACTGCAGGCCACCACTCCACCGATTGAGCCACAGACTAGACAATCGGTTCCCTGAAACCCATCAGTCTGCATACGAGCAACAGATGGCTCCACATTCCTTTACATGTCATCTCGCGGATGTTAAGACCCACCATCTATACTGAATTACACAGTGAGATGTCTCTTAATGAGACAAAAATGTGAAAGAAAACTAAAGTTTGGAGGAAAACAGAGTAATAAGAGTGCGTGGAGGAGACTGAAGAAAGTAAATAAGTAAAAGTCGGGAATGGATAAAAGCAAACTTATGCAAAGGCAGGCAGGATTGGCAAGCTAAAGTAAAGAAAGAAAAATTGGAGTCACGTGGTCAGCGGAGACAAGGCGAAAGGAAGCATTGAATGGGTTGCCCCTGACGAAGGGGGAAACTGGAAGGAGGCAAGGATAGATGAGGGAAGGCAGGGAAGGGACTGTTGTTGTTGCTCAACCCCGGTCCGCCTGGCTGAGGAAACCCGTTAACCACAGGTAAGCAATTATCCCTACGGGGCTGTCCCACAGATTTCTAACACCGATAATGTTGAGTGTCATAATGTGACATGTACTGTGTAATGCTCCATTATGTGTGGTGTGATTTTGGGGCAGATTCTACAAGTGGGCCATATGGTATTTGTGATTCGAGACAACCTGAATCGAAGCTGGTAATTGAGGAGGTCTAGGTGATGCCTTGATTGAAGTCAGTCTAGGTGAACTCGATCAGTTCCATTTAAGTATATATCTGATAGGTGAATTTCAGAGAAGGGGATTGAAGTATAGTGTTCTGATGGAAGTGTTTTATTGCCCTGGGCGAGAGAGGGAAAGAAAAGAGAAAAGAAACGACAAAGGGGGTGGGGGGTAGGCAGGCATGGGAGAAAATGAAACAAGAAAGGATAAGGGAGGGAAAGAACAGTAGTCCAAGGTGAAACAGGAAAGCCGGGGAAAAAAGTGGGCAAATATGAGAGGCAAGGTGAGGGAGCCTAGAAAAAGGAGAGAACGAAAAGAGAGAGAGAGAGAGAGAGAGAGAGAGAGAGAGAGAGAGAGAGAGAGAAAGAGAGAGACAGACAGACAGACAGACAGACAGACAGACAGACAGACACAGACAGACAGACAGACAGACAGACAGACAGACAGACAGACAGACATCAGACAGACAGACAGACAGAGACAGAGACAGAGACAGAGTTCTTACGGGCAATGCAAATCAGAGAACTCTGGAGGATAAATAAATAAATAATGTGAATTGGAGAGGAAAAGGCGTGGCAGGGAAGATGTAGGCTGGTAGGAGAACAAGGTGAAAGGTAAAGGAAACGTGAGTGCACAATGACAATAGGGAAACTGGGCTGTAGACAGGGTGATAGAGAAGATAGTATGAAAGTAGAGTGGCAAATTAGGGTACAGAAAAGGTGACAGAGAAGAAGGAAAAGATGAATGACGACAGATAGATAGGGTGTAGAGTGAAGGTAGGGAGGATGTAGGAAGATATGAAGGATGTAGTTGACAGATAAACAGGGTGTAGGATGAAGGGAGGGAGGAGGAAGGCTGAGAAAAAAACATGATAAAGAAAAGATGGGTGTCAGGTAACATGGGAATAGGATGTGTGAAGGTAAATTATGTGTCGAGTGACAGAGAAATCGAGTGGAGGGTGAAGAAAGGAAAGGCCGATGGTGGACAGAAATTATAGAAATTGTAAAGAGGGTATAAAGTGACAGAGAATGATGGTAGGGTGTAAGAAGACAGGGATGAAGGCGGATGGGGCTACATATAAGGAAGATAGGAAGTCAGGTGGCAAGGATGAAGGCGGATGAGGCTGCAGAGGAGGAAGGTTAGGTAAGGGGTGAAGGAGAAGGACGGTTAGGTGATATAGAAGGACGGTAAAGTGTAAATTGAATAAAAGATTGTATGGTGATGGTGATGATAAGGCGTAGGTAGAGAGACTGGATGGCAGAGAGAGAGAGAGAGAGAGAGAGAGAGAGAGAGAGAGACAGAGAGACAGAGAGACAGAGACAGAGAGACAGACAGACAGACAGACAGACAGAGACAAACAGACAGACAAACAGACAGACAGAGAGAGAGAGAATGTGGTCAATAGCTTGGAACGAGAAACGGGAAAAATGGGAACAGGTCCACAGTATATCAGAAAAAAATGGACTACAAAAAATATCTGCTGACTGAAGGTGAATGTCTTTGTTTACTCAGATATGGAGTAAAGTAGACGAAGTCAATTGCCTTTACTTCCATTAAATCCTACCCACCCCTCTCGCCCTCGTTTTTACGTTTATCTATTCTCGCACACATATCTTACGGGAAACAGTTCGGAGGAAGAGAAAGGGAAGAAGTTATATGATTTCTCTTGAAGTTGACCTGATACTGGTAGTCATAATTTAAAGAAATTAAAAGGAAGCAATATCTGGAGATATTAGTTTATAAATAACGTCATCCTGTCAACGCATGCCTTATACCTATTCTACTAAATACATAAGAATAAATATATAGTTTCTTATGGCAGACCGCACAGGAGTTGACACTGTGTAGGACATTAAAGCATGATATTTTTTCCTGAAGAGGGTATATATTATAGACCCTTCCTGCTGAAGGCATTATGTGTACCCATGTCCTATTGGGCAGGTTACACTAGGTTATAAGTAGGGTTCTGTTAGACTGGACTAAATTACCTTACTTAGGATGAGGTTTGGCAGGGCTCTATCAGGTTAGGTTAGCTTAGCTTAGCTTAACTTAGGTTTGTTTAGACTGAGTTGGGTGCATTAGATTAATTTGGATGCGTTAGATTAAAATAAGTTAGAATTAAGAAGTACGTTTGACAAATTTAGGTTACGTTAAATTAGACAGAAGTAAGTGTAATTACACTGCATTAGGTTTGTTTGGGCTGAACTAACTTACATTAAGTATGGTTAAACTGTGTAAGCAAGGCCGGTTTGGTTATGGTTAGGTTACAGTGCATTAGCTCAAGTTAGGTTGTCACTGTACGGTAGTTTCTTCACCTGTGGTGCTATGTCATATTTGGAGTAAACACATCCATGATCACTCTTACCTAATGGACTCAAAACCTCAATATCACTAACAGTCATATTATCATAATTTGTGATAACCAGATAAAGCGTGTTCCCAGCATTCTTCCCTCCAGTCTTTGTAATTTCATGAATGTGTTGTATGAAGCAGGAATCTCGGATCTTCTCAGTAACTACTTCACATGTTTTCCTCGCCTGGCATACATGTCAAATTTTCCCATTTCCCATTTGGTAATGTCTCCAGCGGTAACCTTGTGTCTTGTATTAGATTCATTTTTTTTTTTTTGTATTAGTTCCATAATCTTCTCACTGTCTCCCATTTCACTATTTGGACTCCTATATATTGATGAAAGCAGAACATCACCATTTTTACATTTGATCCTTATGGTTATATAATCCTTAGCAACATTTTCAAATACCACAATATCATACGGCATCCCCAAAATACTGTATATATATTACAGTAACAGTCCTCTTCCACCCTCGTTTTGCTTCAGGTTGTTTCCAAAACATCCGTATTCTTCAGTGTTGTTATCCACAATATCTCTTTCGTGCCTGAAGTGTTTTGGTTTAACCTCTTGCACAGCTATGGCATGTAGAGGTGTCTGCATTCCCTTATTCTAGCCTTCAGTTCATTTACTTTGTCTGCTGTGAACATATCCACATTATTAAACTAGAAAGCACGTAGAGAGTGCATACTTCCACCAATGCCATTGCCATTTAATAGGATCCAGATCAGTGCAGATATTGTGTGGAATACATAGGGTCCAGATCGGTCCCCAAATTTAATAAATTGTCCCTTGTCCCATGACCCACTCTTCCACAAAATTTTACTCAGTTTCATTGAGAACTTTTGGAGATATTGTGCGGGATACATAGGGTCCGAATCCAGATCTGACCCAAGATTTATTTAATTCTTTTTCGGCCAATGGTCCACCCTTCCACAAAATTTCATTAAATTCATTGAGCACTTTTGGACATATCGTGTGGACAAAAAACAAACAGATGAAACTGCCATAGGTAGAGCGCTTGCCAGATGGATCCACCCCCCACTTCCCTCCTTCCACCCCTCTCTTCCCCCCTCTTTCTTTCCTCATTCCCCTCCTCTTCCCCTCCTCTACTCTCCCTCTTCTCCCTCCTCTTCTTCCCCCTCTCTTCCCCCCTTTCCCCTCTCTCTCATACCCCCCTCCCTGTTCCCTCACTTCTTCCCCTCCCATCTTCCCCCCTCGTCCCCTCCATCCTCCTTCTCTTCCCCCCCCTCTTCTCCCCTTGCTGGATGGATCTGATTATGCTTAGTTTTCACCGGCGTCTGGCCAGTAACAGCGCTTGTCGAACGGATCCGATTGTCACTGCTTAATTTTCACTGGCGTGTAGGCAGTCATTTGACGAAAGTTTTCACGCTTCATTGCGAAACAGAGGATGGGTTTAGGAAGCTAAAAATTGCATTGCTAGATGCGCCACACGTTTCGCTTCAATTTGGTAAGAAAAAAAAAATGTCGATTTTCGAAACCTGAAAAAAAGGTGCTAGAGCGGGCTGGCCACTGGATCCCGGCAATTTCCGGACCCACGGCCCTGGGCTGAGTGGGGGAATTCAACCCTCCACTCACCCAAGGGCCTTTGATTTCGATGAAAACCAGTAGGCTTCCAGGGTTTATGGATATCTACCTTCTGATTTTTTTTTTCTGAATGATTGGCACAAAATTGTGACCTGTTGACAGACAGACTGACAGACGGAACTGATCAACATGCTTGCTGACTCTTTCGATTCTGTCAGGCAATGAAACTGCCATAGGCAGAGCGTTTGTGGGATGGGTCCGATTGTGCCTGCTTAGTTTTCACTGGCGTGTAGGCAGTCATGTATCTGCTTAGTTTTCACCAGCATGTAGGCAGTCACGTGTCTGCTTAGTTTTCACCGAAGTCTAGGCAGTCATTTGGTGAAATATTTCGCGCTTCATTGCGAATAACAGGATGGGTTTAGGAAGCTAAATATTGCATTGCCATGTGCGCCAGACGTTTCTCTTCAATTTGGTAAGAAAAATATTATCGATTTTCGAAATCTGGAAAAATTGGTGCCTCGGCCAGCAACTGGGTCCTCATGATTTCTGGACCCAGGGCCATTGAGGGGTTTCAACCCTACATCCAGGCCAGGGACTTTGACCGATTTTGATGACAAACAATAGGCTTTAAAGGATTATGGATATCTACCGTCTGAGTTTTTTTTTTTTTTTTTTTCCTGAATGATTGGCACAGAATTGTGACCTATAGATGCAGACAAACAGACAAGCAGACAAGCATATGGAACTGATCAACACGCTTGCCGAATCTTTCGATTACATAAAGCAACAAACATAGGGGAATACATAGCCTCCTCCAACTTCGTTGGTGGAAGTAATAATACCTTCCATACATGTACAGTACGTGTACAGATATATTAGTACCTGTAACGAAACCTTTTTCAGTGTGTTCTCTCCAACGGTCTTTGTTGTTCTTGTTTTGTTTTCTGTCACCCTTCTCGTTACTTGAAGTATGTATCTGTTCCAGGAAATTCCCCTGACCACGTAATAGTTTCCCGACGCTTTCTCTTTGTTTTTTTTTGTTTTTTTTTTTGTTGCTTCCTGTTTGAGTTCCAGTTTCATTTATTTTTTCCGCTCCTCTTTAGTCATATCATTAGTCACATCATGCGTCACTCCAACCTTGCGGAATATTTTTGCATTTCCGTCGTTCAGTTTACACAAATTGCATCACTCCTTCCTCCAAGGTTCCTTTCATAGACACAAGTCTAGTATTCTTTGAACCTATTGCTCCCTGATATCTACCAGTTGTAATATTTTCGATATCATAGTTATAACAAGTTATGCCCATATCGTTGCAAGACTTATTTTGTCAGTCCTTATTGCTAAGTTCATAACAGTTTTCATATTTTCGGGAATACCATACAAAACAATATTGTTCTTCCTCTTTATTCTATGCTGCATCTTTCTCATTGTTGTTTCTAGAAACCCTCTTGCTTGAGCACCACCATCGGCACTAACAGATACTTTATTTTCATCTACTTGTAAAACATCCCTGTAAGACTTTGCAACATCTTCTTTTGCTTCAATGCACACTTTGTCTTTCACTTCCGAATGCCAATTACCTTGTTAATCATTTACTTCCTCCTCATTTTCCCACAAATTTCTTTCTTTATGCCTTCCCAAATACCTTCTTCCATCTTATCCAGCTGCTCTTCAAACCTAATGCTCACCTTTGCCTCTATATCCCCCTTAGTACTCGTTTTCAATTTGGCCAAATCTCATTTCGCTTCCTTAAGATCCTAGCTAGTTTTACATTCTTGGGTATCCATACGTTCCAACAGTTTGGTCTTGTCTCTTAGTGACATTAGCCACCTGCTAACCAGCTTCCCTACTACAAAACTGCTCTTGGAGCAATACCAATGAATTGGCTGTTCTTGGTTAGTCATCCAAAATACATACACTGGCTCATTGATGACTTCAGATCTGATGTGGTTCCACATTTCACATAAATTACATTCTAAGGCCTAATCAATGTCTTTTATCTAAAATTTGCATGCCGGGCAAATTTCGTTGTTGTGTTTGCCTTGTCCACCATCTTGCCTCCCCATCAGCTGACCCTCCTTCCCTCCGTCAGCGTCATCGTTTTTACATCCTGAATCCGTACTTCTTGATTTTGTACCAGCTTGCCTTGTTGATCTCATCTCTTTTGTATCCCTCATTGTTGCCACAATCACTTATTAATTTCGATATTAAAAGAAAAAAAAAAAGGAGTACTTCACAGCTCGTCCAACTCCGACCACGATCACAGCTCAGAGATCAAGGAAATGCATATGACAAAGCTCAGCAAAGCGAATCATTCTTGTTCATTATAGATCTTCACCCTACAAGGAGTGTTTTTATTATTATTTTGCCGGCATTACTTGCCACATACTTTTGACAGTACATGCAGAATGTCCTCTCAAGGAGATACTGTAGACTCCCTTCTCATTGAGTGTGCTGATAACATCCATATTCTTTCAATGTTTTTTTTTTTTTTTTTATGTGAGGAAGAAGGAATCAAAGGCCATGAGCCCGCAAAACTGTTCCTTCCAAGAGAAAAACAAAATACAAGAGAGAGCCAAATTCAAGATCCATTCATTTCGAGATGCCTGGACACACTGTGTTTGAAAGACTGGAGATCAAAGGAAGCAGGAAATACAGACAGAGGGAGACAGTTCCAGAGTTGACCTGTTGCATAAATGAAGGACTGGGAGTAACGGTTAACTCTTGCATTAGAGAGCTGGACAGAAAAGAGGTGAGAGTTTGCCGCTAGATGGGTGCTACGCGCCCTTCGTAGAAGTGAAGGATTGCATGCAGACAGTTCAGAGGAACAGTGACCATTGAAGTAGCGAAAGAAAAGAGATAAAGATGCAACACTGCGGTGAAGACATAGAGGTTGAAGGGAGTCAGTAAGAGGGGGAGAGTTAATGAGACGAAAAGCCTTTGACTCCACCCTATTGAGAAGAGCTGTATGTGGGGAGCCTCCCCACACATGAGAGTTGTACTCCACACATGGGCAGATAAAACCCCTGTATAGAGTCAACAATTGTGCAGGGGCAAAGAAGGAACGGAGTCGGCTTAGCACACCCAATCGCTTGGAAGCAGATTTTACAAGAGATGTAATATGATTTTTCCAAGACAAGTCCCGAGCAAATAAAACCCCAACCATGTTCAAGGATGATGCAGGATTAAGTTGAGTATTATTAAACATAAGTGGGTATACCTGTGGAAGATTTTGTCGGGTTGATAGGTGCAAAAACTGAGTCATTGATGCATTAAAAACAACCATATTATTTTTACCCCAGTCAGAGATATGAGCCATGTCAGACATTAGGTGTACCATAGCCTCATCCCTTGCCTGTTGAAGTAACTGCTGAGATTGACGTTGTGGGAATCGAATGGAAAGGTAAAGGGTGGTCATCAGCGTATGAGTGGATAGGGTTAGATGTACAGCTTAGAAGATCATTGATGAATAAAAGGAAGAGAGTTGGTGATAGGACAGAGTCCTGAGGAACACCACTGTTAATAGATCTAGGAGAAGAACGATAGCCGTCTACAGCAGCGGCTATAGAACGACCAGAAAGGAAGCTAGAGATGAAGGCACAGAAAGAAGGAAAGAAACCGTAAGAGGGCAGTTTGGAAATTAAAGATTTATGCCAGACTCGATCGAAAGCCTTTGAGATGTCAAGTGCAATGGCAAAGCTTTCGCCAAAGTCCCGAAAGGAGGATGACCAGGAGTCTGAAAGGTAAGTGAGAAGATCGCCTGTTGAGCGTCCCTGACGGAACCCATACTGACGATCAGAAAGAAGGTTGTGATAGGAAAGATGCTTTAAAATTTTTCTATTAAGAATAGACTCAAAAACTTTTGAGATACAGGATGTTAAAGCAATTGGGCGATAGTTAGAGGGTTGTGAATGGTCACCCTTCTTTGGGACTGGCTGAATGAGAGCAAACTTTCAGCAAGAAGGAAAGATACAAGTTGACAGACAAAGGCAAAAGAGTTTGCCTAGGGAGGGTGTAAGCACAGAAGCACAGTTCTTGAGAACAACAGGATGGACTCCATCAGGCCTATATGCCTTATTAGTACTGAGGCCAGCAATGGCAGAAAATACATCAGCTGAAGAAATTTTAATGTTAGCCATGAGGAAGTCAGAGGGGGGAAGTGATGGAGGAACAGCACCGGAATCATCTAAGGTGGAACTGGAGGAGAAAGTCTGAGTGAAGAGATCTGCTTTATCAATAGAAGAAATAGCTACAGAGCCATCAGAGTAGAAAAGAGGAGGGAAGGATGATGAGGTAAAGTTGTTAGAAAGGTTTTTGGTAAGGCGCCAGAAGGAGCGGGAAGAGCTCGAGTTGGAGAGTTGAGAGCATTTTGTACGGATTAAATTATTTTTAGGAGAGCGAAGAACAGACTTAGCACGATTCCGGGCAGAAATGTATAAAAGATGTGATTCAGGGGTGGGTTGGCTCCGGTACCTTTTATAGGCCCTCTCCTTGTTGTGGACAGCATTAGAACAAGCGTGATTAAACCAAGGCTTTCTTGTGTTAGTCAAAGGATATGAGAAAGGAATGTATACTTCCATGCCCGAGAGAATAACCTCCGTAATGTGCACGGCACACCCAGATGGCTCCTGGCCATGAAAGCAATAATCATTCCAGGGAAAATCAAAGAAGTACTGCCTGAGGGCATCCCAATCCGCAGATCCAAAGTGCCAGAGACGACGTTTTTTTGGAGGGTCCGCAGGCCGTACCGGAGTGATAGGACAGGTTAAGGTCAAAAGGTTATAATCGGAGGAGCCCAACAGAGAGAAAAGATTAACAGTGTAAGCAGAAGGATTAGTTGTAAGGAAGAGATCAAGTATGTTGGAGCTCTCTCCAAGGCGGTCAGGGATACGGGTAGGGTGCTGCACAAGCTGCTCTAGGTCATTAAGGATAGAAAAGGTGTAGGCTTGTTCAGCAGGTGGATCAGTGAAATGAGAGGAGAGCCAAAGGTTGTGGTGAACATTGAAATCTCCAAGAATGGAGATTTCAGAGAAAGGAGAGATGGATAGAATGTGTTCCATTGAAGAAGTAAGATAGTCAAAGAACTTTTGATAGTCAGTAGAATTAGGAGATAAGTAAACAACACATATATATTTAGTCAGAGAATGACAGGAAAGCCGAAGCCAGAGTGTAGAGAATTCAGAAGAATCGAGTTCAGGAACACGATAGCAAGATAAGTTGTTACATATATATAACAACAGCCACCGAACGTGTTTTTAAAGTGTTTGTTACAGTGGCCTGTTAGCTTAATAGGCTATGAGTTCCTTTGGGTGCCTGTGTAATGGTTGTTCCTTATTGGACAATTATAGTATTATATCAAGTATTAGGTATTGTAGGCATATTAACTGTATCGAACATGTGTATCATCTTTGTTTTTAGTTGTAATAGAACTCCCTTACGTCAGACGTGCGTGTACTGAACTTGTTCTCAAGGAAAATACGAGTATTTTAATGTCCTTTTGTTTTATAGGTACTGTCACCTATTGGAAATCTTTGAACAACTGTGGGCAATGTTTTGTGGTAAAGCTTTTGTATATTGTCCATTTTTCTTCTTATAACTGCCTAAACTAGTCAACGATGACGGACAAATGGTGCAGTACTCAAAGGAGAGAAATAGTACCTTGGGAATGAAGGAGAGATCCTAATGATAAAAGAAAGTCCCAAGAAAAGGCGACTCATGTTTTTCGGTTTCTCCTCAAAACTAGAGGGGCACTCGGTAGAGTGCATCTTTCCGACAAAGGCAAAGTAATTTCCAAACAGCTCTTCATAATGGGTTAGGCATTCTCATTATTCTCATCACTGATTTGGGTTTCACAGACAAAAATGTTTTCTGGATCTAGAATCTGTATTGGGATTGGTCCCAAACGTTAATCGATTGTTCCCTGCGACGTGGGCTATTCACCCACCAAATTTGACCCAAATCTCTCTTTTAGTGTTTGAGTAATCCTGCTAACAGACAAACTAACAAATCAACAAACAAATAGGGGTGAAAACTTACTCTCCTTATCGGAGAGAACAGTACTCCCACACGAAGTTCTGAATACTTTGTGTTCAAATCTGGTTCCGCTATTGTGCACTTTATCTACAGCTCGACAGCCTTCTCATTAATTCCATGATATTTTCCATACCACAATGCCACTTTGGCACGTACTCCCCGTCCCATAACTGCCGCTCATCCACTCGTCCGGTCATCAGGCGTGACTCAGGCGAGGTGAGATCGCAATTAGTTTCAGGTTGAGTGGTGCTGCTTTGATAGGACACAAATTTACTGTTGCAGGTCACTTTTCCTTTGGCAAAGCCTGCCTAAAGAGTGATAATTACTTGTATTTTTACAAGTGAACAATATGGAATGGAGCATTTCACCTACAGTTGCAAAAAATTTTCATCCTCCACTAATTGACATGAGCAAGCCATGTTCTAAGGGCTGAAAATGATCAGAGACAGGCATTTCTTTCTCCACATTATTCCTGCGCTTGGAGAGAAAAGTATGTAAGCACCATTATCCACTTCAGGGGTATCGCATAATAAGTTTCCACACGCACTAAATGGCCTGTTCTCTCCCTCTCCCTCTCTCTCTCTCTCTCTCTCTCTTGTTTTTGTTTTTTCCTTTAGTGAACAATCTTGCAGGCTTCTGGGGTTTGCCTCCTTCTTCCTTGCGTTAATATATATATATATATATATATATATATATATATGGTACTCACGCAGTTGCAAGCGCTGGTTCGAATCCTCGCAATATTTAATTTATTGCCCCCTGGGGGTAGGGGGGTTTCAAGAATACCCCCCCAGTATCCCTGCTTGTCGTGCGAGGCGACTAAAAGCGTTGGTGGTGGGTTAGTGCCCCACCCCGTAAAAAGAACTAACTAAAAAAGCGAACAAAGCGCCTCGGACCCGGACGGACCATACGTTGACGATTAAGGAACGGACGAAGGACATTCTTAAGGTTGGAACTTGGAATGTGAGAGGAGTGAATGATGAAGTGAAAGAGAGAGAGATTGTTCAGGTGCTTGAGGATGCAAAAGTGGATATATGTGGATTGACTGAAACTAAATGGAAAGGTGAAAGGGTGAGAGAATGGGAATATGGTTTAGGTATATGTGCAGGAGTCAATGAAAATGAGAGGGCAAGAGAGGGAGTATGTCTGATGATAAGCAAGAAGTGGAAGGAGAATATAAGAGAGTATGGAACAGTGGGTGCAAGGATTGTATGGGTGAGGATGAAAGTTGGTATACAAGCGTGGGCGATTGTATGTGTGTATGCCCCGACAGAGGATCAAGTGGCAAGAGTGAAAGATGAGTTTTGGACGAGTGTAGAAGCGTGTATGGTCAAGTTTGAGAGGAGCGAGAGAGTGCTGTTGATTGGAGACATGAATGGCAAAGTTGGGAATGTATGAGTGGATGGAGTGGTTGGTCAGTGGGGTGTGCCAGCTGATGTAGATGGGAATGGAAGTGCTTTGGTGGACATCTGTGCTTGTAAGGGGTTGGCAATAGCCAACACCTACTTTCGGCATAAGATGATCCACCGGTATACATGGAGAGTAATGAGGAGGATGGATGGTGAACTTGTTGAACGAAAGGCAATGATAGACTACGTGTGTGTGGATGAGCGAATGAGAAGACAAGTGTTGGATGCAAGAGTGTGGAGAGGGTGGGGGAATGGAGTCTCGAACCAACACTTAGTGATGGCCAAGGTAGAGCTGCAAAGAAAGTGGTTGAGGAGACGAAGGGGAAGACAGGAGGAAGCAACTCCTGTGAGAAGAGTGGAGAAATTGCAAGATAGTGAGAAAATTACAGAGTATAAGAGAATAGTGGAAGAAAGACTGGGAAGGTATGAGCTAGAGCAGATGGAAGGGGTGGAAGACATATGTAAGATTTCACGGAAGAGATAGGTGCAGCGTGTGAGGCGGTTTGTGGAGTGAGGAGGAGATGCAAGGGTGTGCAAGGGTCAGCATGGTGGAATGATGAGGTGAAACGAGCTGTGGAACAAAAGAAGAAGGCATATAGTGAATGGTTAGCGAGTAGAGGTAGGGGAGAAGATGAGAGAGAGAAGAGAGAGGTATATGTGAGCAGGAGAAGGGAGGTTAAGAGACTGGTGAAGGAGAGTAAAAAGAAAGTGGATGAGGAGTTTGGGAGGAATATGAGTGTGAAATGGAGGGAGAGTAAGAAATTGTTTTGGAAGGAGGTGAAGAAAGTAAGGCAGTGTGAAAGGGGAAATAGTAGGGGAGTGAAAGATAGGAATAATAGATTGTTGGTGGAGAAGAGAGAGAAACTGAGGAGATGGAAGGAGCACTTTGAGGATTTGTTGAATGTGGAGAGTGAGAGCAGTGCGAGTATAAGTGGTTGGGGAATGGCTGGGAGAAGAAGAGATGAGAGGAAGGAGGAAGAGATCAGTAGGGCGGAAGTAGTGGAAGCGATGAAGAATATTAAGTTGGGAAAGGCCCCAGGAATTGATGGAGTGTGTGGTGAAATGCTTAGGTATGGGAGTGAGATTGATGTGGAGTGGATATGGAAGTTGTGTAGATTGGCTTGGGAAGAGGAAAGGGTTCCAGAGGACTGGAAATCAGGTATAATTATTCCTTTATACAAAGGAAAAGGAGAGAGAGAAGTATGTGGTAACCATAGGGATATTTGCCTACTTAGTGTGACTGGTAAAATATATGGTAGAATACTCAATGATAGGGTTAGGCATATGACAGAGGAGCTAGTTGGAGAAGAAGAAGGGGGATTTAGGAATGGAAAAGGGTGTGTAGATCAGATATTTGTTCTAAGATGTTTAGTGGAGAAGTATCTAGAGAAGGGAAGGAAAGTGTATGCTGCCTTCATGGACTTGGAGAAAGCTTATGACAGAATAGATAGGCGAGGTATGTGGAAGGTATTAAGAATATATGGAGTGGAGGGGAAATTGTTGAGTGCTGTGAAGAGTATGTACGATGGAGCTAGGGTTACGGTGCAAGTGGATGGTGAGCTGAGTGAGTTCTTTGATCTCAATGTGGGACTGAAACAGGGTTGTGTGATGTCTCCATGGCTGTTTAATATATACATGGATGGGGTTGTAAAGGAGGTGCAGGGTAGGGCAGTGGATGTGGGGGTGGCTCTAATGAATGAGGGTGAGATTTGGAAGCTTCCAGTGTTGCTGTTTGCTGATGATACAGTACTGTTGAGTGAAGATGAATGGGAGCTGCAAGGTTTGGTGAATGAATTTGGGACAGTGTGTAGGAGGAGGAATCTGAAAGTTAATGTAAACAAAAGTAAAGTTATGGTGTTTGAGAGGAATGAAGTCACAGAGTGTGCAGTGAGGTTGGATGGTGAGGATATGGAGAATGTGAGTGCAATCAAGTACTTGGGTAGTATGATGAGTAAGGATGGAACTTTGGGGGATGAAGCAGGGAAGGAAGGTTGTTGGTACACTGAAAGCAGTGATGAGAAATAGGGAGGTGAGTATGGAAGTTAAGAAGTCACTGCATGATAGTATTGTGATCCCTACCCTGACGTATGGAGCGAGGCATGGACCTTGCAAGAGGGGAACAAGCCAAAAGTGAGAGCAGTGGAAATGAGTTACTTCAGAGGAGCATGCGGAGTGACGTGGAGGGACAGGTTGACGAATGAAGAAGTGAAGGAACGTTGTGGGGGTGGATGTGGATGTGGTTGAGAAGATTAGGAGAAATACACTGAGGTGGTTTGGACATGTGAAGAGAATGGAGAATGAAAGACTGACTAAGAGGATGTATGTAGGTGAGGTGGAGGGAGGGAGAGGGAGAGGTAGACCGAGGATGAGGTGGAGGGATGGAGGTGAGAGGTATATGAGGGAGGGGGGGGTGAGTTGGGGGGAGGGTAGTCAAATGGTGGGTGACAGAGCGACTTGGAGGCCTTTTGTCTGCGGCCACCCTTTGCGGGATTAGGGAGTCGGGATATATATATATATATATATATATATATTTACGTGTCAGACTCTGGGCAAAGACTTCAGGGCCTATATCTCAGGGGCAGTAGGCTATCCCAAGGCCCAGTAGTCCTCCTACACCTCCACATGTCACCATTTCGGTGCTAACACCCACCGTCCATATTGAATACATGCTTGGGCTGTCTTATACAGGACTGGTGCATTGGTATTAGCGGGGGTACTTTTATGACATGTCGGCGGGTCATCTGGTAGATCAGGAAAGTCTGCTTCTATGAAATTCAAATCCTTAAACTGTTCCCTGCCCCAGCCGGGATTCGAACCTGGGTCCATCAGGACTGCAGGCCGCCTCTCTACCGATTTAGCCACTGCCTTCCCAGGACTCCGTATTGTAAATACAAATCATAACAGATAGCATGATGGATAGATAGATAGATAGACAGATAGACAGAGCACCAGACAAGGTGTGGGAATGGGAAATTAGCTTGCAACTCATTAAGTGAAGGAATGTTGACCGTGCAATGGAAGCAGTACATACACACAGACATACAGTATTCTAGAAGCTTCCACGACAGTATATCACACGTGACAAGACCCCTGCTAAACGAGAATGTAGGAATCTTAGCTCAGAAAGGGACTAGTCATAGAATCGCCAGATAGTGGAGAGATCTAATAAGAAGAGGGGTCCGACTAGACTTAGTTAGTATATTAAGTCCCTGTATAATACATACGCTGCTCAACTTAGAATTTCTTTGAAGATAATAAATCAAGATCAACTCCCTGTATTCATTTTTAACTCCTCCTGCTCTTCAAATGCCAAAATAACTTTAACCAAGACTCAAGACTCACCTATTACAAGATTAATGAGTTACTTATATATAAATGGTGGCTACGAAGTTCCAACAATAAATGGTGGCAGTAACGATCAACTCTACATCTAAGAAACATCATTTCTACAAAAGCAGGTGAAACTGAAACCAAGGTCAGCTCAAGTTCTACAGCTGATTCTACATTACTACAATTCTACGATCAAGTAAGTGAATATACAATAAGAGAAACGAGTCTACGCGTCTACGAGCCTACGAGTCTATGAGCCTATGAGTCTACGAGCATACAGTAGCAACAATGAGTTACGAGTGAGGATCAACAAGCTCTACAATTAACTACAAATAACAAGTCTACAAGACAACTCTATAATCTTCTTCACGCAACTTCAAGTATCAGCAAGAAGAAGAGAATACGAAACAAGTAAAGGAAAAGCAAGACCAAAGCAACAAGCACTTAAACCCCAACACTCTCTCCTGCCGCCCCCCTACCTCCATCGCTGAAGCAGTGGTCAAAACGATGACAGCAAATACAAAGCCCATATTCACAACTCATATTACTCACTCATTTTCACTCAAGTTACTCGTCGCTACTCATTTACTCACCACAGCTACCAGAGTGAAAAGTCGACGTCACCATACATGTTTGCTGAGACGACACCACGTCTATCAACGTATGTCTGACACCCCACAATACGTCAATCAACCCGTGAATGACAACGCTATCACCACGTGCAACACCACTCACACCTTTCCCACCACGGTAAAAAATAGTGAGTTACATAGTTACTTCATTTATACAATACACAGTAATAGACACAGTGATAGACAACGCATTTTGCACAAACATATAAAACGTGTTGTATAGTTACAACTCACGTACACATACTTACATCAGTTATCTGCATATTCCAATCACTAAATAATCACCAACAATAAATATTCTATACTGTATATATTCATTCATTTATTATAGCATTTATTTACTACCAACGAGTGTTACCATTTATACCTACATAAAATACCTGGTACGTGTTTCATACATACAACTATACATCCACAAAGTAATAAAGAAAGTATACTATCACAGTTACTCAGTAAGCAATTAAAAGAACTGTATTAAACATTCATTAATTAAAGCTACGTAGTGGAAACAGACAAATTAAATTACAAGGAAAACCAGGAAAAGAACAAAAAAATGGCCAAAACAAATGACGTTAGCAAGAATGAACAACATCTTCCACACAATCGTGAAGACAAAGATTTCCACACAGTGCTGACACATATATTGCCCACGATAGGTACAAGTGAACAAGTCAGTGTATAGTGTTAATACTGTATATAGTGTATATATATTTTTTTTATATAAAATAAAAAAATATGGGGCTATATACGATCATTTTCAGTAATATCTGTGCAATATAAACTAAACCTTAAAAAAGGGTCCCAAGAGAATTAGCCAGTAATTATGCAACCTCGGACAACACCGAAAAAGCGTAGACAAACGAAGAAAAACAAACTATAGAAAATCAGTTACAAATAACAGTAAGATCACATAACAAACAAATGAAAATAGGTGTAAGTGTTACTACAAATGCCAAAATACCACATAAAATCCTTCTATAAGTGAAACAAAAAGCAAATTGTTGTTCTCCACGAGCCAGTGGCATTGCACATCATCACTATCATCGACCGCAGCATGACCAGATTAGCGACGTCAGGATTGCAATTATTACAATTATGTAACGACAAACGATTGCATTATGTTACACTTGCTTCAATTATGTAACTACAAACGATATATAACAATTACAGTACAATTATGTAACAATTCATACAATGGTACGGTTATGTATTACCACAATGTTACTACAGTATTATGTAACAATTCATTCAATGTTACAGTTATGTATTACTACATTGTTACTACAATATTATGTAACAATTCATACAATGTTACAATTATGTATTACTACAATGTTACTACAATATTATGTAACAATTCATACAATGTTACAGTTATGTATTACTACAGTGTTACTACAATATTATGTAACAATTCATACAATGTTACTACAATTCTGTATTACCAGAATCATCACACAAGTTAGGTGAAATATTAGGCATTACTAATGGGATAACTCCATATGTAATGGAATGACCTAGCAGTATTTCCATTGCACAATTATATGTGTATGTCAGTTATACATACACATCTTACAAAATGTCATACAATAACCAATTTAACCATATTGCATTTATTTATTTATGTATACAGCTTGTTTAAAATGTAATGTTACTGGATCACTGTAATATTAACATGAATATTATATCTGTACAATATTATAATCAATGTTATGTATTAATAGATGAGCATATGTCAATGATGATTGCTGTCAGAGGACCGCCAGCTGCGTGACCGTGCAATGTCAGGACTTCATATTATAAATACAAACCATAACAGATAGCATGATGGATAGATAGATAGACAGACCACCAGACAAGATGTAGGAACGGGAAATTAGCTTGCAACTCTTTAAGTGAAGGAATGTTGATCATGCAACGGAAACAATACATACACACAGACATACAATATTCTAGAAGCTTCCACGACAGTATAGCACACGTAACACGACCCCTGCTGAACAAGAATGTAGGAATCAGAGCTCAGAAAGGGGCAAGCCATACAACCGGTAGGTAGTAGGGAGATGGAGGCTAGCAACAGGGGCAAGAGTGTGGCAGAGAGAGAGAGAGAACGAGACAGGGAGGTAGCTAGCGGGACTCAACTTTATACTCACTCGTGTGTGAGAGACTTTGTTAATAATTCCAAGACAAATAAAAATAGTCCCACACTAATCTTTACCTCTCCTGTCATTGCATGACAACGGGAACGAATATTATCTACTTACAAAACTACTCACGTATAACAACCGCTCGTCCACAAGTCTAATATATGTATATCTGATCTACAAAACTTCACTATAAGAACTTACAAAGTTTTTGTAAGATCTATATATATATATATATATATATATATATATATATATTATATATATATATATATATATATATATATATATATATATTTCTTCACGTGTTTATAATTTTATTTCTTTGTTTATTCATTTATATTTATATATACTTATGTAGCTATCTCTATCAGATTAATGTCAGGAGGGAATTTCCCTTGAGTAAATGCTTAAAAATGACGGTCAGAGCACAATTGCAGCATATCAGGCCATAAAGGAGGGACTGAAAAGAGAAGGAAGGAAATACCGGTACGAGATAGAAATGGTAACTTGATGACTAAAGATTTGGATATAAAAGGAAGGTGGAAAGAGCATTTTTGAATCCGTTCTAAATAGACCAATCCCAGCTGAAGAGGACATTTTGCCAGCTGAGAGAGATTTGCAGATTGGAACAGGGGATATAACCTTGGAAGAGTTAGAAAAATCTATAAAGGAAATAAAGAATTCTAAGGCCCCGGGAGAAGATGGAATTTTTCCTGAAATGCTTAAGGTGGAAAATGATTAGTTGATGAATGTGCTTTTGAAACGTTTTAATGTGGCCTGGGATAATGATGGATTTCCAGAAGAGTGGAAAAATGGAGTGATTATAAAATACAAAAAAAGGGATATTTAAGTGTGTGTGGAAACTGCAGGGAGATAACTTTGACACCTGTAGTTGCAACAGTCTTTTCCAAAATCTTGTTGAACACCATAGAGCCAGTAAATGATGAAATTTTTAGAAAAGAACAAGCAGGATTTAGAAAGGGTCGAGGTTGTAATGATCAGATTTATATTGTAAGGCATCTAATGCAACAAACTAATGAGTATATGTTTTGTGGATTTTGAAAAGGCATTTGATAGTGTTTCACGTGAAGCTATGTTGAAAAGTATGAGATTCTATGGTATACCAGAAAAATTTTTAAATATTATTAGAAGCCTGCATGAAGGTACTTTTTGTAAGATAATGGTGGGTGGTTCTTTGAGTGATCCATTTGAAGTTAGGTCAACAGTGATTCGAGGAGGAGTTCTTTCGACTTTGCTGTTTGTTTTGGTTATGGATTATGTTATGAGAAAGGTTGTAAGGAGAACAGGTGCAGAAATTAACTGGAAAGAAAATAACAGGCTGATGGATTTGGACAATGCTGATGATATTGTACTGATTTGCGGAAGTATTTAAGAGACACAGAGGGTGCTTGATTGTCTGGTGGAGGAAGGAGAAAAAGTGGGACTGGTAATAAATTGTGGAAAGACTGAAATTATTAATATGAACGTGGAGAACCAAATAGATTGTGTAATTGGGAACAATGTCGTGAAGAATGTAGAAAATTTGAATTACCTGGAAACGATTGTATCATTTAATGGTTCATTAAACAATGATTTTGAGGAGAGGATTAGACAGGCTTGGCGAGCTGTTGGAATGTTGAAATTTGTTTGGAATTGTATTATGCCTTCGGTACCTACTAAAGTAAAAATTCACAAGTTCATGGTTAAACCAGTTTTAATTTATGGGCATAAGTCATGGTACAGTACAATTGCAACAGATCGGAAAGTATTAGGATTTGAGAATAAAATGCTGAGAAGGATTCTTGGGGTAAAGTGGCAAGACAGAGTTACAAATGAAAGAGTAAGGGATATTACGAGAGTGGAACCAGTTAATGAATATGTGAGACTGTCTCGTTGGAAATGGCTGGGGCACATATATAGAAAAGAAAGCAGTTTAATCCAGGATGTGCCAGAGTGGACTGCTAGAGAAAGAAGAGGCCTAGGTAGGCCGAGGGAAACTTGGTTGAGGACAATGAAAAGAGAACAGGAGAGGAGTGTTGATGTGACCTGAAGGACATTGCAAGAGACAAATATTGGTGAAGAGAGTTCATTAAGGCCCTATGCATTCCGTGGGGTACCACAGGAAATGATTGATTGATTATTAAAATATGTTGTGTGAGGCATCGCTGTGAGGAATGTGGTTGTTCGGTGGTTCATTTCTTTGGTTCCATCTTGTCTTACTTTTCACCTTCAATACAACACAAAAAAGGCAGATTACGAGTGACCATGACATGTTTAGGAATGTGGTACGACGAGCGGCGCAGTGTGTAAGAGTGTGGCTGCGGGTGTTAGTGTTCCCTGACTTCCTCTTATAAGATTCTTTACGAGACTGAGTGCAAGTGGGGATGTGAAGAGTTGTGGAAGATTTTGTGTTTTCATGAGGTAGGATGTGTAGAAGAGTCTACAGGGAAACGGTATGAAGTGTGTGGGTATGCGGAAGAGTATGTGGAGGATTGCGGAGGTAGGGTGTGTTTGTTCTTTAGTTCCATGTTATCATACTCACTCTGCATGTTCAGTTTCACTACATCAGAAATGAAAGGCAATAAGTATTACTGGGATGTGGTAGGGTGTGGTACCGGTGTAATGAGGCCTGAGTGTGTGTGTGTGTGTGTGTGTGTGTGTGTGTGTGTGTGTGTGTGTGTGTGTGTGTGTGTGTGAGTGTGTAAGAGAGAGAGAGAGAGAGAGAGAGAGAGAGGAAAGTGGTTACTAAGTTGTTATTCTTTTTGTTTTTTAGATCATTCATCTCTCTCACCCTTTATTTTGACCTGAACAGCGCAAACGGCTGGGTAAAAGAAAGTTTTCGCGTAAGGTAGGGAGTGGGTGTTTGGGGAGTGTGGCGGCTAGGTGGCTCAGTTTTCACACCTAGACTCCCCGTTCTCTCACCCTTCAGGTCCACTTTAACAACACCATTCATGGCGGCAGCAAACAAACGACTACAGCAAGGCCAGTTTGATGAGGTAGGTACTGGGAAGATACTGTAGAGTTTGTGGATGTGTGGCAGGGTGTATCAGGAAATGTGTGGAAGTGTGGTATGCACTGTAATGGATCAATCATGAAGAAAAACTAAGTGAGCGAGTGGCTTATAACGGTGTGAGAAGTCGAAAAATTAGGATAATGATAAGAAGTGAATACTGTATATTATACATGTACGGTCTAAGAACGTATTGGAATGTATAATATATGATCAGAACTTGCTGTCTGAATACGAAGACATGTAAAAAAAAAATACGGGTGTCACAGAAAGCGAGTTTCTTTCTTTCTTTTTTTTATTTTACGTGTCCGACTCTGGGCAAAGGCATCAGGGCCTATTTCTCGGGGGCAGTGACCTATCCCAAGGCCCAGTAGTCCTCCTGCACCTCCACATGTCACCACTTCGGCGCTAACACCCACCATCCATATTGAATACATGCTAGGGCTGTCTCATACAGGACTGGTGTATTGGTATTAGCGGGGGTATTTTTACGACATGTCAGCGGGTCATCTGGTAGATCAGGAAAGTTTACTTTTAGGAAATTCAAATCCTTAAACTGTTCCCTGCCCCAGCCGGGATTCGATCCTGGGTCCATCAGGACTGCAGGCCGCCTCTCTACCGATTCATTGTTTATATGTAACTATACGAGAGGTAATGTCCGGATATGGAAATATGCACGACTGTGAAGGTGTGATCACTGAAAGGAGAAGGTAATGTACAGTTTTGTGGACGTATAAGAGTAGGAGGGAGAAGAAAACTGTGTTTGAATGGCGTTGAAACAGTATGTGTAGTCGTTTGTGTAAAGCTGAATAAGTGTAATGTGGCAGTCTGGAGTAGATGAATGTGGGACGGCAGAGTGTGGTGTGGCAGTGTAAGAAGCAGAGTGTGGAGTGGATGATGGTGTGGCAGTGTAAGAAGCAGAGTGTGGAGTGGATGACTGGGTTAAATAATGCAATGTGGGTGAATGGTTAGAAAACTGAGGCGTAGGAGAGCGGATTGGACAGTATGGTGTGGAAAAGCGGATGTGCGAATGTGGAGTGGGCAAGTCGATGAAAGAGTGTGGAGTGGGCAGGAGAGTTTGGTGTGGGAGTGTGTGGAACGGAAGAAGAGATGATAGACTGAAGGGGAACAGTCGAAGGGCAATTGTGGTATGGCAGTATGATGTGGTACAGCAGTGTCACGTGGTGTGGTGTGGTGTGACAGAGTGGAGTGGTGTGGTAATGTGGTGTGATGAGGCAGAGTTCTATGGTGAGGCAGTGTGGTGTAAAAGCGTGTAGATGTGTGGCAGTGCAGTGTGGTAGCATAGGGGGGAAAGTATAGTACTAAACAGTGGACTGAAGAGATTGGTACTGGAGGGAGCCTGGGAAAGCGTGAGTAGTGTGACGTGTTAATATGACTGTGTGGGTGCGTGGCTGTGTGATATGGCAGTAAATTGGTGTGATGTAGTGTGACAGTGTGACGTAGTGCGACATGCGCTGTGGTGGTGTGGTGTGGCAATGTGATGTGTTTTTTGGTTTGGCACGTTATTTGAGAGTGTACTGTAGTGTGGTAGTGTGAAATGTATAGAAAAAGTGAAACGTGGGAGAAAGTAGGCGAACAGCATAGATGGAAGAGAGTGATGAGGAAATGGAGGTATTCTGTAGGCTAGTGCATGGTAGAGTGTGACGGGAATGAACAGTTGGACAGTTCATGTTCTCTAGATTACTGTAATAAAATAGTCCGTTCTGACAATTCTTCACAGTGGTTCCCTGATATATGAGTCTCACTTGTCTTCATTTTTTTTTTTTTTAATAGATTCAAGTACTGGATTCTATTATTGTTAGTTTAAGAGATTTGATAACACCTCTTCTTCAGCATTTAGTTTTCGTTATTATATACTAATGTCCTATACTATGTCATTAATATAAAGGATATGGATACCATAAAGTATGAAGAGTATAAAAATGGGATAGGAAAAGCGAAGTAACGAAGACTCATGAACCAGAGCGATATAAATTAGGATTACTGGATGTGGCTGCAATTCAAGTCTCACAAACTCAAAATATGCAACATTCCTTGGGTGGATACCTGATTCTTTCCTCTCTTACATTTCCTTCTTTTGCATTTCAGTTTTTCTTTGCTTAATCTTATATTTTGCCTTGTTTGCTTAAAGGCCGCCGAATCAGAAGGCCTAAAATGAGTCATAACTCGGGAACCGGTGGCCCGATTGAACTGGAAATTGTTTTATTCTTCAAGTTAGAGCACTTTAATGGTACCCTGCTCTAACTAAAATGCTTACTTTGCTATACAATAGCAGTAACCGTGTGTGTGTATGTGTGTGTGTGTGTGTGTGTGTGTGTGTGTGTGTGTGTGTGTGTGTGTATGTGTGTGTGTGTGTGTGTGTAGCCGAAACCACACATTCAAATCGCACCAAAATTGGCACAGATATCCCAAAAAAATTTGCTGATGTGAAAAAACTTGGTCCCATCACGATTGAAAAACTTTTACTATATTTAATGAGCGATCTGTGTGAGTGTATGTGTGTGTTTCGACCAATTTGCTTCAGAAGAGAACCGTATTGTTATCCATACCCATTTTGAGTGCAACCAAATCCAGATTATATTTTAACGTGTCAATTGTAAACTAAGAACCCTCTCAAATCCTTTGTTGGTTAGATGTTGGCTAAGTGTAGTCAAACTGGAGGATTATCTGAATCGTCCAGTATTATCAGATGAAAAGGAACCGCCAAGATGAAAGCGTTTAATGTTTTCTCTGGAAATTTATGTAAATTCGCCCTTGAATAGTAGCGAAATATAAGGTAATTTAGATGATCAATAGGTTCTGGGTCTAGCCATGAATGTGGAAGGTTCATATGATGGTGAATCATTTTCACTTGTCTGAATAGGGATAATTCTTCTGATGTTGTAATGGACAAACAAGTACAATAAAAGTGAAGATCTATCTATCTGTCTATTGCCAGACGCCTTAATCCCGTAAGGGGTTGCCACAAACAATTCGCCTCCATGTCACCCTGTCCCCCGCCACTTCACTGCCCTGTTCCCAGCTCACACGCCCTCTCTCTCATATACCTCTCCACTCCATCCCTTGACCTCATCCTTGGCCTCCCCCTCCCTCTCCCCCCTTCAACCTCATTCACATACACTCTAATCGTCAATCTCTCGCTCTCCATCCCCTCCACATGGCCAAATCACCTCATTGTGTTTCTCTTCACGCTTCCTATCACATCCACATCCACACTACAATGCTCCTTCACTTCCTCATTTGTCAGTCTGTCTCTCCATGTGTCTCCACATGCTTCTGTCAAGTAACTCATTTCCACTGCTCTCACTCTTGACTTGTCTCCCTCCAACAAGGTTCAAGTTTCACTTCCATATATTAGAGTTGGTATCATAATATTGTCATGCAGTAACTTTTTCACATCCTTGCTCAGTACTCTGTTTCTTATCATTGCTTTCAAGGGACCAGCAACCTTTCTTCCCTGTTGCATCCTTCCAAGCACTTCACCGTCTAAACATTCATTCTTACTCATCACACTACCCAAGTACTTAAATCCACTTACATTTTCCATCTTCTCCTCATCCATCCTCGCTGTACATTCACTAACTTCACTTCTCTCGAAGACCACAGCTTTACTCTTCCCTACATTCACTTTTAGATTCTGCAGTATTTGTTACACACTCTTCCAAACTCATTCACCAGGCCTTGCAGCTCTCCTTCGTTTTCGCTTAACAACACAGTATCATCTGCAAAGATCAGTACAGGAGTCTCCTCATATTGCCCTCTCTCATTAAAGCCGTTCTACCGTAACATCCACTGTCCTACTTTGTATCTCTTTTATCGCGCCATTCAAATACGGATTGAACAACCATGGAGACATGACACATCTCTGTTTCAACCCAACCTTCAAATAGAAAAATTCACTCAGTTCACTATCCACACGCAGTGCAGCTTTAGCATCCTCATACATACCCTTCACGGCAATCAGCAGCGTCCCATTTACTCCATGTAATTATTATATCCTTAACACTTTCCACATTCTTTGTCTATCCACCGTCATATGTTTTCTCCATAACCATAAAGGCCTCATACAACTTCTTTCTCATCTCTAGTAACTTTTCCACTAAAGACCTAATAATGATTATCTGATCTACACAATCTTTTTCCGTCCTAACACCCTGTTTTTCTCCAATTCTTCTGATATTTCCCTAACCCTGTTAACACGTATCCTACCATATACTTTTCCTGTTACACTACGAAGACAAATGCCTTCTATGATAACGACGCATTTTCCCCTTTTCCTTTGTAAAGGGAATTATTATACCTGACTTCCAAATCTCCGGGATTTTACCTTCCTCCCAGGCCAGTCGGCTTTCTTCCTCTCTTCTCACATCACTCCTTCTCCCAGCCATTCCCCAGCCATTAATAGTTGCATTACTTTCGTTTTCTAGTTTCAACAATTGCTTAAAGTATTCCCTCCATCTGCTCATTTTTTTCTCCCTTTTCCGCTAATAATCTACCATTGTTATCTTTCACTCCCAGGCTAACTTCTTTAACACCCTGTCTAACTCTTTTTACCTTTTTCCAGAATATTTTCTTACATTCCCTCCACTTTACACTCAAAGCCCTTCCAGATTCCTCATCCATTGTCTTCTTACTCTCTCTTAATAATCTTTTAACTTCTCTCTTCCTCTGTACATATAACTCTATCTTGTCTCTCAACTTCCTCCAAACCCCTGTTTTCATCGACTCACTATATGCTTTCTTCTTTTGTGCCACAACCAGTCTCACTTCTTCGTTCCACCATGTTGTTCCCTTCACTCCCTCCCGTCTTCTCTTTACCCCACACACCACTTCACATGCTGCACAGATTTTTTCTGTGAATATCTTGCACACACCTTGCACGTCTCCCATCTGCTGGAAATCATATTTACCCAATCGCTATTCCACTTCTCTCTTATATGCTGCCTTTCTTCCATCCTCTTGTAACCTTTCCATCCTCCTTGTAAGAACTACTTCCTCCTGTCCTTCCCTTCTATTCCTCCACTTCATTTCAACCTTGACTTTCACCACCATCAAGTGGTGGTCAGAAAGTCCACGGTCTTGCATCCACTGAATACTTTCTCATTCGATCATCCTCACACACATAAACATTGCCTTCCCTTCATTCATTTCACCACCCATCCTTCTCATCACTCGCCACGTATACCTGGATCATTTGTGTCTGAAGAGGGTACTGACTGTCGCCAACCAAACAGTGAAGATAAATATGGTAATAAATGAAGGAAGTGCAAAAAAACAGGAAGCTAAAAATAAAGGGTCCATAATCATGGAAAGTCAATTATTAATTAGAAAAATCATACTATTACTTGGTGGTTGGTTGTGCCAACCTTCATAAAGTCACTTATTATCATGCTGCCTAGTTCTTCCTTCATCTTAATTTTTTTTTTTTTCTGTGTCTGTCGTCCATTTTCATTTTACTCCTATGCATTGTGTCACTTTTTTTACGTTCCTATTCCCTTCAGGTGGCCTCACAGTGGGCGATAAGCCAAAACGTTTCCTGTAACACAAGGAACCATGTAAAATGCTGGATGCCAACCAGGCAACCCAATAACAGGGTGATGTGGAGCATTCTGTGGGGCCTATGTTAACTGGGTGAAGGCATCCATCTGAAAACAAACCTCCATAATCTTCCTCGTGATTTGCTGTGACAAGGTGCTGTCTGCCGCAAGAGAACATCACTTCACACGGGATGGTTCTACTTGGGTGGTTGATTGCCTTCGGTTGATGGGTCTTCTCGGCCAGATTGACTGGAGTTAATAAAAAATTGCAACAGCAACAACAACACTGTTACTTGAAATATTCCAGCGGTTGGATGGGATATGTGTGAGACCACCAGTCATTCTGGTCTAGGTTTACACCCATCTAGCGACGGACATTTAAGATGGTGCAGTAATATACCATTTCATGTATCCTCATATATTCTCACCCGGTGAACATAATCTATATATTACATATTTAATATAGTTTTATATATTTTATATTCTATATAGCCTTATCCATAAATAAAGCCGCTATTACCTATTTTTCAAATGCACTACTCGCCATACTCTTAAGTCCTTGCACACCTATACCATGAGTTACACAATGAATAGGGGCGGGTCACTTTTCCAGCGGCAAAATGTGGTGTTCGTCGGTCCAGTATGTCAGCTGGCCTTCACGACCTGCCTGACCGGGTACAGAAGACAGGTTCTCTAATTTCAGGTGTGTGTAAGCTGGTAGTTATTAGCCTATACATGAAAACAAACCTCAACTAAAATGTCCAGTTCAACAAATGGATTCACGTCACATACAGCATGTAGCGACTACCTGTTACATCAGCCCCTCACACTATGACTGCCAATGAATTACTTTAAAATGTGACCTTTGACGAAAAAACTACATTTACGGGTATAAATATTGCGCCTTTCTTATATGCACTCACACAGACATAAGTGAAGTATACAGGTAAGTAATCAAGAAGATGGACAGGTAGCAGGTAAAATCAAAAGGAGGTACATAGGAATAGTAATTGAATGAGTACTTAAGCAGGGACTGATGATGATGTTAATAATATGTAGAACGTGAGTATACTGTAGGTTGAGAGAGAGAGAGAGAGAGAGAGAGAGAGAGAGAGAGAGAGAGAGAGAGAGAGAGAGAGAGAGAGAGAGAGAGAGAGAGAGAAGGCTGTTTAGAGGTGTTTTGGTGTTTTGTAGTAGGCGACCAGATGAGGGTGGATGGGGAACCCCACTGACGGAGGAGAGGAGAAGGGAGAGAAAAGAGCGAAGGAGATGTGAGAGGGAAAGAAATGACAGAGGAAGCAGAAGTGTGTATAGCCAGAGAAAGAGTGAAAATGCAAGAGAGTGGGAAAGGAGGAATGGAAATCTAAGGGAATCTCAAGTAAGGAGAGAGGAGAGAAAGGAGTGTGTGAGTAACAAAGTTAGAGATTTGTGGAAAACCGGAGACAGTGGTATATGATTCACTAAGGGAGGGAAATGAGTAGAGACGAATGAAGGGGAGGAAGGTATGTGTCTACCTAAAGAGTAGAGGGAAGAATTAACCAGAGGGAAAGGGAAGTAGGAAAAGAAGAGACGTGTAAAGGGGGTCACAGGGAAGAGGCAAGACAGGCAAGACATAATGAGGGAAAGTGGAAGGAGGAAGAGTGAAAATGAAAGAGTCTGAAAGGAGGAAGAAGAAAAGAGTGGAAGCGCCCATCACCCACTAAAGGTGGCGCCACACTGGGACTAAAGTAGCTAACATGCAAACCAGTTTTGTGATCTGCTAGCCAAACTAACCCACGGTGAGCCAGATGGTTAACAATTGTGAGGCAAAATGGTTAACAATTTTTCCTCACAGCTTGTTCATGGGATAAGAACACACATGAGCCTATATTAATTTTGTAACTGGTGAGAAAATATTCTGTTATTAACAGAAGGAAACTTTAACTAAAATGTTAAGTAAATGTAATTTAATTCTTGTAGTTTTTATTCACTTCTATTTTTTTTTTCTTGTGACATGAAATAAATATTCGGACACTCGGGTGACCAACCGCGGAGGCTGTCCATTTTGTTTCCAAACAACAAGTGGATATCAGATTGTGACCAATATATGATATGAATCCTGCAGCAAGGAAAACTCTAAGTAGACTGCCTTGTGGCTCTGGAGTTGCTGAAGTACATGAGGCGATTGCAGAAACTGAGGAAAAGGGAGTGGGTACTTCATCGCGTTTGTTTTCAAATGACCACGAGGTGCCAAGGCAGACGACACTGCTGGTAATTTCGGCACGCAAAAACACACGAATATGATGGCAACTCGACTTTGCTAGCCGTTTCGCTTCACAAAATCTGCTTTCACTTTAGCCAATGTTGGCCCGGTGTGACACCACCTAAAGTGAGTGGGTGATGGGCACCCCCACCGACTATTTGGTAGGTGGTGTCAAATGGTGAGTGAATAAGATAAAGAAAGGAATCGATGTGGAATTCACTATCAAGGAATAAAAGGAATGCAATTTATGTGCACACAGATTGGGAATGGTAGTCAAATCAGTTAATATTTTAATGGAATAAGAGGAAATAACTATGAATTGGGTAACAAGATGATCTACATAGCATTTAGAGAGTGCATACCTCCACCAAAGTTTATACCAGACAACTCAGATCACGTCCAAAGCTTTATCAGCTCCCTGGCCCATGAACCACATATCCAGAAAAATTCAATAAAATCCATCAAGAAATTGTTAAAGCATATTGTGGGCAAACAAAAAACAGTCCTGAACCGGGACCCCAACTCAGATCACCACTAAAATTTCATAAACTCTTCTTTGGCCCATGTCCTACATATCAACAAAATTTCATTGAAATCCATCCATAAATTTTTGTGGCACCTTTTGGACAAGCAAACAGACAAACAAGGGTGATTGCATAATCTCCTCCAACTCCGATGCCGGAGGTAATGAACATTATAAGAGTATATATAAGAATATAGCATTCTCTGTAACTGATAAAAATGGTGATGGTAATGCTTCACATGGTGTATTACCATTAAAAGCTTTACAGATTCCACAACGACTCCTTCACCTGATATTCCATTTGGCATAGATGCTGGTGATTTCCCTGAACATAAATCAAAAGTACTTGGTCTTCTGCAGACCTACAGAGATGTTGTTGCCCCTCCTGGTAAACCTATGGGGAAGACATAATCTTGTAAAACATACCGCTGAATTGGTTACTAGTACTCAGACAGAAATTGTGTCAGCATACATATTACCCCATAGCCCACGTGCAGTGGCCTATAACTTAATTCGGGATATGTTTGAACACGAAGTCACTGAGCATTCTGACACTTCGTAGAATAGTCTTGTCTTCCCTGTCCCAAAGAAAGAAGGTGAGTTCAGAACCAGAGTTGCGGAGTTGAATACTATAATTAAGAAAATTCTGTCACTATACCCAATCGTTTCCCATTGCCAGTCTTGACAGATTAACTGGAATCACTCAGTGACCATCATCCACTCGATTGATGTAGTGCTGCCTATTGCCTATTTCTTCCTTCACCATTATCATTCATTATCTGTGCTGATCCTTATATCTTCCTTTTTGTTTTCCCACAATACCCGTCATTTTTTATTACTCACACTGAGTGACAATTCCAATGGTTTCTGTAAGCCTGGAAACATTAAACAGTACTGAGTAGTACCAATTTAACCAATCCATATATGTTCCCTACGTGTCATCAAGTGGAATGGTGAAGATTGGTGCCCCTCTCCATAAAAACAAATAACTCAGAGACACATGGCCACCTTTAATATGACTGTGACATCTGGTTATAGAAAGATGGAGACTTGGCGAGATTAACATTGTAATTTTCTTGATACACTGAATGATTACTGGCAAGTAGAGATGGAAGAATTGCCTCACATTATAATTGCGTTGTGTACCTATTCTGGGTATCACTCATTGTTGTAACACTCTGTTCGAAGATAACTCCACATTGAGTGACAAGCCAAATCATTTCCTGTAATGAGGAAAATAATTTAAAAAGCTAGGTGTTAACCTTATAAACAAACAATACATGTTCCCTATGTGTAAACAACTGGGTTGGCGGAGGGTTAGTGTTCCCTCCCTGAAAACAACAACCGTAACGAAAATACAAACATAATGCCTCGGACCAGGACAAATTAACAGAAAACAGCCAAGGACAGTACAAAGGACATAGTACGGATTTAGACCTGGAATGTAAAGAGTGCGAATGATGAGCTGAAAGAGAGATTGACTAGGTGCTTGAGGGTGCAGAAGTGGATACATGTGAACTGGCTGTGACTAAATAGTGAGCTGAGAGTGTCAGAGAGTGGGAGTATGGATTTGATATATGTGCAGTAGTAGGTGAGAATGACAGGGCAAAAGAGGGTGTACGTATTGTTATGTGCAAGGGATGGAAGGAGAATATTAGAGAGTATGGAACAGTTGGTTCAAGAATTGTGTGTGCAAGATTGAAAGTAGGCATACTAACCTGGTCAATTATGTGTTGTGCATGCGCCAATGGAAGGCAGTGCAAGCCGTGTGAAAGAAGAGTTCTGGACAAAATTAATATGTGGAAGCGTGCATGGCAAAGTTGAAGAGGAATGAGAAAGTGTTTTTGACTGGAGATATGAATGGAAGAGTAAGGAATGTGAAGGTGAATGTGGTAATTGGTGAACAGGGTGTGCCTGCAGAAGTGGATGAGAATGGCAGCACTCTAGTGGACATTTGTGCAGGGAGGGTTTTGGTGATATCCAATACCCTCTTTAGGCACAAAATGATCCACAGGTATTCATGGCGAGTGATGAGAAGGGTGGATGGTGAACTGAATATAAGCAAGGCAGTGATTAATTATAAGTGTGTATACGAGAGAATGAGAATGTATGTAATGGATACAGGAGCATTCAGAGATTGGGAGGGTGGACTTTCTGACCACCACTTGGTGTTCGTGAAAGACAAGGTAAAAATGCGATGGATGAACAAAAGGCGAGATGGACAGGAAGAAGCAGTCAATACAACGAGGGTAGAAAGGTTACAAGATGATGGAAAAAAAGCAAAGTATAAGAGAGAAGTGGAGAAGCGACTGGGTAGATATGGTTTGTAGCAGATGGGGGAGATGAACGGTGCGTGCAATATACTCACAGAAGAAATCTGTTCAGCATATGAGGTGGTGTGTGGGGTGAAGAGAAGACGAAAGAGGGTTGCAACGAATAGCATGGTGTAATGAAGAAGTGAGACAAGCAGTGGTGCAAAAGAAGAAAGCATATAGTGAGCGGATAGGAAGCAGAGGCATGGAGGAAGTTGAGAGACAGAAGAAAGAGTTATATGTAGAGAGCAAGAGAGAGGTGAAAATAACAGTAATAGAAAGTAAGTAGATAGTGGATGAGGATTTTGAGGGAATTTGAGTGTAACGTGGAGGGAATGTACAAAAAAAAAAAAATGTTCTGGCAGGAGGTAAAAAGAGATAGACAGGGTGATAAAGAAGTTGGTTGGGGACTGGACGATAAAAATGGTCAATTGATAGTGGAAAAGGGAGAAAAGGTGAGCAGGTGGAGAGACCGATTTATGGAGTTATTAATGATATAGAATGACAGTAATGTAAATATAAGTGGATGGGTAATGACTGGGATAAGGGAGAAGATGAGAATGGGGAAGAGATCAGTGGGATGGAAGTAGTGGAAGCAATGAAGAAAGTCAAAATGGAGAAAGCCCCAGAAATTTTGGAGTGTGTGGTGAAATGCTGAAGCATGGGGTAGAGATAGTAGTAGAATGGATATGAAAGATGTGCATATTGGCTTGAGAGGAAGGTAGAGTCCCGATGGATTGGAAGTAAGGTATAATTATTCCCCTGTATAAATGAAAGGGGGAAAAAGAAGTGTGTGGTAATCAGAGGGGCATTTGTCTTCTCAGTGTAACAAGAAAAGTATATGGTAGGATACTCATTGACAGAGTTAGAGAAATAACAGGCGAGTTAGTTGGAGAAGAACAGTGAGGTTTTAGGGAGGGAAAAGGTTGTGCAGAACCGATAATCATTCTTAGGTTTTTGGTGGAAAAGTTTCTAGAGAAGAGAAAGACATTATATGTGGCCTTCATGTATTTGGAGGAAGCATATGACAGAGTGGATAGACAAGGAATGTGGATAATATTAAGAATATATGGAGTGAATGTGAAGCTGCTGAATGCTTTTAAAAGTATATATGAGGGTGCTAAGGCTGCAGTGTGTGTGGATGGTGAATTGAGTGGATACTTCTTTTTTAATGTTTGATTGGAGTAGAGGTGCGTCATGTCTCCAAGACTGTTCAATCTGTATAGCGATGGGGGTTATAAAAGAGAAACAAGGTAGGGCTGTGGATGTTGGAGCAGCCCTTATGAGAGAGGGCAGTGTTTGGATATATCCTGTTCCGTTGCTTGCAGATGATAGTGTATTGTTAGGTGAAGACAAAGGAGAACGGTAAGCCTTGGTGAATGAGTCTGGGAAAGTGTGTAAGAAACCGAATCTAAAGACGAATGAAGGGAAGAGTAGAGTTATGGTCTTCAAGAGAAAGTAAGTCCCAGAAGGCGCAGAGAGGTTGGATGATGAAGAAATGGAAAATGAGTGCATCTGAGTACTTGGGTAGTGTGATGAGTAACGATGGAAGTTTGAAGGATGAAATGCTTCTAAGGATACAGCAGGGACGAAAAGTGGTTGGTTCTTTGAAAGCAGTGATAAGGGGCAGGGAATTCAACTTGGAAGTAAAAAACTCGCTGCATGATAGTATTGTGATACCAACTCTAACTTTTGGAAGTGAAGCTTGGGCCTTGTTGGGAGGACACAAGCAGTGGAAATGAGTTGTTTGAGAGGAGGATGTGGAGTTACATGGAGAAACAAATTGAGAAATGAGGAAGTGAAGGAGTATTGTGGTGTGTATGTGAAAGAATGCATTACGAGAAATACATCGAGGTGGTTTGGCCCTATGAAGAGGATTGAGACTGACAGACTAACGAAGACAGTGTACTTGAATAACGTGGAGGTGAGAGGAAGGGGGAGGCAGAAGATAAGATTGAAGGATGGAGTGGAGAGATACATGAGAAAGGAGTGTGTGAGATCCGGGGAGGTCAGCAGGCGACACGGTGACAGGGAGGTTATTTGTTTGTGACCACCCCTTACGGGATTAAGGCGTCTGACAGTAGATAGATAGATAGACCTTTTCTGGGTTCATTTGAATAAATTTCCTTTTGGTCTTAGAAGTTCTCCAACAGTGTTTATGAGGCTAATCCATTCTGTCTTCAGTAGTATGATTGGTCATTGTCTCTTTGCTTATCAAGGTGACATAATACTTTTTAGCAATCAATCCCTGAACATTTTGAAAAACTCCACAAAGATTTTGATCATCTCAAAATGGCAGGTTTGAAAGTTAGGCTTAGTAAATGCAGATTGCTGCCTCAGAAAATTAAATTTCTTAAACATGTGGTTGAATCAGAGTGAATACACACCTCATATGAGAGTCTTAAATCAGTTGCTATCTTTCCAAAACCAACGAGAAATGATGATGTAAGGATTTCCCTATGATTGAGAGGCTATTACTGGCAGTTTTTTTAAGGCCATTCACAGATCACGGCCCCGCTTACTAAAAAACTCAAGAAAAATGAACGTTTTCGTATTACTTATGACCAATCTCATGGCTTTGAAGCACTCATGACAGCACTCGTTAATGCTCCTTTCTTGGCAGTTCCTGATTATAAGAAGCCATTCCTCCTTTGTTGAGACACATGTCGTTTATGCCTAGGTGCTGTATTCATGCAAGTTTATCATGCCAATAGGAAACGAGTAACAGTGTACCCTAGTCGTGTCCTCAGCTGGTGAATGTAATTAAAATGTCATTCATTGGGAAACTTTAACAGTTGTTTGGTCTTTCAGATATGTCAGGGATAGAATCTACGGATATCATGTGCATATCCAAAAAGGAACAAATCTAATAGAGCATCTAGCATGGTGGCCATTTATTATCCAACACTCCACCCCAACCTTTGAACACATGCCTGGTAAACCTACTGTGGTCTGAGATGTTCTTTCACATCATGCAGCTGCAGTGTCACCACATCAACCCGGTCATATTCCTTGTACACCCTTTTCTTAGATGTTGTCCATGGTTGTCATTGCACAGACCATCTGCGGTCTAAGGTTATTTACTTTTTAGAGTCAGGAGATGCCTCATCCTTATCTACACTTCCAGTGCCGGTAGATGAGGTCGTGTTGGACAACAATATCTTGTATTAGAAGACAACCTTTATCGGTTGGGACATACCTAATAAAGACCTCAACTCGTTGATCCCACTGACTTGATTCATGCAGTATTAAACATCATTCATATTTCACCACATGCATCACACCACTGCTAATAAATTTATGGTGATTCTTGGGACTAGGATTTAGGTCCAGTAGTTGTGACAGTTGTACAACATGAGTGGTTAAATACAGTTGGTGTGGGTTGAGAAACTTCCTCACGGTGGTTTCTTGATTTATTGATGTAAACTGCTACACGTCTTACTGGTGGGGTATCCTCTCTGCTAATATCTCTACCGAGTGGGTGAGAGCGAAAGCAGCATCACTGGGTGATCTTGTGGTGGTCACGTTTTGCTAACGTTTTACTACCGTGCAGATACTTTGATATGGTCACAACAGTCTCCTAGCAGCTACACTGTGCATTCCAGCCACTACGTCACACAACAGCTATACATCAAGGTATATACATCATCATAAAACTTGTTATACATTAAGATGAATATATGTTACAATAGTTATATCTACCCTATCATTCAAGATAATGGTTAACACCCCATTTATTTTTTTGTTGCAGATTAACGAATTATATACACTTCCTTTTCCAGGTAAATTACTAAATATTATGGTGGCTGTTCCTGTACAGCTCAGCAATACAGTAGTAATAACTTTACATATAACTACTGTATACTTTGTAATACTTTTGATTGTAGATATTGTAAAACTAATACAATGAGAGAGGGTGGGAGTGAGGAGTTTGGAACAGACACAAAGGAAAAATGAAGGACCTGTGAAAGAATGGGACGGAGAAAAATAGCAAGACAAAGCGTTGGAGGGAGGCAAAATGAAGGAGAAGAGGGGGCGGGAAAACAGAAAGAAAAAGAGAAAGGTGGAGAGAGAGACACACACATAGGCAGAGAGATCCTATGATCTCCAGTCTTTCAAATGCAGTGTGTCCAGGCATCTCGAAATGAACGGATCTTGAATTTGGCTCTCTTTTGTGTTGTATTTTTTTTCTTGGAAGGAATGGTTTGCGGGCTCCTGGCTTTTGGTTCATTCTTTCTTGCATTAAAAAAAAGAAAGTGAGTAGGAATTGGAGAAGGGAGGAAGGTAGGGGATGAGAGAGAGAGAGAGAGAGAGAGAGAGAGAGAGAGAGAGAGAGAGAGAGAGAGAGAGAGAGAGAGAGAGAGAGAGAGAGAAATGGAATGAGTTAAAAGGAAAGAGAAAGAAAGAATGAGGAAGGGCGAGAAAGACGTAGAAATATATAAGGGGAAATAAAAGCTGATAAAACGAGTGGCACAAAACGAAGAAAGGAAGGAGGGTGGGTGAGATACGCGGGGCGGTAAGGAAACAGAAGCAGCGAGAATGAGAGTAGGTAAGTAAACAAGGAGGGATGGAGGAATGGAAAGATGGAAAGGGAGGAATGGGGAGATAGGGAAAGGGAAGAATAGAAGGAGGGAATGACGGAAGGAGAAGGAGTAAAAAATCAGGGAGATAACTGCGAGAGAATGGGGAGGAGAGGGAGTGTAGGGTAGGTAAGGAAAGGAGGAGGACTTTCTCTCTGGCTCAGGTCCGTGACGCTTAAATTTTGTGCTCTGCTGCCAACAAGACGATACTGCTCTCTCTCTCTCTCTCTCTCTCTCTCCTATTCATCTGTTTTATATAAAAAAATAAGTTAAAATAAGAAAGTGCATGCATAGAGTATGTGGATGTATGCCTAAATTCTCCATTTCCATATTATTCTACTTTCTGCCGATCCTATAAAATTCCTTCAAGTTTTTCAGTCCTCCAAGGTATTACTTCTAATATACTATAGCACTAGCCGTGTGTGTGTGTGTGTGTGTGTGTGTGTGTGTGTGTGTGTATTTTGGGCAGCCGAAACTACACATTCAAATCGCACCAAAATTGGCACAGAAATCGCCAAAAATTAGCTGATGTGAAAAAACTTGGTCCCATCACGATTTAAAAACTTTTACTATATTTAATGAGCGATCACATTTTGACCAACAAAACGCTGCTCCCGGAGCCCGGCATAGGATCTTCGTAGAATATTTTGCCCACAGGTACAACTAAAGTATTTCAGACTTGCGTACGGACAACTTGGGTTCCATTCCCGAAGCTGCAGATAACACGATCAATTTGTTAGCTGCAAAAAACCCAAGTGACAACGTTACACTAGAACAACACATAAACGCGGGAGCCCTCCGCAGGAGCAAGTGCGAGGGGCCCGAAAGGCCCACTAGCACTTGTCCTTTTTAATTTCCTGTACGACAAATGCCAAGGGTCTGGAGGGTGGGGGAGAGAGCCTCCTGCTGTGCTATCCTTTCCTCCCGGCTGAATCGTTAGAGAGGCGGCTTGCGGTCCTAATGGACCCAGGATCGAATCCCGGCTGGGGCAGGGAAGAGTTTAAAGGATTTGAATGTCCTAAAAACAGACTTTCCTGGTCTACCAGATTACCCGCCGACATGTCGTAAAAATACTCCCGCTAATACCAATACACAATTCCTGTTTGAGACAACCCTAGCATGTATTCAATATGGATGGTAGGTGTTAGCGACCAAGTTGTGACATGTGGAGGTGTAGGAGGACTACTGGGCCTTGGGATAGGTCATTGCCCCCTAGAAATAGGCGCTGAAGCCTTGCCCAGAGTCGGACACGTAAAAAAAAAAAAAAAAAAAAAACTTAGTATTAAGGCCGGACCGTCTAGTAGGGACCGTAAGGTCTGTCTGGTCTGTATATATATGTAACACACACACACACACACATTCTCTCTTCCTTTCTTTCTCTCTCTCTCTCTCTCTCTCTCTCATAGTTTTATATTCCCATTTCCTGATTTTTTTTTCTATGTCCCTGTTGTTTTCCCTGCTATCATTTTCTCTCCTTCGTTATTCTTTGTCTATCTTCCCCACTTTCCTCTCACCTACCCCCTCCGCCCTTTTACCTTCTTTCTTTTTCTCTTTATCTCTTCTTCATTCTACTCTCTTCCTAAATCCCTCTGTCTCCCACTCCAGCCTCCTTCTTTGTCCCTTCATTTTGCATTCCATCCTTCTTCCCTCACTCTTCTTCAGCATTCTCCATTCTACCATCTTTCTCCCTCCTCCATCTTTCATTATTTTTCTGTTTTCCTCCTTCCAAACTTGTTCCTTTCCACTCTTTCCCTTTCCAGTTTCACTCAGTGCTTCTTGCCAGCTTTGCTTCTTCCCTGTCTCACCCTTTACGCATCTTCCCTTTGACTCTCTCCTTTTCTCTCTAGTTATTTCTTTCTCCTACTGGTTGACAATCACCCTCCTCCTCCTTATCCTTCTCTCTCTCTTTCCCCCTGCTCACACAGTCGTCGGCCTTAAATAAATCTCTATACCCTGTTACTCACAGCCTCCGTGCCTCTTCCGACCCCGTAAATTAGCATTCTCTTTCTTTTCTCTGCCTTCTCTCCAACTCCTTCGAAGTAATTTTCCCACTCTTTCCTATGTCTCTTTTCACAGGTGCATTTTGCCGGTACTATATTTTTTTATTCTTTGCTGTTTCCTGATGCCCACATGCTTTCCATGGGTATCATCACACTAATTCATGGAACTTGCAGGAGTATCCTCGCAGTAAAGATGAATATTCTAAGGTGAAAGTCATTATATCTATTATGAAGGGATATTGTTAAGGTATTAAAATACATACTTAATAGCTCTCTCTCTCTCTCTCTCTCTCTCTCTCTCTCTCTAGTTCGTCGTGCGATCTGCCTATATATTTACTTCCATTTTTTTCCTTTTCCTGCTCTTCAATATTTACCCCATTCACTCTCTTCTACCTTCTCTCATATCGTTTTTCGTAATTTCTTACTTATAACCACTTGTTCCATTCATTATCACCTCCACATCATCATTCCTATTAATTTTTCTTTTTGTCTCACATCTAGCCATCCATCCTTCTCATCCAGTCCCATGTCCGATAATTTACCTCCTCGTCCTCCTGCTCCTGGTTCCCCTCCTCCTCCTCCTCCTTGTTTCCTCTTTTTTCCAGCTCCTCCATATTCCACCCTTTTTCCCTTGCTCCTCCTATTTTCCATATTCCCATTGTCACTGATTCCTCCTCCACCGTCTGGTACCACCCTCCTCTCTCTCTCTCTCTCTCTCTCTCTCTCTCCTTTCCTTCCCTCTTCTTTCCTTCCCGCCTCTCTCCTCCTCCTCTCCTCCGTCAGCACCAATTCTCATCCACCGTCTCGTGCTCACCCACCACAAAGCACCTCTGCAACAGCTTTTTATTTTGGTTGTTTTGTAAATAAATAAGAGACGTTATTGTTCCCTGTGTGTCTCCAGTCATAATTACTTTACACTCAGCTCTCTCTCTCTCTCTCTCTCTCTCTCTCTCTCTCTCTCTCTCTCTCTCTCTCAAACTTCAGTATTGCTCGAGTTCTACATAGCCTTATCACCAATTTTAATGCCTGCTTCAGCACTCATTCACTTACCTCCTTCACATCTTACAAGCTAACTGTCCATGGCACATTCATAATAGGAACTGCTTTGCGAAACAGGACTTGCATGTGACATGGTTGGTGAACATGGAGTAACGTTTTATTGAGAGAACGTGGAACGTGACCTTGACCTTGTGAATGCAAAGTCTGTGGTGCTAAGGTAGTAACTGGTTGAACTGTACGTACCGTTTGAGAAGGTATGATACTGAGTTTCTTTTCCATCTGTACAGCTAGCACGGGTATGTCGTCACTAGGAGAAAGCTGGATATCAAGAGCAGCGTCTAATTCATCCTTGCTAAGACCATTTAGAAATCTGAAGTAACTAAATAACGATGCAATATTATTTAATGTGAAAGATGTCTTTCTCTTACCATCAATTTCCCCCCACGGACTGTTTCGTAATGCCTCTGAGATTTCTGTTCCTGTTGCTGCTGGCACCTCTGCTGCTTCTAACAGCTTAGTTTGTTTGGCAGGGATGAACTTATTCTCTCTCATGTTTTGCAATAATCTATAAACGCTTACCAGGCATCCTGTTTCGTGTGGTTACAACAGAATTGTGCTAATTTGTTACAGCATTCGTCACAGGAAGTAAACTTCTTCAGAAACCTACATCTTATGAGAGATCCCATGCGGGTGTAACCATCATCTGATCGGCTCCGAAGATTGGTGATATTAGCACTGTCTCTCAAAAATCCTTTGCAACTCCCGACTGGATATCACTAATGAAATCAAACACGCTAATAGCAGAATTAATTCCTGTAAATTTTGGAAGTGATGTATCTTCCAAAATAATTGTTTGAGGGGTGGGAGGGGTTGCATATTTTAAAAAAAGTAGGAGAAGTAGGAAAAGATAACTGAGAAATGTGTGATGTATTGAGGGTATGATATGAATGGAACTCATCTGATTGAACTACTTCTCTCGGATAAGTCTTTCTGTTTCTCAGACAAGAAAGATTGTCGAGTGAGCTTTAAATCTGGGATGGTTTTATTCCTTCTCCGGAAATAAGTTCATTATCTCAAGATAAATTCATCTTCATAAAGTTTTGACATATCCCTTAGAAATGAACTAGGGGAAAAAAATTACAAGGATAATACTATGTAAGAGAATACCAATGAAGATTTTTTTTCTTTTTTAACTAAAATAAACTATTATGTACAATTACAGTTCACAAAGGAGGGTCTCTCTCTCTCTCTTTCTCTCTCTCTCTCTCTCTCTCTCTCTCCAATATATATATATATATATATATATATATATATATATATATATATATATATATATATATATATATATATACAGTATATATATATATATATATATATATATATATATATATATATATTGTTACGGAACAGAGAAAGATAATGTACACTTTAAGTGAGAATACGAAGAGTCACTACTGTCCCGTAAAGTTCCAGGTTCAAAACAAAAGAGTTAGGTAAAATTACAAGTTAAAGTTTAATGCTTAAATTAACAACAAAACATTCAGGACTCATAAGGATAATGTAATGGCAAAAACAGGTTAAATATATGGTTAACTGCAATAGCCTCTATTAACACGAAATTAGCAAGAGTAAATTTATCTAAGTCAGCCCTGATAAAATGAGATACCAGATAATACTCAGTGAATGCCAGATAAATAATTACAGATACAAACTATTATCAAAAATGACTGACATAAAGATCCCCACATGAACCACAAAAACCTCACCAGGCCCACAAACCAAACTCATGCCACACAGCACAAGAAAAAATGCAACAACAGTTATACCCAAATCACACACAGCTGCTAGATGGTTGGAGACCTCTTGAGCACTCACAATAATAATATCTGTACAGGGGAGGACAGAGATGTGAACAAAATGAGGAGCAGATCTAAGTGGCAATGATGCAGAGACTGAGCTCATTATATAGGAGCCAGGAGAGCTTGATACAACTTGTAATAAGGACGCGCAAATGAAGCCATGGGGACATAGAGTTGACAATCCCGCTCTGGACAACAGAGAGAACGACTTACTCTACTATAACGGTAGAAGGGGGGGACTGAGGCAGAACACGCTCGTGATCAAACATGCAGCATACTGTGCGTTAAAATTACACAAAGGATGATGAAATCATAGGCTATGTAACACCTCCCCACAAAGAAAAAAGAAATTTACAAAGGAAATTTCTTATTACTCTAAAACAATCTGTCTAAAGTCTGGATAAGCAATCTGCAATAACATTTTCTTTCCCCCTTGACATGTTGTATGTCTAATGAATACTCCTGAAGAAGTAGACTCCATCTTGTCAATCTCTGATTTTTATCTTTAATCTTACTAAGGAATTTCAGTGGGTTATGATCGGTATAAATGACTATGGGGTCAAAACCAGAACACAAATAAAATGAAAAATGCTGTAAACCCAAAATCAAGGCCAAAAGCTCTTTCTCAATAGTTGAGTAGTTCTTTGAGGTGGAGTGAACTTCTTACTGTAATAAGATACAGGATGTTCAATACCCTGATCATCCTCTTGCAGCAAAACAGCCCCAGCTCCTGTATCACTTGCATCAACAGCCATCTTAAAAGGCTTAGCAAAATTTGGAGTAGCGAGCACTGGCTGACTTAATAGAATAGCTTTAAGTTTGTTGAAAGAGGATTCACAGTTATCGGTCCAGACAAATTCAACTCCCCTTTTTCAGTAGGTCTGTAAGTGGTGATACAAGAATAGAAAAGTTAAGAACAAATCTCCTGTAATAACCTACCATTCCCAAAAATCTTTGTAGCTCTTTCCTACTTTTAGGTCTGGGAAGATCACTTATAACCTGAACTTTAGCTCCTGGTGGTGCAACATGTCCATCACCAATTACATACCCAAGGTACTGAACTTTAGCTTGACCAAACTCACACTTTGATAAATTAGCTACAAGATTAGCATGAACTAAACGGTCAAGAAATTTACTGACATGGCATAGGTGATCTTTCCAGTTGTCACTGAAGATTAATACATCATCAATATAAACAACACACCCTGCCAAACCCTCTGTTACAACATTCATGAGCTTCTGAAATGTGGCTGGTGCATTCTTCATACCATACGGCATTACTGAACATGCAAAAGCCTTTCCTAATGTTACAAAACATGAGATCTCCCTAGCACGTTCAGTCATAGGTACTTGCCAGTATCCCTTTAACAAATCAAACTTACTTATGTACCTAGCCTTTCCGATCTTGTCTATGCAATCTTCCACACGAGGGAGAGGGTAAGTGTCTGTTTTGGTTATCTGATTAACACGTCTGTAGTCGATACAAAGCCTCTGTGACCCGCCTGGCTTAGGGACCAGAGTGACAGGAGAACTCCACTCGCTCTGACAGGGCTCAATCATCTTGTGGTCCAACAGGTAGCCAAGCTCCTTCTGGATGAGAGGAACTTTCACTGGGTTCACACGGTAAGGAGGCAATTTAATTGGCTTTGCGTCTCCAACATCGACATCATGCATCAACACAGTGGTTCTTCCTGGAGTGGCATGGAACACTTGCGGGTACTCCTGCAGTAATGCCGAAAACTCCTGCCTTTCCTTGGGTGGTAGATGAGAAAGCTTAGTCTGGAGATCATTCATGATATCAGGATTCTTCCCCAAACTATCACTCAGGCTCATACTGCATGGGAGAGCTTCACTTGCAGACTCGGGTGGAACAGCTACAGTGCAGACTGGATTATTTTCGTCCCGCCTGTGATATAACTTTAGCATGTTGATGTGACATAGTTGCTTGCTCTTTCTACGATCTGGTGTGGCGATGACAAAGCTGACATCACTGAGTTTCTTCTCCACGAAATAAGGACCACTAAACTTGGCTTGAAGAGGTTGCCCATGAACTGGTAGCAGAATCAAAACCTGATCTCCTGGCTGAAAGTGGCGTAACCTGGACTTCTTCTCATACCAAGTTTTCATCTTCTCCTGAGCAGCTCCTAAATTCTCTCTCGCCAGCTGTAAAGCAGTGGACAGCCGTTCTTTGAAATTCATCACATACTCCAGCAGGTTGACGTCATCTTCCTCCGACAGCCAGCATTCCTTGAGTAGCTTAAGGGGTCCTCTTACTTCATGGCCAAACAGTAGTTCAAAAGGTGAGAAGCCCAGTGATTCATTTGGAGATTCTCTTGCGGCAAATACAACAAATGGAAGACCTTTGTCCCAGTCTTTCTGGTGTTCCAAACAGTATTTCTTGAGCATCGATTTGAGTGTTTGATGATATCTCTCCAACGCTCCTTGGGTCTGGGGATGGTAAGCTGAAGACGTGATCTGGGAGATGCCCAACTCTTTCAGAGACTGCTTGAAAACATTTGACATGAAATTACTTCCTCGGTCTGACTGTACCTCCTTGGGCAGACCAAACTTTGTGAAGAACCCTAGCATTTCCTTAACCACGTTCTTTGCTGAGATGTTTCTATGGAATGGCTTCAGGATAACGAGTAGCCATATCAATCATGGTCAACACATAAGAAAATCCTGAAGAAGTCTTAGGAAGAGGGCCCACAATATCCACCAACACACGGGTGAAAGGCGCCTCAAAAGGAGGAATGGGAACTAGAGGTGCAACCTTTTCGGTCTGATTACACTTTCCCACAACTTGACAGGTGTGACAAGACTTACAATACCAGGAAACATCCCTGAAGATACCTGGCCAGTAGAAGTGTTTCAAAATGCGTGCCACAGTCTTCCTCACTCCAAGGTGTCCTGCCAAACTGGAATCATGAGCCACTCGAATGATATCCTGCCTACAAACACGAGGATGACAACTTGATGTACAACCTCCCATTCACAGTCGGCTGATGCTGTTGGGGGTCTCCACTTCCTCATAAGTACTCCTGACTTTACATAAGAACAAGTAGAAGCACCGGCTGACTCTTCTTCACTGTAAGCAGAGTTAGCTAGACCTTTCAACTCAGGGTCAGCAACCTGCAACTCAACCAACTCTTGACGAGACAAATTATCAACACTACGGGGTACTGCCTCATCTGGTGAGTGGTCCAAATTAGCAAGAAAAGTGTCAGCTAGGATAACATCATCATCATCATTATCCTCTAAATCACCAGTAACTTTAGACTTAGCCCTAGGGACAGCACATGCAGGGAACACATCAGGGACATCACAATCCCGGGACACAGCCACTGGCTCACTAGACAACTGAGGAGCTGGACACACTTGACTTCCACCAATATCATTTCCAAGTAAGAAAGTTACACCTGACATTGGGAGTGTCTCAACCAACCCAACCATAACAGAACCATTAACAAAACCAGACTCTAAATTCACTCTGCACAGAGGAACAGAGAAGTAATTATTCCCTACACCTTGTAAGATTACAGTTTCATCAGAGAAATTAACATTAGAGCCTAGAACACTGGTCAGCATAAGGGATTGGCAAGCACCTGTATCACGATATATTTGAACTGATTTCCTGTCATTACTGTCCAGAGGACTAACAAAACCATCAGACAGGAAATTAGCACATGAACTCTTGAGAGTGTCACCCACGTTACTGCTCAAAAGAGGAGCTCCATCATGAGAATTTAAGTTACCCCTCAAAGCAGGTTCAGTCAACTCAGTTAAAGAATTCTGGGAACTCTCAAGAGTGGACACTAGACCAATTGACTGAATATTTAAAGACTCCTTTTTGTTCACATCACGCTGTCTCCTGAAACATCTCTCCGTAGTATGACCAAGCTTACTACAATAAGTACATTTACTTTTCTGAAATCTAGAGGTGAAGCTGGTATTTACTTCCTGAGAAACATCATCTTTATTCTCTTTCCTGTTACCTGTACTCTGAGTAGAGGCAACGTACTTACTCTCAGCTTTCCCTTTTTCTCTAGAATATCTCTTGTGAGTGAGAACATACTCATCAGCTAAAACTGCAGCATCAGACAAATTATCTATTCTTTTCTCATCAAGATATAGGCTTACATCTTTATAAATACACCTTTTGAAGTCCTCCAGCAAAATCATCTGCTTAAATTTGTCAAAATCAGAATCCACATTCTTAGAATTTAACCACTGCTCCAACAAATCTTCTTTGATTTTTGCATACTCAACATGGGATTGCTTATCTTGCTTGTAAGTTGTCCTAAATTTTACTCTATAGGCTTCAGGAAGAAGCTCATAGGCCTTAAGAATCAAGCTCTTAACTACATCATAATTATCAGACTGATCCTGAGGCAAAGATGCATAAGTTACTTGAGCTTTACCGGTGAGAACAGTTTGAAGGAGTACTGGCCAATACTCCTTAGGCCAATTAAAACCTGTAGCTACCCTCTCAAACAACTGAAAATACTTTGTTAAATCAGATTCATTAAAAGGAGGGACAAGTTTAACATTTTTAGCCACATCAAAATCATCAGAGCTAGATGATCCAGTTCCACCTTGTTTCATGCGATACTCATGGTCTGCCTGAATCCTGGCAAGTTCAATTTGTGCCTGAGCCTGTACCTGTGCCTCTTCAATACGAGCATTTGCTTCCTTAACACGAGACTCCGCCTCCTTAGCCTTAGCCTCCTGCAGAGCTAGCTGTAACTTAGCTAATTCAATCTGCATTTGCTCATTTGGAGGAGTTACATTAAACAAGCTTTTATTAATCATGCCAACAATTTGATCTTTAGAATGATGAGAGTGAACTGCAATTCCCAATTGTTGAGCAACAAGCTTTAGTTCATTCTTTGTTCTGTTTTCTATATCACACACTGTTTGCACATTTGACAAAAAATCTTTGGCTTCATCAAGTGTAGAAATAGTAGCCATCATGAATATATCACAGCCACAAAATATCAAACAATATCCTTATGATAATATCCTGAGTATCCTGATATGAGGTCGCCAAATTTATGTTACGGAACAGAGAAAGATAATGTACACTTTAAGTGAGAATACGAAGAGTCACTACTGTCCCGTAAAGTTCCAGGTTCAAAAAAAAAGAGTTAAGTAAAATTACAAGTTAAAGTTTAATGCTTAAATTAACAACAAAACATTCAGGACTCATAAGGATAATGTAATGGCAAAAACAGGTTAAATATATGGTTAACTGCAATAGCCTCTATTAACACGAAATTAGCAAGAGTAAATTTATCTAAGTCAGCCCTGATAAAATGAGATACCAGATAATACTCAGTGAATGCCAGATAAATAATTACAGATACAAACTATTATCAAAAATGACTGACATAAAGATCCCCACATGAACCACAAAAACCTCACCAGGCCCACAAACCAAACTCATGCCACACAGCACAAGAAAAAATGCAACAACAGTTATACCCAAATCACACACAGCTGCTAGATGGTTGGAGACCTCTTGAGCACTCACAATAATAATATCTGTACAGGGGAGGACAGAGATGTGAACAAAATGAGGAGCAGATCTAAGTGGCAATGAGGCAGAGACTGAGCTCATTATATAGGAGCCAGGAGAGCTTGATACAACTTGTAATAAGGACGCGCTAATGAAGCCATGGGGACATAGAGTTGACAATCCCGCTCTGGACAACAGAGAGAACGACTTACTCTACTATAACGGTAGAAGGGGGGGACTGAGGCAGAACACGCTCGTGATCAAACATGCAGCATACTGTGCGTTAAAATTACACAAAGGATGATGAAATCATAAGCTATGTAACAATATATATATATATTATATATATATATATATATATATATATATATATATATATATATATATATATATATATATATATACCTAGGTTGCTTCCCCCAAGGAAAGGGAGGTAGCGGAGACAGGACGACACACTCCCCATTTACTCATCCATTCAAACACATTCATTCACATCTTAACCCCAAAGGGGAGAACAGACAGTTCCTCACCGCACCACACCGCACAAGGGTCAACTGCGCAATGCAATCAGTGACATCCGCAGCTGGGCCCGACAGCAGGGCTGGTTTACCCCTGCCACATCATAACAGACCCACCCCCTTACCTGCACCTGACCTAACTAGCTAATTAGACCAAATGCGGGAGAATGTCCCCTCAGGGCTGTGTCATCACTTATTCATTCACAATTTCTCTCAATTTATTTCTGTCACACACAGTCACTCTTCCTTGCTCAACTGACATCCCTCTCGCATCCAGCACTCTCTTCACACTGTCCATCCATCCTATTCGTGGTCTTACTCTCAGCCTTACACCTCTCACATCAGATCTAGTTATCTTTTTCACCAATTGCTCATTATCCACTTTCTCCATATGCCCAAACCATCGCAACACCCTCTGCTCAACTCTACCAGCCATCTCCCGAACAACTCCAGTTCTCCTTCGCACTTCATCATTTCGCACTCAATCCATATGCATCACTCCACACATACTCCTCAGACACCTCATCTCCATTACATTCAAACTTTTCCTCTCTGCTACACCCATATTCCATGTTTCAGCCCCACAACACCATCATACAGCCTTCTCTTTACATCCATTCTAAGTGAAAGACATCTAAACACTTTTTTCATTCCTCCCAGCACCTTTCCTACTTCATTTATTCTAAACTTCACTTCTGCATCTATTTTTCCATCCAGAGCAACATGTGACCCTAGATATTTAAAACACTCTACCTCCTCAAGCAACCCGCCATTCAAAACTATATTCATCCCCCTACCATCTACTAACCGCGTACACTTCATGAGTTTACTCTTATTCTCATTTACTTTCAATTTCCTCCTTTCACACACCCTTCCAAACTCCTCTACCAACTGTCTCAATCCCTCCTCTGAATCAGCCACCAGGGCAGTATCATCTGCAAACAGCAGCTGCTTCAGATTCCACTCTCCATCATCAACATTCACCAGACTCAGACCTCCACCTAAAACTCTTGCATTCACCTCCCTTACAACACCATCCATGTAAATATTAAACAACCAAGGCGACATCACACATCCCTGTTGCAGCCCCACTCTCACGGGAAACCAATCACTCACAGCATTTCCCACTCTTACACACGCTCTACTATTTACATAAAAATTTTTCACCCCTTTTAGTAACCTACCATCAAGTCCATACAATCTTAAAACAGTCCACAAAGCCTCTCTATCATTTCTATCATACGCTTTCTCTAAATCCATGAATGCCCAAAACACATCCTTGCCTTTCGCTAAATACTTTTCGCACACTTGTCTCACAGCAAACACATGATCCATGCATCCCCTCCCTCTCCTAAAGCCACACTGCTCATCACCAATCACTCCCTCTGTACCCTCTCTAACTCTCATAATTAACACTCTACCATAAACCTAACCTACAACACTCAAGAGACTTATACCCCTAAAGCTAGTACATTCATACTTATCACCCTTGCCTTTATACAACAGGACCACACAAGCACTTGCCCAGTCAATTGGCACCATACCTTTCACAAAGCACACATTCAACAATCTTACTAACCAGTCAACAATAGTCACTCCACCACCCTTCAGGCATTCAACAGCACACCCATCCATACCTGCAGCTTTCCCTGTTTTCATCTCCTTTACTGCCTTCTCCACTTCCTCCTTCGTGATCAAAGAATCATTCAACTCTCCCAACACAATTATTCCTTGCACCCTTCCATCCGCCACAATCTCAGCCACGCTTTCCTCCTCTACATTTAACAATCTTTCAAAATACTCTGCCCATCTCTTCCTTACAGCATCCATCTCAATTAACATCTTTCCATCCTCTGCTTTTACTCGTTCTTCCTTCCCAGACTCTCCCTTTTGCACCCTTTTCACCTCCTTCTAAAACATTTTCTTATTCTGTTGAAAATTTTCTGTCAGCTGCCTACCCCACCTCTCATCTGCTGCCACTTTAGCATCACGCACAGCCCTTCTCGCTCTATTCCTCTTTTCCTTATATCTTTTATGTGACATCTCATCCTTCCTCTGCAGCCACACTTCATATGCACATCTCTTCTCAGCCACAGCCATACTTACTTCCTCGCACCACCATTTACTTCCTTTTCTTACACCACCACCCACACGTCTCACACTACACACCTTTTCTGCATGCCCCACCACAGCACTCTTAAACGACTGCCATTCCTCCTCCACACTGCCATTTTCCTGATCTTTCACTCCATTCCACTCATCTTTCAATTTCTCCTGATACTCTATCTTTTTCTCTCTTTTATCCAACTCACTCACTTTCAAAACCTCCCTGCCACACCTAACCCTCCTAGCTCTCACCCATCTCTTACCTACTCTTAACTTTCCCTCCACCAGGTAGTGGTCAGATATATCTCCACCCTCCCCTCTCAGAACTCTCACATCCAACAATCTTCCTATTACATTCCTAGACACAACCACATAGTCCATCAAAGCTCTATCAACAACCCTTCCACCCTCCTGTCTCACCCATGTATACTTATAAATATCTTTCTTCTCAAACAGCGTATTTCCAATCACCATCTCTCGCTCAACACACATCGCTATCATTCGTTCCCCATTTTCATTTCTTCCAGACATACCATGCATACCAACTACACCTTCAACTGCTACATTTCCCACTCTAGCATTCATATCTCCCATCATTATCACATTCACATTCGCTCCAAAACTCTGCAGACACTCATCAACATCATTCCAGGATATATATATATATATATATATATATATATATATATATATATATATATATATATATATATATATATATATATATATATATATATATATATATATATATATATATATATATATATATATATATATATATATATATAAAGTGTTCGCACGGATGAACATAGTAAAATAAAATTAGGAGTATGAAAAATAATCTAGAGAAGTTGTTTTAAGTACACTAGTTTAATCGTGAAAGAGAAGAGCAAAAAATAATGCATAAAGATTATTATCCCGGAGATGTTAGAGGCTTTTTACAGAATGGTTTTAACTCATCACCTGTTTACACAGCAGTGGCATAGGGTGTGGTGTGAGTTGGTATCGGTTGCTGGTGGGAGGTGAAGATGGTGAGTTCCTGGCCATTGCATCACTGGAGGTTTGACAATCAGCAGAATCATGGTCAGGATGAAGGGTTGGTGACAGGCAGGCTTGTTGACAGGCTTGGCTACAGACACGCTTGGTGACAGGAAGGTTTGGTGGTAGACAGGCTCGATAACAGACAGGCTCGGCGACGGACAAGCTCAGTGACAGACAGGCTCGATGACAAACGGGCTCGATGAGACAGGTTCCATGAAAGACTATGTCGATGACTGACAGGTTCTATGACAGACTTGCTCGATGACTGACGGGTTCTATGACAGCCAGACATGGCAACAGATGGCAGACAGTTGGTTTACAGGCTCTTGAATCTGACAGTAGACAAACTTGAAACAAGGCTTGTTCTTGACCTTGCTGCCACCAAAATGTCAGATGTTGGCCCATAGATATACCATTAGGATTTCAGGTTAATATTAGGGACGTCTTATTGCTACTGCATGGTATATTGAGAGGTCAGTTGTGTTACAGCCAAGGAGTACAGTATAGCTGACCTCAAATTCTCATAGTCTTTCAGGGTAAAGGTAGTGAATTTCCTGTGTGTGTGTTGCCCAGTGTCATGACTGTGCTGTGTACACAGAGAACAGTCTTCTCAGCAGATCTGGTATGAAAGCAGCTAGTCATTGCCGATTCATAACATTCTATTAGCGTCTGACTCATGACAAACACTAAACATAATTGCTTACACATGACTCTTCCCCTGCTTTCAAGAACACAGAACTTTTTCATAATTTTGAAATATTCTAGGTGTCTCCTTTTACTGTGGTCTGCCTTTAAAGATCATATTACTTCTGAAAGAAAAAAAAAAAAAAAAAAAGCTTTGCCGAGGAAGACTGTACTAAACTGGCTTCACACAATACATGCAGTAACACAACTCTCTTCCTGAGTTTGTACAAAAAATGAATTCGATCATGTATTGACTACTGCTCACATGTGCTTCGGGGTGTCACCACATACAGCAACTCTAAGTTCGAATCATGGTAATTTTCCTCACATTAATTCTCCTTCCTCAGGGATTTCCTCCAGCCTTTCTATGCTACAGTCTCTGTCTGTCTGTCTGTCTGTCTGTCTCTTTCTCTCTCTCTCTTGCTAGCAAACAGTCCATCAAGACAAAGATCGTCTTTTGTTTCATTCCATCTTCCTCTTTCCCCCTTTCTCTCTCTCACTGCCTTTAATTCCCCTTCTATCTCTCTCTTTCCTCTGCAGTCTCCCTGTCTTTCCTGCTCTCTTACTTTCACTCTTCCTTTGTCTCATCCGTTCTCTTCTTCCTCCCGTTTCTTCTCTTCCTCTGCCTCTGCATCGGAGTCTTCACTCTCATTTTATTCAATCTTTTCCCTCATATTGATTTTCACTAACCCCCTGCTGTTTCTCCTCACCACCTCTCTCTCTCTCTCTCTCTCTCTCTCTCTCTCTCCCCAGCCTGTGGTACAAAAGGGGTCAATATTTGGCCAATCACTCTCTCGATAAAAGACCTCATTTAGTTCGTGGTGCTGAGACGACAAGGGAGAGAGAGAGAGAGAGAGAGAGGGGGGGGGGAAGGAGGAGGGTAGTGAGTGATAAACATGAAGAAAAGGATGGATAAGAAGAGAGAGGAGACTCCAAGGCAGAGGTAGAGGGAGAGAAGAAACGTGAGGAAGAGGAGGAAGGTTGAGACAAATGTAGAGTGAAAGTAGGAAAAAAAAGGAAAGACAGGGAGAGAGCTGGGAAAAAGAGGGAGAGACAGAGGATAAAGGAAAATACTGAGAGAGAAAGGGGGAAAGAGGAACATGTGGAAGAAGGTAAAGGACGATCATTTTCTTGATGCATTGTTTACTAAGAATAGGGGATAAGAGAGAGAGAGAGAGAGAGAGAGAGAGAGAGAGAGAGAGAGAGAGAGAGAGAGAGAGGAGCTGTGGCATAGAAAGACTGAAGGACTTAGAAGAGGAGAGTTAATGACATGAAAAGTCCCATGATTTTTAACTTGCTTAGAAGTGCTGTGTTGTGAGATTCCCAAACACATGTAATCAGTAGTCAATCGAATTCATCCAGGAAGAAAATTGAGTTAATGCATGTATGGGGTCAGTTTACCTTCTTCTACAATGCTATTTTCCCTGCAGAAGTAATATCATGTGTACAAGGCAAACCACGAGAAAGGAAGACGAAAAGAATATTAAGAAATGAAGAAAGGCTGAACTGTGTGTTAGTGATGGCAAGGGTATAATCATGTGGGATATTGTGCTGAGTTGAGAGACTAAGGAACGCGGTTTTTGACACATTAAAAGTAACATCTGTCCTTTTACACTAAGCAGAGAAAAACAGCACATCAAAAGGCAGATGTACCAAAACATCACCCTGTGATTGTTGTAGTGACTATTATGATGGACACCGTAAGGAGTAGGAAGAGATTTGAAGGCCGGAATCATCAGCATATAAGAGAATTAGGCAATATGTACAGCTGTAAAGGTGACTGATGAGTATAGGAGGAGTAGATAAAAGTAAAAGGCCTCGAGGAACCCTATTAATAGTTTTATAAAAATTCTGACCATTTACATAGTACCACAACAAAGCAATTTGAGATAAAGGTACTGAATAAAGGGTAGAAACTATAGGAATGTTATTTGGGATTTAAGCTTTCTGACAGACTTTATCAAAACTTTTCCAGAGGTTCCGCACTGTGGCATAGGTTTCACCAAAATCACGAAAAGAGGATGACCAAGTGTCGGAGACTAATGTAAGATCACCACTCGAGTGTCCGTGAGGGAACGCATACTGACTATAAGAATAAAAATATGAGATAGGAAAGATTCCTCAGAATCTTCCTGTTAAGAGTAAATTAAGTGATTTCACAAAAATATGCTATTCAAAAAAATCAGGTGATAGTCAGATGGTTGGAAGTGGTCACCTTCCACCAGGATAGATTGAAAGAGAGCAAACTTTGAAAAATAAGCAAAAAGAAATTTTACATATAAAGGCAAAAGATTTTGCTAAGTACGAGCGAGTAAGCGCAGCGAGCGAATCGTTGTTCAGTGTACTTTCAGCTGAGAAATGAGCGGCCCAACTCGAGAGGGTTTTCAGAGACAAATAACGTTTTTTACTGTGTGAGATAGAGAAGAGATTCTTTCAGCAGGTACTAGATACATTCAATACATTTTGTTTTTAGCTATATATTTACTCATGAGACCAAAGAAACCCATTGGAATCCCAGCTTTCCAAGCGAATGAACCGAGGGCTTCAGTTGACATACTCCACTATGAAATAGAATTTAAAAAGATGTCCTGTTGTAAAACAGTTTTCTTGCATGAATTCTAACAATAAAATACGCTTACAATGTTACATGAATGTTTTTTTTTCTATGTTTAAGGTATGAAATCAGAAAGGGTTCTAAGTTTTATCATTCGATCATTAGCCAAGCGTTTACTGACATAGTTCGGTGACATGGCAAGTCGGGAACAGAGAACTGAACATTGTGTGTGCAATAAATGCTATGGCGCGTGGCTATATGAACATTCAGCGAGAAATCGTGAGAGAAAGAGAGAGAGAGAGAGAGTAAATATTTTAGCTCAATTATTCTTCTGTTATTATTCAACTGCCTCACCAGAAATGCTGCAAGTTTACACCAAGATGAAATTATGATAATCGGCGTATGTACACCCTCTCTCCCGTTCGTCACGCTCTCACAAAGCACACTTTACTGGTGTAAGGTGTCAGGACAGAAGCATAGTGAGAACTGCAGAAGGAACTCCATCTGGACCCTACATCATATTAGTAATGGGGTCAATGAAAGAAGATGTGTTTTTCAAGACTTTCAGTGACCTACACGAGGAAAACAAAAGCTGGGGTGGCCAGGAAGGGGAGGAGTAGCATAGGAATTATCCAAAGAGGAAATAAAGGAGAAAGTCTGAGCAAATTATTCCGTTTTTTTTTTTTTTCAGAAACAGTCACAGAACAATCATGAAAGAAAAGAAGAGGTGCAAAAACAAGCATAATTGACAGAAAGGCATTTAGCATCCTCATATTTTCCGATATTAATCTCTTCTTGTCTTCTCTCTTCAGTCGGAGACCTTTGATGAATGGTCGTGGAGAGGGCAGATGTGTGCTGAACTCATCTCTAGCTGCAGGGTTGCCTCACCGGCATTAGCTTTGTTTTTGTTCGCCACTAGGGTGTTTTTTAAAATAAAGTTAGGGTAGCTAGTATTCATTTTCCTCCCTCCCCTATTTAGAGATACAATAGGTGTTTGTGTCTTTTTCTGAGTTTACCTTTGCTTACTCGCCCACGGAGGGTCCCCCCCACTGATTACTCTGGGGCGGTAATAAACACGGTCGGGCCTCTCTGGAGTGGTTTGAGAGGGCAACCTCAGACTTAGGTGTTTGGACCCGGGTCATTCGTCCCTTGCTCGTTTTTCTCCCTCTTCCCACTTCTCCCTGTAGGGGGAAGTGGTAACTATGGCGGACGCCCCTACTGCCTCCCCCCCACTTCAGGGGAGGAGGCGGTCTGGACCGACCCCCGACTGTCTCACTGACTGACATCATGACTGACTGCCTTCGGACTAGAGCCCCACTCGAATTCCCTGTAGATAATGCAACATATGTACTCCTACATGCGACTGGTTCTACTTCATTGGCTAGTCTCAATCGCTTTCTCATCAAGAAAGTAATTGACGACTGTGCTGGTGAAGATGAATAGTTAAAAAAAACTTGATTCTGGACACCTCCTAGTCAAAACAATAAACTCACGCCAAGTCAAAGATTTGCTCAAGCTACGTAAGTTTCATTACTGCGATGTCGAGCCAAAGATCCCTCACTCCATGAATTCCTGCAATTGAGTTATCTCACTTGCAGGGACCTCATGGTAATGGACGAGGATGACATTGTACAGGAACTTACTGGCCAAGATGTCATTGCTGCGCATTTTATTACCAGGTTTACAGAAGGCATCAGGAAGAAGACCACCACTATTATTTTAACTTTTGGCAGGACCTCACTTCCCTCAAATGTCAAAGTGGGATATGAAATTTTAAATGTCAGACCCTGCATCCCTAGTCCCCTTAGATGCTCTAAATGCCAGATTTATGGGCATGCAGAAAAGGTTTGTTGGGCTTCTCAGTCAGTGTGTGGTAGGTGTGCGGTTCAGGGTCATGATGCAGAACACTGCACCTCAGAGTCTGTGAGTTGCTTTCATTGTAAGGGTGCTCACTCCACTTCCTCGAAGGATTGCCCAAAGTGGAAGGAGGAGAAAGAGATCTGCTCAGTGAAAGCCACAGAGGGCATATCCTATTACGATGCCAGGAAGAAGGTAAGGAAGTCGCATGCGACTCCCAGGCCTAAGGTCTCCTATGCATTGGCAGTTATGTCCCGGCCTGTGATGTGCATGGTGGAGACTCAGACTGACCCAGAACCAAGTGCTCCTGTCACTCACATTGCACCACGATCATCTGTTCCTGCTATTCATTCCAACTCTTCTTCTGACGCCCCTGCTCCATCTTCATACTCTCAGGCCATTGCTACTTCTCTGGCAGTGCGACCTAAACATAAGTCGAACAAACCTGAAAAAAATAACTTGACAGCCCTTACCAAGTCACTATCTCATGTCTTACCTGCTCCTGGTCCAGCGAGGGAGAGAAAGGGTAGCTCTTCCTCGGCAGGCTCTGGAAGCCTCATTATTGATGAGCAAATGGAGGTTTCCATCAGCAAGCACCGGGAGAGGTCCCCCAGTAGTCGCTCGCCTGCTGGCGGGCGACAAAAAAAGACCAAGCACACTGGTCCCTAATGTAAATCTTAAACCGCCGCATTCACTGTGTTACAGTGGAATTGTAGGGGTCTTAGGAATAAACTACACAATATAGCAATCTTGCTTTCTGTACACAGGCCAGACGTTATTTGTTTACAGGAGACACGCCTGGAGGATCACCCTGATCCTCCACAGTTAAAACACTACCACTTGTATAGAAGATATGAAGGTCACGGAGTCGCCATATACACACACAAATCACACCCACAAACGGAAGTGATTCTAAATTCTACTCTGGAAGCGGTCGCGTGCAGATTAAATTTTAATAACACGTATCTGTCTATTTGCTCTCTGTACTGTCCTCCACATGGCCCCATTGATAGTGATGCTTTAAATTCACTATTTGAACATCTGCCTGGAAATAAGTTAGTGGGGGCAATTTAAACGCCCTTCACTATCAGTGGGGCAGCTTGAGGATCGATGGTCGTGGGGAGCAAGTAGCCGACCTACTACTACAGTCCAACCTCTGTCTTCCGAACGATGGTAGAGCGACTCGTGTAGATGATCGTACTGGTAACTTTTCTGCCATTGACTTATTTTTGGCTTCCCCTGGTATACCTCAAGATTTCTCATGGGACCCTTATGACGACTCCTTGGGAAGTGATCATTTACCCATCTGTCTTTCTTATACACGTGATATCGTTTTGGACCCTCCACCTCCAAAATTTAACTATAAGAAAGCAGATTGGGGATCCATCTCAAGGATCGCCAATTTAGATATGTCTGGGGAGACCATAGGTGTTAAGGTCGAAAATATAACAAAATCCATATTACATGCAGCTGAGGCTGCTATTCCCAAGACTTCTACAGTTCATGCGAAGCATAGAGCACATTGGTGGACGCCGGATTGCCGACAAGCATTAAGGAAATGCAATAGGAGATACAGGATTTTTGACAGTCAGCCTACAGAGGAAAATTTTATTGCATACCCCTGGGGGTAGGGGTAGGGGGGTTTTCAAGAATAGGGGGGTTTTCAAGAATACTCCCCCAGTATCCCTACTTGTCGTAAAAGGCGACTAAAAGGGTTGGCGGAGGGTTAGTGCCCCTCCCCGGAAAACAACTAACTAAAAAAACAAACAAGAAGCCTCGGACAAGGACTGACCAAACGATGACGACCCAGGACCGGACAAAGGACTTGGTAATGAGTACATGGAATGTAAGAGGAGCGAATGATGAGGTGAAAGAGAGAGAGATTGTCCAGGTGCTTGAGGGTGTGAAAGTGGATGTATGTGGAATAACTGAAACAAAATGGGGGGGAGAAAGTGTGAGAGAATGGGAGTATGGATGGGGTATATGTGCAGGAGTAGATGAGAATGCGAGGGCAAAGGAAGGAGTGTGTATAGTTGTGAGTAAAAGATGGAAGAAGAGCATAAGACAGTATGGATCAGTTGGGTCAAGGATTGTGTGGGTAAAGTTGAAAGTTGGAATACAAATGTGGACGATTGTGTGTGTGTATGCGCCAACGCAAGATCGTGCTAGAAGAGTGAGAGAAGAGTTCTGGACAAATGTGGAAGTGTGCATGGAAAAGTTTGGAAGGAATGAGAGAGTGTTTTTGATTGGTGATGTGAATGGTAAAGTTGGGAATGTGAAGGTGGATGGAATAGTTGGTGAGTGGGGTGTGCCTGCTGAGATAGATGAGAATGGGAGTGCGTTAGTGGACATTTGTGCTGGGAGGGGGTTGGTGATAGCCAATACCCACTTCAGGCATAAAATGATCCACAGGTATACATGGCGAGTGATGAGAAGGGTGGGTGGTGAACTGAATGAAAGGAAGGCAATGATTGATTATGTGTGTGTGGATGAAAGGATGCGAAGATGTGTAAAGGATGCAAGGGTGTATAGAGGTTGGGGGAGTGGACTTTCTGACCACTACTTGCTGGTGGCCAGAATAAGGATGCAAGTAAGATGGAGGAATATTAGAAGGGAAAGACGAGAGGAAGGAGTAGTTGCAAGGAGAGTGGAAAGGTTACAAGAGGATGAGAAAAAGGCAGAGTATAAGAGAGAAGTGGAGGAACGATTGGGCAAATATGAATTGGAGCAGATGGGAGACGTGGAAGGTGTGTGTAAGATATTTACAGAAGAAATATGTGCAGCATGTGATGTGGTGTGTGGAAGGAAGAGAAGACGGAGGGGGGTGCAAGGAACAGCGTGGTGGACTGAAGAGGTGAAACAGGCTGTGGCACATAAGAAGAAAGCATACAATGAATGGATGAGAAATAGGGGCGTGGAAGAAGTTGAGAGGCGGAAGAGAGAGTTATATGTGGAAAGGAAGAGAGAGGTGAAAAGATTAGTAAGAGAGAGTAAGAAGAGGGTGGATGAGGAATTTGGAAGGAATTTGAGTGTAAAGTGGAGGGACTGTAAGAAAATGTTCTGGAGAGAAGTGAAAAGAGTAAGACAGGGTGGAAGTCAAGATAGCAGGGGAGTGAAAGATAAAAATGGTAGATTATTAGTGGAGAAGGGAGAAAAAGTGAGCAGATGGAGAGAACACTTTAAGGAATTGTTGAACGTAGAGGATGGAAGTAATGCGAGTATAAGTGGCTGGGGAATGGCTGGGAGAAGGAGGGAGGTGAGAAGACAGGAAGAAATCAGTAGGATAGAAGTTGTGGAAGCAATGAAGAAAGTTAAATCGGGGAAAGCCCCAGGAATTGATGGAGTGTGTGGTGAAATGCTGAAGCATGGGGGAGAAATAGTAGTAGAATGGATGTGGAAGATGTGCAGATTGGCCTGGGAGGAAGGTAGAGTCCCGGAGGATTGGAAGTCAGGTATAATTATTCCCTTGTACAAAGGAAAGGGGGAAAAAGAAGTGTGTGGTAATCATAGGGGCATTTGTCTTCTTAGTAAAATAGGAAAAGTGTATGGTAGGATACTTATAGACAGAGTTAGAGAAAGAACAGAGAAATTAGTTGGAGAAGAACAGGGAGGCTTTAGGAAGGGAAGAGGTTGTGTAGATCAGATATTCATTCTTAGATCTTTAGTGGAAAAGTTTCTAGAGAAGGGAAAGAAGTTGTATGCGGCTTTCATGGATTTGGAGAAAGCATATGACAGGGTGGATAGACAAGGATTGAGGAAAGTGTTAAGAATATATGGAGTAGATGGGAAGTTGTTGAATGCTGTGAAGAGTATGTACGATGGTGCGAAGGCTGCAGTGCGTGTGGATGGTGAACTAAGTGAATTTTTCTCTTTGAAAGTTGGTTTGAAACAGGGATGTGTCATGTCTCCATGGTTGTTCAATCTGTACATGGATGGGGTAATAAAAGAGGTACAAGGTAGGGTAGTGGATGTTGGAGTGGCCCTGGTGAGAGTGTTTGGAAACTCCCTGTACTGTTGTTTGCAGATGATACTGTGTTGTTGAGTGAAGACGAAGGGGAGCTGCAAGGCTTGGTGGATGAGTCTGAGAGAGTGTGTAAGAAACGGAACCTAAAGGTGAATGTAGGGAAAAGTAAAGTGATGGTCTTTGAGAGAGGTGAAGTTAGTGAATGTACAGCTAGGTTGGATGGTGAGGAATTGGAAAATGTAAGTACGTTTAAGTATTTGGGTAGTGTGATGAGTAAGGATGGAGGTTTGGAGAGTGAAGTGCTTGAAAGGGTACAGCAGGGAAGAAAGGTTGCTGGTTCCTTGAAAGCAGTGATAACAAACAGGGAAGTGAGCATGGAAGTGAAAAAGTTACTACATGACAGTATTGTGATACCAACTCTAACGTACGGAAGTGAAGCTTGGACATTGTTGGAAGGACACAAGTCAAGAGTGAGAGCAGTGGAAATGAGTTATTTAAGAGGAGCCTGTGGAGTCACGTGGAGAGACAGGCTGACGAATGAGGATATAAAGGAGCGTTGTGGTGTGGATGTGGATGTGATAGGAAGCGTTATGAGGAACACACTGAGGTGGTTTGGCCATGTGGAGAGGATGGAGGGTGAAAGACTGACGAAGAGAGTGTATGTGAGTGAGGTGGAGGGGGGAAGAGGGAGGGGGAGGCCGAGGATGAGATGGAGGGATGGGGTGGAGAGGTATATGAGAGAAGGGGGTGTGAGTTGGGAGCAGGGCAGTGAAATGGCGGGGGACAGGGCGACTTGGAGGCGATTTGTTTGTGGGCACCCCAAACGGAATTGAGGCGTCTGGCAATAGATAGATAGAGACAAACAAGCATGGGCTGAGGCAAGGAGAATAATAAGAAGGGCCAAACGTGACTCCTGGCGGTCCTTTGTGTCCACGGTGACTCGTACAGCACCATTAAGTAAAGTCTGGTCCACTATAAGAATATTAAACAATAAAGGCCCATATTTCCCTGTCACCACCCTGCAGGTGAACAAAACCACCTAGACGAGCCCGTGGACGTTGCTAACATCCTCGCTAGGAGTTTTTCTCATGCAAGTAGCTCAGCCAATTATGATCCGCGTTTTCAACATCATAAACGCATGGCCGAGCTACAGATATTAGACTTTGCCACAGAAGACGTAGACGCCCCATACAACCAAGAGTTTACGCTAGATGAACTGCTCCTTGCCCTTAAATCCTGTAAAGAGACCAGCTCTGGACCAGACACCATCACGTATGGTATGATCCAGCATCTTAATCAGGACAACCTGATTAAGATGTTAACATTGTACAATGAGATTTGAGCGTCTCGAACGTTCCCAAACTCATAGCACTTTGCGCATGTCATACCAATACCCAAAGAGGCTGGTCGTCTTCATTTCGTCCTATTTTGTTGACTTCTTGTCTATGTATGGTCATTGAAAGAATGGTAAACAATAGGCTTCTTTTTGTTTTAGAGTCGAAGAATTTGTTAAATGATCAACAATGTGGCTTCCGTAAATACACAAGTTCACTAGATCATTTAATGAATTTGGAGCATTGTATTGCAGAGGCATTTGCCAATAAAGAATTCATGATAGGGGTGTTCTTGGACATCCATAAAGCCTATGACATGACATGGTGACATGGTATACTAATGAAGCTCTATGCTTATGGTTTAAGAGGAAATTTGCCTATTTTTATTTCAGATTTCTTAAGGGACAGGACTTTCTCTGTCAAATTGCCCCGTAATGTAACATTGGATATATTTATCCAGGAAAACGGGATGCCGCAGGGAAGTGTGCTTAGTTCTAAATTATTTATTATTATGATCAATGATATTCTGTCGTCAGCTCCCATCCCGAGGAATCTTAAATACTCGCTCTAGGCTGACGATTGTGCAATATGGCACTCTTCCCGTAATACACAATTTTCGGCGGGGCAGATTCAAGCAGCCCTTGACTCCGTTCACCAATGGGCCTTGCAGTGGGGATTTATGTTTTTCTGTCTGTAAGTGTGCCGCTGTAGTTTTTACGACTCGTAACGTACACAATTTGTGCTTAACTTTGGATAATCAGGCGGTACCTTTTCAAAATTCTATAAAGTTTTTGGGCCTACATTTTGATCGTCGTTTGAACTTTAAAATTCATGTTAATACTTTGCTTGCTCACTGCAATAAACCAGTAAATGTCCTCAAGTACCTAGTGGGTACTACATGGGGTCTATCTATCTATTGCCAGACGCCTCAATCCCGTTTGGGGTGGCCACAAACAAATCGCCTCCACGTCGTCCTGTCCCCCGCCATTTCACTGTCCTGCTCCCAACTCACACCCCCCTCTCTCATATACCTCTCCACCCCATCCCTCCATCTCATCCTCGGCCTCCCCCTCCCTCTTCCCCCTTCCACCTCACTCACATACACTCTCTTCGTCAGTCTTTCAACCTCCATCCTCTCCACATGGCCAAACCACCTCAGTGTGTTCCTCATAACACTTCCTATCACATCCACATCAATACCACAACGCTCCTTTATATCCTCCTTCGTCAGCCTGTCTCTCCATGTGCCTCCTCAGGCTCCTCTTAAATAACTCATTTCCACTGCTCTCACTCTTGACTTGTGTCCGTCCAACAATGTCCAAGCTTCACTTCCATACGTTAGAGTTGGTATCACAATATTGTCATGTAGTAACTTTTTCACTTCCATGCCCACTTCCCTGTTTCTTATCACTGCTTGCTTCCCTGCTGTACCCTTTCAAGCACTTCACCCTCCAAACCTCCATCCTTACTCATCACACTACCCTAGTACTTAAACGTACTCACATTTTCCAATTCCTCACCATCCAACCTCACTGTACATTCACTAACTTCACCTCTCTCAAAGACCATCACTTTACTCTTCCCTACATTCATCTTTAGATTCCGTTTCTTGCACACTCTCCCAAACTCATCCACCAAGCCTTGCAGCTCCCCCTCGTCTTCATTCAACAACACAGTATCATCTGCAAATAACAGTACAGGGAGTTTCCAAACACTATGCTCTCTCACCAGGGCCACTCCAACATCCACTACCCTACCTTGTACCTCATTTATTACCCCATCCATGAACAGATTGAACAACCATGGAGACATGACACATCCCTGTTTCAACCCAACCTCCAAAGAGAAAATTTCACTTAGTTCACCATCCACATGCACTGCAGCCTTAGCACCATCGTACATACTCTTCACAGCATTCAACAACTTTCCATCTACTCCATATATTCTTAATACTTTCCACAATCCTTGTCTATCCACCCTGTCATATGCTTTCTCCAAATCCATGAAAGCCGCATACAACTTCTTTCCCTTCTCTAGAAAATTTTCCACTATAGATCTAAGAATGAATATCTGATCTACACAACCTCTTTCTTTCCTAAAGCTTCCTTGTTCTTCTCAAACTAATTCCTCTGTTCTTTCTCTAACTCTGTCAATAAGTATCCTACCATACACTTTTCCTATTATACTAAGAAGACAAATGCCCCTGTGATTACCACACACTTATTTTTCCCCTTTTCCTTTGCGGAAGGGAATAATTATATCTGACTTCCAATCCTCCAGGACTCTACCTTCCTCCCAGGCATATCTTCCACATCCATTCTACTACTATCTCTCTCCCATACTTCAGCATTTCACCACACACTCCATCAATTCCTGGGGCTTTCCCCATTTTGACTTTCTTCATTGCTTCCACAGTTTGTATCCTACTGATTTCTTCCTGTCTTATCACCTCCCTCCTTCTCCCAGCCATTCCCCAGCCACTTACACTCACATTACTTCCATCCTCTACGTTCAACAATTCCTTAAAGTGTTCTCTCCATCTGCTGAAGAGGTAAGACAGGCTGTGGCACAAAAGAAGAAAGCATACAATGAATGGATGAGAAGTAGGGGCGTGGAAAAAGTTGAGAGGTGGAAGAGAGAGTTATATGTAGAAAAACAGAAGATTAGTAAGAGTAAGAAGAGAGTGCATGAGGAATTTGGAAGGAATTTGAGTGTAAAGTGGAGGGACTGTAAGAAGATGTTCTGGAAAGAGGTGAAGAGAGTAAGACAGGGCGGAAGTGAGGTTAGCAGGGGAGTGAAAGATAAAAATTTTAGATTACTAGTGGAGAAGGGAGAAAAGTGAGCAGATGGAGAGAACACTTTAAGGAATTGTTGAACATACAGGATGGAAGTAATGTGAGTGTAAGTGGCTGGGGAATGGCTGGGAGAAGGAGGGAGGTGAGAAGACAGGAAGAAATCAGTAGGATAGAAATTGTGGAAGCAATGAAGAAAGTCAAAATGGGGAAAGCCCCAGGAATTGATGGAGTGTGTGGTGAAATGCTGAAGCAGGGAGAGATAGTAGTAGAATGGATGTGGAAGATATGCCTGGGAGGAAGGTAGAGTCCCGGAGGATTGGAAGTCAGGTATAATTATTCCCTTCCGCAAAGGAAAAGGGGAAAAAGAAGTGTGTGGTAATCATAGGGGTATTTGTCTTCTTAGTATAATAGGAAAAGTGTATGGTAGGATACTTATTGACAGAGTTAGAGAAAGAACAGAGGAATTAATTTGAGAAGAACAAGGAGGCTTTAGGGAAGAAAGAGGTTGTGTAGATCAGATATTCATTCTTAGATCTATAGTGGAAAAGTTTCTAGAGAAGGGAAAGAAGTCGTATGCGGCTTTCATGGATTTGGAGAAAGCATATGACAGGGTGGATAGACAAGGATTGTGGAAAGTATTAAGAATATAATTATGGAGTAGATGGAAAGTTTATGAATGCTGTGAAGAGTATGTACGATGGTGCTAAGGCTGCAGTGCGTGTGGATGGTGAACTAAGTGAATTTTTCTCTTTGGAGGTTGGGTTGAAACAGGGATGTGTCATGTCTCCATGGTTGTTCAATCTGTTCATGGATGGGGTAATAAAAGAGGTACAAGGTAGGGTAGTGGATGTTGGAGTGGCCCTGGTGAGAGAGCATAGTGTTTGGAAACTCCCTGTACTGTTGTTTGCAGATGATACTGTGTTGTTGAATGAAGACGAGGGGGAGCTGCAAGGCTTGGTGGATGAGTTTGGGAGCGTGTGCAAGAAACGGAATCTAAAGATAAATGTAGGGAAGAGTAAAGTGATGGTCTTTGAGAGAGGTGAAGTTAGTGAATGTACAGTGAGGTTGGATGGTGAGGAATTGGAAAATGTGAGTACGTTTAAGTACTAGGGTAGTGTGATGAGTAAGGATGGAGGTTTGGAGGGTGAAGTGCTTGAAAGGGTACAGCAGGGAAGCAAGCAGTGATAAGAAACAGGGAAGTGGGCATGGAAGTGAAAAAGTTACTACATGACAATATTGTGATACCAACCCTAACGTATGGAAGTGAAGCTTGGACATTGTTGGACGGACACAAGTCAAGAGTGAGAGCAGTGGAAATGAGTTATTTAAGAGGAGCCTGAGGAGGCACATGGAGAGACAGGCTGACGAAGGAGGATATAAAGGAGCGTTGTGGTGTTGATGTGGATGTGATAGGAAGTGTTATAAGGAACACACTGAGGTGGTTTGGCCATGTGGAGAGGATGGAGGTTGAAAGACTGACGAAGAGAATGTATGTGAGTGAGGTGGAAGGGGGAAGAGGGAGGAGGAGGCCAAGGATGAGATGGAGGGATGGGGTGGAGAGGTATATGAGAGAGGGGGGTGTGAGTTGGGAGCAGGACAGTGAAATGGCGGGGGACAGGACGACGTGGAGGCGATTTGTTTGTGGCCACCCCAAACGGGATTGAGGCGTCTGGCAATAGATAGATAGACCCCATGTAGTACCCACTAGGTACTTGAGGACATTTACTGGTTTATTGCAGTGCGCAAGCAAAGTATTAACATGAATTTTAAAGTTCAAACGACGATCAAAATGTAGGCCCAAAAACTTTAAAGAATTTTGAAAAGGTACCGCCTGATTATCCAAAGTTAAGCACAAATTGTGTACGTTACGAGTCGTAAAAACTACAGCGGCACACTTACGGACAGAAAACTTAAATCCCCACTGCAAGGCCCATTGGTGAACGGAGTCAAGGGCTGCTTGAATCTGCCCCGCCGAAAATTGTGCATTACGGGAAGAGTGCCATATTGCACAATCATCAGCCTAGAGCAAGTATTTAAGATTCCTCGGGATGGGAGCTGATGACAGAATATCATTGATCATAATATTAAATAATTTAGGACTAAGCACACTTCCCTGCGGCATCCCGTTTTCCTGGATAAATATATCCAATGTTACATTACGGGGCAATTTGACAGAGAAAGTCCTGTCCCTTAAGAAATCTGAAATAAAAATAGGCAAATTTCCTCTTAAACCATAAGCATAGAGCTTCATTAGTATACCATGTCACCATGTCATGTCATAGGCTTTATGGATGTCCAAGAACACCCCTATCATGAATTCTTTATTGGCAAATGCCTCTGCAATACAATGCTCCAAATTCATTAAATGATCTAGTGAACTTGTGTATTTACGGAAGCCACATTGTTGATCATTTAACAAATTCTTCGACTCTAAAACAAAAAGAAGCCTATTGTTTACCATTCTTTCAATGACCATACATAGACAAGAAGTCAACACAATAGGACGAAATGAAGACGACCAGCCTCTTTGGGTATTGGTATGACATGCGCAAAGTGCTATGAGTTTGGGAACGTTCGAGACGCTCAAATCTCATTGTACAATGTTAACATCTTAATCAGGTTGTCCTGATTAAGATGCTGGATCATACCATACTTGATGGTGTCTGGTCCAGAGCTGGTCTCTTTACAGGATTTAAGGGCAAGGAGCAGTTCATCTAGCGTAAACTCTTGGTTGTATGGGGCGTCTACGTCTTCTGTGGCAAAGTCTAATATCTGTAGCTCGGCCATGCGTTTATGATGTTGAAAACGCGGATCATAATTGGCTGAGCTACTTGCATGAGAAAAACTCCTAGCGAGGATGTTAGCAACGTCCACGGGCTCGTCTAGGTGGTTTTGTTCACCTGCAGGGTGGTGACAGGGAAATATGGGCCTTTATTGTTTAATATTCTTATAGTGGACCAGACTTTACTTAATGGTGCTGTACGAGTCACCGTGGACACAAAGGACCGCCAGGAGTCACGTTTGGCCCTTCTTATTATTCTCCTTGCCTCAGCCCATGCTTGTTTGTCTCTATCTATCTATTGCCAGACGCCTCAATCCCGTTTGGGGTGCCCACAAACAAATCGCCTCCAAGTCGCCCTGTCCCCCGCCATTTCACTGTCCTGCTCCCAGCTCACACCCCCCTCTCTCATATACCTCTCCACCCCATCCCTCCATCTCATCCTCGGCCTCCTTCTCCCTCTTCCCCCCTCCACCTCACTCACATACACTCTCTTCGTCAGTCTTTCACCCTCCATCCTCTCCACATGGCCAAACCACCTCAGTGTGTTCCTCATAACGCTTCCTATCACATCCACATCCACACCACAACGCTCCTTTATATCCTCATTCGTCAGCCTGTCTCTCCACATGACTCCACAGGCTCCTCTTAAATAACTCATTTCCACTGCTCACTCTTGACTTGTGTCCTTCCAACAATGTCCAAGCTTCACTTCCGTACGTTAGAGTTGGTATCACAATACTGTCATGTAGTAACTTTTTCACTTCCATGCTCACTTCCCTGTTTGTTATCACTGCTTTCAAGGAACCAGCAACCTTTCTTCCCTGCTGTACCCTTTCAAGCACTTCACCCTCCAAACCTCCATCCTTACTCATCACACTACCCAAATACTTAAACATACTCACATTTTCCAATTCCTCACCATCCAACCTAGCTGTACATTCACTAACTTCACCTCTCTCAAAGACCATCACTTTACTCTTCCCTACATTCACCTTTAGGTTCCGTTTCTTGCACACTCTCTCAAACTCATCCACCAAGCCTTGCAGCTCCCCTTCGTCTTCACTCAACAACACAGTATCATCTGCAAACAACAGTACAGGGAGTTTCCAAACACTATCCTCTCTCACCAGGGCCACTCCAACATCCACTACCCTACATTGTACCTCTTTTATTACCCCATCCATGTACAGGTTGAACAACCATGGAGACATGACACATCCCTGTTTCAAACCAACTTTCAAAGAGAAAAATTCACTTAGTTCACCATCCACACGCACTGCAGCCTTCGCACCATCGTACATACTCTTCACAGCATTCAACAACTTCCCATCTACTCCATATATTCTTAACACTTTCCACAATCCTTGTCTATCCACCCTGTCATATGCTTTCTCCAAATCCATGAAAGCTGCATACAACTTCTTTCCCTTCTCTAGAAACTTTTCCACTAAAGATCTAAGAATGAATATCTGATCTACACAACCTCTTCCCTTCCTAAAGCCTCCCTGTTCTTCTCCAACTAATTTCTCTGTTCTTTCTCTAACTCTGTCTATAAGTATCCTATTATACTAAGAAGACAAATGCCCCTATGATTACCACACACTTCTTTTTCCCCCTTTCCTTTGTACAAGGGAATAATTATACCTGACTTCCAATCCTCCGGGACTCTACCTTCCTCGCAGGCCAATCTGCACATCTTCCACATCCATTCTACTACTATCTCTCCCCCATGCTTCAGCATTTCACCACACACTCCATCAATTCCTGGGGCTTTCCCCAATTTAACTTTCTTCATTGCTTCCACAACTTCTATGCTACTGATTTCTTCCTGTCTTCTCACCTCCCTCCTTCTCCCAGCCATTCCCCAGCCACTTATACTCGCATTACTTCCATCCTCTACGTTCAACAATTCCTTAAAGTGTTCTCTCCATCTGCTCACTTTTCTCCCTTCTCCACTAGTAATCTACAATTTTTATCTTTCACTCCCCTGCTAACCTCACTTCCGCCCTGTCTTACTCTCTTCACCTCTTTCCAGAACATCTTCTTACAGTCCCTCCACTTTACACTCAAATTTCTTCCAAATTCCTCATGCACTCTCTTCTTACTCTCTCTTACTAATCTTCTGTTTTTCTACATATAACTCTCTCTTCCACCTCTCAACTTTTTCCACGCCCCTACTTCTCATCCATTCATTGTATGCTTTCTTCTTTTGTGCCACAGCCTGTCTTACCTCTTCAGTCCATCATGCTGTTCCTTGCACCCCCCTCCGTCTTTTCTTCCTCAAACACACCACATCACAAGCTGCACACATTTCTTCTGTAAATATCCTGCACACACCTTCCACGTCCCCCATCTGCTCCAATTCATATTTGCCCAATCGTTCCTCCACTTCTCTCTTATACTCTGCCTTTTTCTCATCCTCTTGTAACCTTTCCACTCTCCTTGCAACTACTCCTTCCTCTCGTCTTTCCCTTCTAATATTCCTCCATCTTACTTGTATCCTAATTCTGGCCACCACCAAGTAGTGTTCAGAAAGTCCACTCCCTCAGCCTCTATGAGCTCTTGCATCCATTACACATCTTTGCATCCTTTCATCCACACACACATAATCAATCATTGCCTTCCTTTCATTCAGTTCACCACCCACCCTTCTCATCACTCGCCATGTATACCTGTGGATCATTTTATACCTGAAGATGGTATTGGCTATCACCAAACCCCTCCCAGCACAAATGTCCACTAACGCAATGCCATTCTCATCTATCGCTGCAGACACACCCCACTCACCAACTATTCCATCCACCTTCACATTCCCTACTTTACCATTCATATCACCGATCAAAAACACTCTCTCATTCCTTCCAAACTTTTCCATGCACACTTCCACATTTGTCCAGAACTCTTTTCTCACTCTGCTAGCACGATCTTGCGTTGGCGCATACACACACACAATCGTCCACATTTGTATTCCAACTTTCAACTTTACCCACACAATCCTTGACCCAACTGATCCATACTGTCTTATGCTCTTCTTCCATCTTTTACTCACAACTATACATACTCCTTCCTTTGCCCTATCATTCTCACCTTCTCCTGCACATATTCCCCATCCATACTCCCATTCTCTCACACTTTCTCCCCCCCATTTTGTTTCAGTCATTCCACATACATCCACTTTCACACCCTCAAGCACCTGGACAATCTCTCTCTCTTTCACCTCATCATTCGCTCCTCTTACATTCCACGAAGCCATTACCAAGTCCTTTGTCCGGTCCTGGGTCGTCATCGTTTGGTCAGTCCTTGTCCGAGGCTTCTTGTTTGTTTTTTTAGTTAGTTGTTTTCCGGGGAGGGGCACTAACCCTCCGCCAACAGTTTTAGCCGCCTTTTAGGACAAGCTGGGATACTGGGGGAGTATTCTTGAAAAACCTCCCTACCCCCAGGGGATGCCAACAGAAAATCTTTATTAATGGTGTATAAGTCCCTCATTTAATCAAAGCTAGACTATGGCACACAGGTGTATGGCTCGGCATCCGATGCCACACTGAAAGGATTGGATGTGCTACAGAATAAATGTTTGTGAATGTGTCTTGGAGCCGTCCGGTGTACCCTTGTATATTGTATGGAAGTGCAGGCGAATGTGGCTCCCCTCCATATTCGCCGCAAACATCTGGCCTTGTCCTACGGCATAAGGACATCTAGGAATAGTAATATAGGCAATGTGGCCTGTACCCCCCTGCGTCAGTACCACCACCTTCTGCGGGGGGTGCGTCGGCCACTTGCCGTTTGCCTCCACTTACTGACTGAGGAGCTTGGTGTGGACCCCAGTGACTGTGACAAGTTGTTGTTAAAAAATATAGCGCCTTGGGAGCCACCTGGCTTTACTGTTGATGTTACATGGCTCCGAGCACCTAAGACCAAGGTGCCGGAGGCGAAGGTCCACCACTTGTTTCGTAACATCATCATCCATCACTTGGGGTCCCACCACTTGTACACCGACGATTCCAAGTCGAGTGAATGTGTGGGTGCAAGTGTGTGGTCGACTGAATGTGCCCTCAGGTATCGATTGCCGACTCATACATCTGTGTTTACCTCCGAACTTTTTGCTATTGACAAAGTCATAGACTATTCTCTCAATTCTAGGCATGACTCATTTGTCATATTCTCGGATTCAAAATCAGCCCTTCAGGCAATTGCATCTTGCACTACGGACTCTCACGAGATCCAGAGCCGCATCGTTAATAAGTTGCATTTATGCAACAAGTCATTCGCACTGATCTGGGTGCCTGGTAATTGTCACATCTACGGCAATGAGCAGGCTGACTTACTTGCAAAGTCGGCTGTAGAACTCGAGGAAACTTGGGACGTTCCTCGTGATCTGCAGTCAAGTCTCTCTCTCGGAAAGAAATCAATAAATCTTCTGTGACAAGGTCAGTGGACCAGACTTAATATTCCAACCTGTAAGCCGTACCTGGGCGACTGGGCCACTGCCAACCGTCCTAGTCGCCTTGAAGAAAAAGTGTTGGCTCGCATACGGCTTAATGCCACCATATTAACACATAAGAAACCTTATATGGAAAAACGATTCCCGCCGCACTGTGACATCTGTGATGCGGTGTTATCTATCAGTCATATCATCCTGAGCTGTCGGCGATGTATTCGTGAACGTGCTTCACTTGTACATTACTGCGGCGAAGCAGACGTCCCCTTCACCCTTTTCACCATCCTGGGTGATGGGGACATTGTTATGACTGATAAATTGATGGCTTTCCTGAGAGAGACCGGACTGATCAGAGTGATGTGACTTTTTTACTGTGTGGTTATGGTTTTTATCAACGGTAAATATATATATATTGTAATATTAATTAGGGTTGACAGTTGACATATTTGAAATAGTTCCTCCTCCCACTGATCTATTTCTAATATAGATGTCCCCTACATTAAGCCGCATTCCTCGCTTGACAGTCACCAGCTGATGAGTGCAAGTGTGCAATATAGAAAGGTATTGGGCACTTGCAGTCGATGGTGGTCTGCTGGGCGAGGTTCTTCACTTTTTGTACAAATTATGTAAATACATTATACCATCTTGCTTAAGTTATTTTAATTAGGGTCGACAGCTAACGTATATGGAAATGTTCCTGACTCGTCTGGTTCCCTTTCATATATTGATGTCCCCTATATTAGGTTGTGCCTAGACTGACAGTCACCAGGTGATGAGTGCAGGTATGTAATGTAGAAAGACATTACATTTCTGCAGTCGATGGTGTTCTCTTGATCGAGGCTTTTTTACCATTAGTGTAGGTCTAGTTATTTGTCTCTTAGGATTTAGTATAGGTTAGTGATTTGTCTGTTAGGTGGTTAGTTTTAGGGTCTTTAGATTAGGTATTTTTGTTTATAAGTAATATAAGGTTAAGGAAAAAAAAAATAAAAAAAATAAAAAAATAAAAAAAAATAAAAAATAAAAAAAAATAATAAAATAAAAAATTAAAAAATATTATATATATATATATATATATATATATATATATATATATATATATATGTATACGTGTGCATGAAAGTGTGTATGTTCATATGCATGGATGTGTGTGTATATATATATATATATATATATATATATATGTTCGTATATATATGTATATATGTGTCAATGTATATACATATATATAGTTTTGCCTTAATGACCAGGGGCTCCGGCCCCAATGGTCGATAGGCAAAAAAAAAAAAACTCTCCAGTCTGTATTCTTTCTTCTACTCGAATTTCTTTCTCCCTTCTTTTAATTTCTCTGATCTCTCGCCCATTCTGTCTTCTGCTGTCCCATTCCTCTGTCTCTCCAATCTCTCCTCTTTTCTCCCACCAATTTCTTCCCCCTACCTAACTTTTTTCTCTTTTTCTCCGCCTTCTTGTCTCTTTCCTTGAATTGCTCCTCCTAATTTCCCTCTTCAGTCTCCCTTCCTTTCTTTGCATTTCCTTTCCAATCTCTCCCTTTTCGCAGTAGTCTTGCTTTTAAATGGCTCCACTTTTCTTAGTCTAATATTTCATTTTCTGTTCTCTCTCTCTCTCTCTCTCTCTCTCTCTCCTCGAGCATATGGAGTCTTCGTTGTCTGATTTTGCACTTCCTGGGCAGTTGATTGAGGCATTAAGACAGGAAGTGGGGGAAATGAGACAGGAAAGGGGGGATGATCAAGAGAGAGAGAGAGAGAGAGAGAGAGAGAGAGAGAGAGATTACTTTTATCATGGGCATCGTGGTCTTGGATCCTAAAAATTATTTTAATTTCTTTTATGTTTTGGAGTAATTATAACCAAGAAAATGAAAACGCACCGGATGGCTGCGCCCCCGCACGGCAAGATGATGACTTAGTCGCCACAAGGTAATGATCCCTTTGGTCTCTGCTGTCGTTTCTTAGAGACCCCTGGGGCCTCATACTCATAACATTTAGCGTCGCTTTTTGTGCCATGGGCGCCTATACTCACCGCCTTTTCGTGAAAGGCTCAAACTCTAAAACTCCGCAGGTTGCGGCCATGTTGGAAAACATTGCTCCTTAGTGCCTTATGGAATCGGGAGGGTTGGGGGAGCCCCATCGATCAAAAGGTGCCTTTGCTGGATAACAACAATAAGCTGTGGATGATACAGTATGCGTGGTGCTCCTTACTAGTATTTATATGTATTACTGCCTCATTGCCTTCTATGGAGTGGAATGGTTTGCGTCAAAAGTAGTTATTGGGTAGCAAGATATCATATTCTGCAGTAATAATGGCACAAATGGGGCATATTTGTGGTATATGGAGATAGTCAACTCGGCAGCAGAGGCACTTACTGTTGAAAGCTGCATCGTGAATACGTGTAGTCATAATATAATATTTCATGCTGCACCAATGTGTGTCTAATGTTACAGGCGTTTGTTCAATGCATATGGGTATTGTATTTAGCACTGTATGAACTAATCAGTGTGATTTTTGTTGGATCAGTCACTCCTAGTGTAAGCCCAACCCACCAGGTTCAGCGAGAGGTATTGTACAGTACTTCAGTTAATAGTAGCTCCTTATACTCCTTTTTAGCCTCTTTAGTTACTAGTTTCCTGAAGTAAGTCAGGTTGCCCATTCACAGGTAAATTTTATATTCCGGGAAATGTGTGGAAAACGTAATTTTTCAAAAACCCTGGTCAATAGGTGAAATGAATTTTAACTTAGGTAGGGTTGATCTCAGTTACAGTAGTATAAATGAAAGTTGTAGTTAGGTGAGGTTAATATACAATATCAGTTAAGAAGGGTTAGTCAGGTTAGGCAAAGTTAGAGTAATGATAGGTCCAGCTTGAATAAGTTTGTTTAATAAAAACTATGACTAGATTATGGTAATTTAGACAGAGCATAATCTAAATTAATCTAATCTAATCAAACCTAACCATATTTAACCAAACCTGACCTGAGTTTAACCGAAATTCAATCAATATCACCTTGATCTAAATATCCATTTCGCAGACTGACTAGTGAATTCATAAAATGACTAATTTCACAGACTTCATGTAACATTATAGACTCTAATCTACATTTTGTTGTTGTTGTTGCTGTGGTTTCTAAGTGAGTACCGTAAAGTATGTGGGTAGGAACGAAGATTATGGCAGCTTGACTTCGGTTTGGCTAGGTGATATTTTATTTGGTCAGTCACTTTTCCCCCATAATATCCCCTAATCATTAAACCAAATCCTTATAGTATTCAGGGGATGGCACCAAACCTGGAGGTGCAACGGCTCCCCTACAGTAACATGCAGCCCATAACGGGTTTCCCCTCAAAAACGCTTTGAATATTGTAGGTTAGATTTGGATAGCCAAGGTTATGATACGTTAGGTCAACTTAGGGTACTGGTAGGTTATGTGGAGGTTTGTTGTCCAAAAGTACAAATTTACACCCTAGATTTCCTTCTATGTTATACCAACTTAACCTAAACTAAATTATTCTAAATCAAGTATGAAATAAAAGATACAGATTTAGGAAGAGTTTGGCCTTTTAACTACAAGACAAAGAAAATCAAGAAAAACTTGCCCTGAAACTGAAATGCAGTAATGCTGGTGTTTTTCCCATCTTAACTTATAATTTCTCTACCTAGGATACCAGCTGCTAATTTAAAAGTAGGTCTAGGAAATGAAATAGCAACTACTTTCCTTGCTTAGAAAAGAGCAAGAGTGGCCAGACAAATACCTTGTTATATATAAATATATACATATTATAGGTAATTTGTGTAACCAGTGATTTCATGAAATCCCTAGGGTGTCATGAAATGAGTTTCAATTAGGATTGGTTAAATAAGGTTAGGTTAATTTAGGCTGGGGTTAGGATATGCTGGGATAATCGAAGTTGTTTTGGTTAGTTAGGTAAGGTTAGGTTAGTTTAATTTTAAAAAATGCTAGATTGTTAAGTGTTCATCTAAATTAACCTAACCTAACTAACCTTGCCTAACCTAACCTAAATTTAAAATCGATTATCCCAGCCTAATCTAACCGCTGCCTAAATTAACCCATCTTTAATTAAATCCTAATTTAGACTCATTTCACGAATTCCCTAGGGATTTCATGAAATAACAGGTTACACAAATTACTTGTAATATATATATATATATATATATATATATATATATATATATATATATATATATATATATATATATATATATATATATATATATATGTACACATATACACGAGTGCTACCCAAAAGTTCCAGTAATTTGAACAAAGGGAGCCAACCATTTGTAGGTTTTGCCTTTTGCCACAAGGAGGAGTCAGCAGCACCCCTTGTGCGTCAGTGTGGCCCCAGCCGTGCCTGTGAGCGGACGTGTTGATGAGCTACTCTTACTATTGTAACATGGTGTGTAGGTGGTTTGGTGGTTTTGCAATGACGGACCTCACGAAACAAAGAAGCTGCATCAAGTTCTGCTTCAAGATCAACAAGATGGCTGCAGAAACTCAACCGGTTGTTTTAGCAAGCCTTTGGTGAGAATGCCATGTCCCAGAGCAGAACATTTTTCTGGTACAAGCGGTTCAAGGAAGGACGAACGTCTGTCGAAGACGATGACCGTTCTGGTCAATGGCAACAACACCAGAAAATGACAGAAATGTTCATCAGGCTATCCTTGCAGATCGTAGACGAACTATCCATGATGTTTGTGATATTATTGGACTGTCGTACAGGAGCGTGCAATGCATTTTGCCGGACGTGTCGGGCATGAGAGACATCGCTGCAAAATTTGTGCCAAGACTGCTGAGTGACGAGCAGAAGGCACATTGCGTTGCAGTTTGCAGGGAGCTCAAGAATCAGGTCAGAGATGAAGCCTTCTTCATCTACAAGGTCATAACTGGTGATGAATCGCGGGTTTATGGTTATGACCCGGAGACAAAGCAGCAGTCATCGCAATGGAAGTCTCCTAATTCACCATGGCCGAAAAAAGTGCATCAAGTTCGCAGCAGTGCCAAGTCGACGTTAATCGTTTTCTTCAATATCCAAGGGATTGTTCACAAGGAATTCGTCCCACCCAGTCAATCTGTCAGCGGAAAGTTTTACTATGAAGTTTTACAGCGTCTGGGGGAGAACATCCGAAGCAAACATCCAGAACAGCAGAAGAACAAGGACTGGGTCCTGCATCATGACAATGCCCCAGCCCACACATCACTTGTTGTCCGGCAGTTCCTGGCTTCCACTAGCATGGTAGTCATTCCCCACTCACCCTATTTGCCTGACCTTGCCACCTGTGACTTTTTTCTGTTTCCCAAGCTGAAATTATGACAGAAAGGGCGTCGATTTGACTTGATTGAGGAGATCCAGACAGAATCGCAAGAGGTGCTGAAGACCATAATGTCTGAAGCCTTCCAGGGATGCATGGACTCGTGGAAATAACACTGGGACCACTGTATACATGCACAAGGGGACCACTTTGAAGGTGACAGTGAGAACTAGGAGGTAAGGTAACTTATTTTCCTGCAATATTCAAATTACTGGAACCTTTGGGTAGCACCTCGCGTGTGTGTGTGTGTGTGTGTGTGTGTGTATATATACATACATATATATATATATATATATATATATATATATATATATATATATATATATATATATATATATATATATATATATATTATATACTCTCACCTTAAATGTCAGGACCAATTGCCTAGCCCCGAGCTCCTATGCTCCTCATGGGGCAATGTAGGATTGGATGATGGATATATATATATATATACTGTATATATATATATACTGTATATATATATATATATATATATATATATATATATATATATATATATATATATATATATATATATATATATATATATATATATATATATATATATATATATATACTCTCTCTCTCTAGTGTGTGAACTAAATATTTAAGGAAGGTGTTACTGGAGGTCCAGACAGCTGTCTGGACATTGCTACTCCTCACCCTGCCCTAGGATGGGAATGGAGGTCCGGATGATGATGATGATGATGATGATATTGCTGGAAGTACACACATGGACAGACCGTATATTTATATTGTGCAGTGAATTATTGGTCCCACATATAGCTTTGAAGTCAGTGGGACTGAATCCCAGTTTATGTGTATTCTCCATCCCCGCAAAATATTACTACGAAAATGGAAATATGTCGGGACTACCATATTGCACTCTCACTTCACATTTTGTTTACGTCTGTCAGCTGATACGAAATGCTGCTTTGTATTTTTTTTTTTAATGTGTCCGACTCTGGGCAAAGGTTTCACTGCCTGCTCCCAAGGCTCAGTAGTCCTCCAACATACAATACAACTCCGCATGTCACCACTTCGGCGCCAACACCACCGTCCAACCTGAATACGTGCTAGGGCTGTCTCATATAGAACTGGTGTATTGGTATTAGCGGAGGTAATTTTACGACATGTCGATGGGTATAAGTAAAGTCTGCTTTTACTAAATTCAGATCCTTAAACTGTTCCTTGCCCCAGCGGGGATTTTGAACCTGGGTCCAGTGGGACTGCAGGCCACCTCTCTACTGACTGAGCTACTGCCTCCCCCAGTTGGTAAACACTTCCTAAGTGTATTTCATAAAGCTGCTGTGACTGGCTGGGGTATCAACAGGCACCTTTTGAGAGAGTTACCTTTCTACAGAAAGACAAACCAAAGGCACCTTTAAAATTGTTTGAATATGGGAGTCTGATGTGCCATCAAAGACACCTTTGACCTGCCATACAAAAAGAAGCCTTTCATCAATTGGCGCCGTGGCTAAAGGCTCGTTTTGTGTATCTGGCCCCTGGTCTCTCCCGAGGTGGGCCTTTTCGTGGGAGTGGCAGCCAGAGGCACTGATTGCCTCGGCACCTGAGGGTTAGTGATCCATTTCTTAGTTCCTGTTTGGAAGCCCAGAGCTGCATTTGCGTGAGTAGGACGATGCCAGGGGAGTGGTAAGTCAGTGGCATGGAGTTCATGGCTCTGTTGAACTTCTGCCCAGGGGAATCCCACACAGACAAACTACAGCAACTGAGTGAGTGACATGAATGGGAGAAGCTCCAGGTCAAGTGGGGAACTTGCATTCACCTCCATGACATGCTCTCAAGAATCAAAGGTTTCAGAAGGACTGGTCTGCATGGGAAAGGGGTGTTGGTGGCAAGGGGAAGCATCGGGGAAGCAGGTTAGTAGACATCCCCAGGTTTGCTGAGAAGTTCTCTTCACCAGAACCCCAACACATATGTTGGGATCATGGTCTGCCCATGCGAGACATCCATTGCCCTGTTTCCTGAAGGTCTTCTTGGCTCCAGTCAGTGATGCTTTCTGCAAAGCATACTCTGCGAGGTTCTCAGACTCTGAAGAGGAGTGCAATAACTGCAGCCAAGGTCCAAATGTCAGGTGGTGCTTCGAACTGACGGAATTCCCCATCACAAAGAGAGTATGGATGGAGCATAACAGAGAGTGATCAGTGGCTAACTTCCCTTAGCAGCTGCTTGTTGTGCGGGTCAACCTCGTTCAGGAACATCATTCTGGAACAGGGTAGTGAAGGACATCAGTAAAGAAAACCATGAGTGAAGATAAGTTTCCACAGGCACTAAATGGAACAGCCGAGGATAGTGGTGTGAGCAAGGCCAGTTCAGCACCAGTGTTCATCAAGCCCCACCATGTGGCTCCGATCAAGCCATGCAAGCACTGGAAAAGGAGGAGAGAACACATTTGCCACATCTCCCTCTCTGGACCTGCAGGATAAAACTGCTTCCCCACAATGATCCACCCTCATCACAGCTTGCAACCCATCTCAACCCCAAGCTCTTCACTTCAGACCATCAAACAACCACATACCCTCTACCCGAACCCCTCTCACACTCCGTTACCCACTCCCACACCCATGCACAGCATCACCACTCAAAGCCAGCTTACAAAGGAGCAGGAAAGAACTGGGATGCAGGCGATGTGAGAGAAAGAAGAAAGAGGAAAAAGGAATTCAAATGTGGAAAGGAAGAAAAATATGAAGCAACGGCAAGTGAGGAAATAGAAGGCTGATAAGAAGTGGGATGGGGCACAAAGGAAAGAAGAAAAATTAGAAGGCAGAGAAGAGGGGAACCAAGGAAGAAGAGACATTACAAGAGAGACGGAACAACATACTGTACTCGTAACACGATGAGGTGAGAAACTGTGTGTACGAGTAATATCATTGGCAAACACAGCTGTAAGGGAAGGTGCTCATATCTAATTCAAATGCTCTTCTCATCCTCATACTCCCACTGCAAGAAGGAACGGGGAGAAATGGAGGGAAAATGAATGAAAAACACAAGGTGAACAAAAACACAGTCCATTAAAAATACAAATGGCAAGAATAAGGCGCTGCAGGACTAAGGCAAGCAAGTGGAAAACGGAAGTAAACCTGTTCCTATAATGTATGGGTTTTCTGTAATGTACGGGTCACCTTACTGGCCGCCAAGTGCATACTTGTACGACCAGCCGAAGTCTAATGATGCTGAAAAACATAGGAAAAACAATCTACAGCAGGGCAAAAAGCAAGTAAACAGAGAAACAAGGGACCTCAAGCGCCAGCCATATTCATCCTAATGAAAGTAATCAGGAGTCACGGTCCAGCAGAAATGACTGCAGGAGCCCAGTGCTGATGTCCACACAGACTGGCGCAGTTGGCTAGGTTGGCTTGACCTAGGTTGACTTGAGACGTATGTGAGCCAAGATGTCTTTTATTGCCTTTCATATCTTATTTAGTTTTTCCTACCAATATAAAAGCTGCAATAGTTTGGAAAGGACAAAATGCCATTTAAGGATTGCGCAGACATCTTTGCCTTCTTGCTTCCTTATCATTATCTTCTACTCCTAGAATTAGAAATAGATGTAGTATTATCTTGAACAAACAGTCTCAAATGGGCCACTAATTATTTGTTGTTTGTTTTCTTCCCTCTTTCCCTCTCAAGCTTTATCCAACTATATTTCACTCTTCACCCTCCTCTCTTTTTTCTTCATCCTTTCACATTCCTTAGGTGTTCTTTGCCGTTTCCGTTTAGCATTGGTCGGTCTATATACATCACCTCCAACGCACTCTGTCCAAAGCAGGACCAGCACAAGCTGCGCCATCCTCTACTCTACTCCATTCCTCTGTCTCACTCTTTGACTTCTTGGGAATCGTCTTCAAGTGACTAGCTCATTCTTTTTGCTTGTCAGGTTTCACTATGGTAGTCTATTTTCTCCTTTCGCACTTTCCTGTAAAATTTCCGCGTTAGTATTTCCTTACTGCGTGGCTTTCCTTTTAACTTTTTCCTGGCTGTTTCGGGTGCAGGGTTTGGTGGTCAGGGGAGAGACTTCTTCTTTGCTATCCTTGTCTTATTTAAGTAGTGTAGTCACACTCTTGTGGGAAATGCCTAGAACGGGCCAACTGGCATACTGCAGTTATCATCTCTTCCTTTGTTCTTATAATACATCTTTTACTGGTTCCTCCTCTTTTCTAATCGTGTTCTGGTTTTCACCTTCCTCTTTACGATAATCACACCTACTGTTTTTACCTCCTCGTTGGTTAAATAGTCTAGTTGCCATATTCGCTGTATCCATCTCACCAACATCATCTCCGGTCTTTGTCTTTCCTCTCCTCCTTCCTCGGTGCGAACGTTTCTGCTCCGTACATCGCTGGCCTTTCCATCCTTCCTCCCTACCTCTCCAGTACTCTTTCAATTTTCATCTGTGTGTGTGTGTGTGTGTGTGTGTGTGTGTGTGTGTGTGTGTGTGTGTGTGTGTGTGTGTGTGTGTGTGTGTGTGTGTGTGTGTGTGTGTGTGTGTGTGTGTGTGTGTGTGTGTGTGTGTGTGTGTGTGTCCCAACACTCTTCCGTCAGCTTCCCCAACTTATTGCCTTTAGTTCTTCCTCCCTCTCTCCCTCCTTGCCTTTCATAATCCTCTCCTTCACACCATGAAAATCTAGTTAAGCTCGCCTACTTCTCAATGGATCTTTCTCCAGTATCTTTGTGTGTGTGTGTGTGTGTGTGTGTGTGTGTGTGTGTGTGTGTGTGTGTGTGTGTGTGTGTGTGTGTGTGTTACCGTTTCCTTTCTTTATTTTCACATGTTCTTTCATCCTTCTTTTATATCTGACTACTTTACACTTTCTTATTTTGCTGTATCTAATTCTTTCTGCTATTATCCATTTTCATTCTGTTAAATTCGTTTTAACTATCATTTCTTCCTGTCATTTTGCACGGTTTATGTTTCTTATGCGTCATTAATTTTCCCCTGTCTTTCTCTTTCTCCTTCACTTATCTTCCTTCTATGTCAATCTATTACAGTACATTTCCTTTCCTTTATTTGCCTTCTGTTACATGTGTTTCCTCATGTCTTTCCTTTTCTTTCCCCTACATTTTGTCTATATATTTCCTCTCTCCATATGAAAGTATTACATTGCATTTTATCTGGTTCTTCCTTCCGTCTTCCATTTATCTTCTTTTCTACTCATTCCTTCTTGAAGTTTCTTTTTCGTTCTTCTCTTCACAGTTTTTCTTCTCATTCAGTCACTTATACTTACGTTCTCTCTTGCTTTCTTCTCATTTCAGTGTCTATTGCTTACACCGCCCTCACAGCATCGCTTACTTTTCTGGGCTCTTTCTTCTTTCGCAGTTCCTTTCCTTCTTTCCCCTTGTCATTCTCCGTGCCCGTCTCTTCCACCTTCTGTTTCATTCCTTGTCCATTTTTCCTTTACATCACTCTTTTATTTTCAATATTAAGTCATTGTTGTAGACTTTTTCTCTTTCCCTCCGCTCTTATAATACACCGTACCTCTTTTTCTACTATTCCATCCTACCTATCTCTCTTCTTTATTTTCTCATGCATTCCTCAGCCAGGATCCTTCTACAAAGTTCTACAAATTTATTTTTTTATCTTCTTCCCGCCATTCCATCTATCACCCCTTTTCACATATTCTCCTTCCTCTTAACCATTGTTTACACCGCACCATTCATATTCACCTCTCCTGGCTTTCACTGTTCATTTGTTCTCTCCTTTTATTAGCGTCCCAGCTGTCTCATTCTACTTATCTTTCACTCTCTTACTTCCCATCCGCCAAAATTTCTTTTTCTTTTACATCATTCCTTTCCACATGTCTTTCTTTTATATTCTCTCCTTCGCTTGTGTAATATTTAGTCCATTTTCTCTTCTGTTTCCATCCTTCCTGTTCTCCTACGCCCCCATCTTTTTTTTTTTCATTAGCACTCATCATCGGTTATCCTCTTTTCCTAGTTACTATGCTTCTCTCTCTCTCTCTCTCTGCATGTGTGTGTGTGTGTGTGTGTGTGTGTGTGTGTGTGTGTTTGGTTTTGTGTGTGTGTGTGTGTGTGTGTGTGTGTGTGTGTGTGTGTGTGTGTGTGTGTGTGTGTGTGTGTATTTCTGTATGTATCTGTTTATCACTCGACATATTAGCTTCAGTTTTCCCCTCACCTTCCGTTCTTTACTTACGTCTGTCACCATCCTTCCCTTCTTCCTTCACCTACCCACACCTCTTCCCTCCCTTTCTTTACTCGCCCCTTCATTCCTTCACATACTTCTTCATTATCTTCATATGTCACGCTGCTCTTACTACTTTGTTTTCTTCGTCCCCCTCCTTGTTGCCTTTTTCTACTGTTCTTTGTGTCCTTTCTTCGTTTCCTAGATTCCCTTATTCTTAAACCTTCCTCCATCATCCCATTTATACTGCCCTGTATTGAATATTTCCAATCGGCCGGTTCCCAAAATTGATGCACTACCGCACTCTTCATCTCACAACCTCACCTCACCAAACTACTCCTCACCTAATCTCACTTCGTCCCTAAAGTCATTTCTGACTAAGTCTCGGAACCTCACTTCATCGCATTCTTATCACATGTAACATATACTCCTCTTCTCCGCTATACTCGCGTAAATCACACTTCACCCCACGGTACTCCACCTCACAGTACCCCATTCCCCTCTCTTCAACGCACACATCCCCATAGTACATTGTCATCGTGCCTCACTGTACGCGTCACCTATTACCTCACCATGCTTCACCTTACACTACACCTCACACCATCATAACTAACTTCATACCTCACAGCATCATCTCATCTCACCACAACCCATCTCAATCTGATCGTTCTTCACACCATCAATTATAACCTCAATATCTTTTTTCCTCGTACAGTATCACAATGAGATACTCGTTCCTCACAACTGCTAAGCCTCACATAGTTTTACTCCTTCGCATATTTCATCGCTCCTTAGACCGTCATGATCCATCTCACAACCTGAAAATCTTTGTGCCTAAACCGTGTTATGGGATCCCATTCCATTGTCTTATAGTTCACATTTTTTTCTGAAGTGTAATCTTGTCTTATAGCTCTTTCATGCAGTCAGAACCATATTATACACAACATCAGGAATAAAATTCCTGGCAACTTATTGTACATCAAATTATCATGATCATCCTTTATAAAAAAACTATAATGGTTATCAATATTATTCATTTTTCTTTATGCATCATGCTTTGCTTCATGTAGGGCCGGGTCCAGGCTATGGATCTGAGGCACTATATTGCAGACATCACTGACAGCACTTTTTGCAATGTGTGTGCTGTTCTGAGCAGGGCTATCGTTTGCACAATGTTGATGTTAATGTTGCCTGGGATGTGGTTGGTGTACTTTTTCAAGCCGTTCTTTATAAGCCCAAGTGCTCTAACGACCACTGTTGTTGTTTCGGACTTTATACCCAACATCCTGCTTATTTCAAGCTCTAGGTCTTTGTACTTGGACTGCTTCTCTGTCATTTTCACTAAAGTGTTTGTTTCAGATGGAACTGCAACATCTATTAGCATGCATCTATTTTCTTTCTTGTCAGTGATGATGTCAGGTTTGTTGGACTTATCTCTGTCCATGTGGATTGGAATGTCCCACAGGATGGTGACGTCGTTCTCGGTGACTTTGGCGGCTGATGTTCGTACCACTTTCCTGTTGTCTTGGTGTTACAACTCCTGCAGATTTTCCAATTCATGTATGCTGCTGCCTTATTGTGCCGGTGGATGTACACGGTCTTTGCCAGTTCTGGCCAGCCTGAGATGATGTGGTCCACCATTTCTTCGAATCTTCTATAGATCCTGCATTGTGGGTCTGTTCCATCATTGATGATGCGATTGTGAATGGATCTGGTGACGAGACTCTGATCTGTGCAGCTGTGATCGGACCCTCCGTCTCTGTTTTCAGTCCAGTGTTCTTCAATCACGGTGTGTCTTCTGTTGGTCTACATCTGCCTCTCCTGTCTATTCTGGATGCTTTCCGTGCATCGCCTTGTGCTCCAAAGTTTTCTTCAGTTGTTGCTGGCCATGACGTTTTGTCTTGTTTCATTTTCTTGGTGTACAGAGAGTAGTTGCCTCATTTTCTGGGCTGCCAAGTTCTCGGTTTGAATATTGGAGCCTCTTTTGTGATGAAATTGCACTTCTCCACTTTTTCGTCAGGTTTTACTGTTTGGAAAGAGTATCATCTGTTGCGTTTAGGTATGCATATACACCTATGGTGGTAGTTTTGAATGTTAGTTAGAGTTGCACCAGACCTCGTCCTATAGAAGCTCTTAGTAGGTGCAGCCTGTCAACATCTGCTTTTGGGTGGTGCATCCTCTTCACAGGGTGCATTTTTCGAGTCTTCGTGTCTAATTTTTGATGCCATTTAGTTTCCATTTTAAGATGCAGAAGCTGAACGTCACTACAGCTCTCGGTTGGGTGTTACTAGCTTAAAATTTCTGGACCACATCGAGTTCACTCATCAGTACCATATACACTCTCCTGTAGTATTCTTTCCGGATCTTCACAATTGCCGAGTGTTGTATGCCATCTCCATCATTAACTCATAGGTACTTGTATGTGCCCTCTTGTTCCAGTTTCTTGATTTTGAATTCAATTTCAAGTTTTAAGTCAGTTGTCTTGGTCAGTTTTCATCTCTTAAAGGTGGCTTTGGCACCTTTGTCCAGTCTGAACTCCATCTTCATGTCGTGACTGAAAGTATTGACGATGGTGAGTAAACGCTTCTGTTCATTGCAATCTTTGTCAAACGCTTTGAGATCATCCATTTTGAATAGGTAGTTCAGTTTACTATTCTGTGATTCGTATCCACAACTGCTATTGTTCAGTAGATTGCTGAGTGGAGCCAGTGCGAGGCAGAAGGACAGTGGTAATGGTGAATCCCCTTGGAATACCTAATGTTGACTGGACTCGATGTTAATGGCAAGTTTGCAAGATGAAGATTTAGGGTGGTCTTCCAGGTCGTCATGCTCTCTGTGATGAATCTAACAGCTATTGGCCAAGCTCTAAAGATCGCAAGGCTCTTTTCTATCCAGGAGTATGGCACACCATCAAAAAATGTTTTTTTGTAGTCAATCCATGCTGTTGACGTGACCTTTTCCAATATGGCTTTGTTGATAAGCAGCTGTTCCTTGCATACATAGCTTCTTTTCCTACATCCTTTCTATTCTGGTGGTGGCAAACCGTTTTTGCCAAGGAAGCTGTGCGTCCTCTCGGTGATGATGGAGGTGAGTATCTTGAACCTTATTGGTAGGCAGGTGACGGGTCTGTAATACCAGTACACCAGTCCACTATGAGATAGCTCTGGCACGTATTCAGTAGGGACGGAGAGTGTTAGCGCCAAAATGATGACATGTGAAGGTGTGTGGGAGGATTACTGGGATAGGCCCTGAAGCCTTTGCCCAGAGTCGGACACATTAAAAAAAAAAAAAAAATCTTTGGTTGCTGCATCTCATCAGTCTCTGGGACCAGGTACGTGATTCCCTGCGTGAACCACTTGGGGCAATTCTCTGGATAATTTACAATGTCATTATAGTTGCACGTGAGGTCTTCGTGGATGCTGGGCAAGTCGTTGATCCAGAAATTGCCAGTTCCATCTGTCCTCGATGACTTCCAGTTGCTTGTCTTGTTGATGACAGCAGTGGTTTCTGTGGTGTTAATGTTTGACTATATTATCTGTGTCGTTGTATTGATTCTGCTGTTGCTGAATCAGAGTAGCTATCTCACTGTGTCTTTCATCGCACTCCCAGATCGTACTCCAGAACTCTTCAACTTCTTTAATGGCGGGTGGTTCACTGACATCTATCTTCTTGCTAAGTTCACTACAGAATTTCTTAGCATCTTCTTTGAAGGTCTTGTTTTGCCTAAAGAATTTGCTGCTATTGTCAGATCTCCTGAGTCTCTGTGCCATTGCCTGAATCTGTTGCTACAGCACCTCCAAGGCTGTTAATATATCTTCCTTCTGTTTGATGTTGGGCTTTGTTTCTGGCAGTTTCCTTACCTGTCTTTGATGTTGCGTATATATATATACTCTCTCTCTCTCTCTCTCTCTCTCTCTCTCTAGTGTGTGAACTAAATATTTAAGGAAGGTGTTACTGGAGGTCCAGACAGCTGTCTGGACATTGCTACTCCTCACCCAGCCCTAGGATGGGAAAAGAGGTCCGGATGATGATGATGATGATGATGATATTACTGGAAGTACACACATGGACAGACTGTATATTTATATTGTGCAGTGAATTATAGGTCCCGCATATAGCTTTGAAGTCAGTGGGATTGAATCCCAGTTTATGTGTATTCTCCATTCCCGCAGAATATTACTACGAAAATGGAAATATGTCGGGACTACCATATTTGCACCCTCACTTCACGTTTTGTTTACGTCTGTCAGCTGATACGAAATGTTGCTTTGTATTCTTTTTTTTTTAATGTGTCCGACTCTGGGCAAAGGTTTCACTGCCTGCTTCCAAGGCTCAGTAGTCCTCCAACATACAATACACCTCTGCATGTCACCACTTCGGCGCCAACACCCACCGTCCATACTGAATACGTGCTAGGGCTGTCTCATATAGAACTGGTGTATTGGTATTAGCGGAGGTAATTTTACGACATGTCGACGTAAATAAGTAGTGTGCTTTTACTAAATTCAGATCCTTAAACTGTTCCTTGCCTCAGCGGGGATTTTGAACCGGGGTCCAGTGGGACAGCAGGCCACCTCTCTACTGACTGAGCTACCGCCTCCCCCAGTTGGTAAACACTTCCTAAGTGTATTTCATAAAGCTGCTGTGACTGGCTGGGGTATCAACAGGCACCTTTTGAGAGAGTTACCATTCTACAGAAAGACAAGCCAAAGGCACCTTTAAAATTGTTTGAATATGGGAGTTTGTTGTGCCATCAAAGGCACCTTTGACCTGCCATACGAAAAGGAGCCTTTCATCAATTGGCGCCGTGGCTAAAGGCTCGTTTTGTGTATCTGGCCCCTGGTCTCTCCCGAGGTGGGCCTTTTCGCGGGAGTGGCAGCCAGAGGCACTGATTGCCTCGGCACCTGAGGGTTAGTGATCCATTTCTTAGTTCCTGTTTGGAAGCCCAGAGCTGCATTTGCGTGAGTAGGACGATGTCAGGGGAGTGGTAAGTCAATGGCATGGAGTTCATGGCTCTGTTGAACTTCTGCCCAGGGGAATCCCACACAGACAAACGACAGCAACTAAGTGAGTGACATGAATGGGAGAAGCTCCAGGTCAAGTGGGGAACTTGCATTCACTTCCATGACATGCTCCCAAGAATCAGAGGTTTCAGAAGGACTGGTCTGCCTGGAAGAGGGGTGTTGGTGGCAAGGGGAAGCATCAGGGAAGCAGGTTAGTAGACATTCCCAGGTTTGTTGAGAAGTCCTCTTCACCAGAACCCCAACAAATATGTTGGGATCATGGTCTGCCCATGCGAGACATCCATTGCCCTGTTTCCTGAAGGTCTTCTTGGCTCCAGTCAATGATGCTTTCTGCAAACCATACTCTGCGAGGTTCTCAGATTCTGAAGAGGAGTGCAGTAACTGCAGCCAAGGTCCAAATGTCAGGTGGTGCTTCAAACTGACGGAATTCCCCATCACAAAGAGGGTATGGATGGAGCATAACAGAGAGTGATCAGTGGCTAACTTCCTTTAGCAGCTGCTTGTTGTGCGGGTCAACCTCGTGCAGGAACATCATTCTGGAACAGGACTGTGAAGGACATCAGTAAAGAAAACCATGAGTGAAGATAAGTTTCCACAGGCAATAAATGGAACAGCCGAGGATAGTGGTGTGAGCAAGGCCAGTTCAGCACCAGTGTTCATCAAGCCCCACCATGTGGCTCCGATCAAGCCATGCAAGCACTGGAAAAGGAGGAGAGAACACATTCACCACATCTCCCTCTCTGCACCTGCAGGATAAAACTGCTTCCCCACAATGATCCACTCTCATCGCAGCTTGCAACCCATCCCAGCCCCAAGCTCTTCACTTCAGACCATCAAATAACCACATACCCTCTACCCGAACCCCTCTCACACTCCGTTACCCACACCCACACCCATGCACAGCATCACCACTCAAAGCCTGCTTACAAAGGAGCAGGAAAGAACTGGGATGCAGGCGGTGTGAGAGAAAGAAGAAAGAGGAAAAAGGAATTCAAATGTGGAAAGGAAGAAAAATATGAAGCAACGGCAAGTGAGGAAATGGAAGGCTGATAAGAAGTGGGATGGGGTACAAAGAAAAGAAGAAAAATTAGAAGGCAGAGAAGAGGGGAACCAAGGAAGAAGAGACATTACAAGAGAGACGGAACAACATACTGTACTCGTAACAGGATGAGGTGAGAAACTGTGCGTAATATCATTGGCAAACACGGCTGTAAGGGAAGGTGCTCATATCTAATCCAAATGCTCCTCTCATCCTCATACTCCCACTGCAAGAAGGAACGGGAAAAAATGGAGGGAAAATGAATGAAAACACAAGGTGAACAAAAACACACAGTCCATTAAAAATACAAATGGCAAGAATAAGGCGCTGCAGGACTAATGCAAGCAAGTGGAAAAGGGAAGCAAACCTGTTCCTATAATGTACGGGTTTTCTGTAATGTACGGGTCACCTAACTGGCCGCCAAGTGCATACTTGTACGACCAGCCGAAGTCCAATGATGCTGAAAAACATAGGAAACACAATCTACAGCAGGACAAAAAGCAAGTAAACAGAGAAACAAGGGACCTCAAGTGCCAGCCATATTCATCCTAATGAAAGTAGTCAGGAGTCACGGTCCAGCAGAAATGACTGCAGGAGCCAGTGCTGAGCATGTCCACACAGGCTGGCGCAGTTGGCTAGGATGGCTTGACCTAGGTTGACTTGAGATGTATGTGAGCCAAGATGTCTTTTATTGCCTTTCATTTCTTAATTAGTTTTTCCTACCAATATAAAAGCTGTAATAGTTTGGAAAGGACAAAATGTCATTTAAGGATTGCGCAGACACCTTTGCCTTCTTGCTTCCTTATCATTATCTTCTACTCCTAGAATTAGAAATAGATGTAGTATTATCTTGAACAAACAGTCTCAAATGGACCACTAATTATTTGTTGTTTGTTTTCTTCCCTCTTTCCCTCTCAAGCTTTATCCAACGATTTTTCACTCTTCACCCACCTCTCTTTTTTCTTCATCCTTTCACATTCCTTAGGTGTTCTTTGCCGTTTCCGTTTAGCACTGGTCGGTCTATATACATCATCTTCAACGCACTCTGTCCAAAGCAGGACCAGCACAAGCTGCGCCATCCTCAACTCTACTCCATTCCTCTGTCTCACTCTTTGACTTCTTGAGGATCGTCTTCAAGTGACTAGCTCATTCTTTTTGCTTGTCAGGTTTCACTATGATAGTCTATTTTCTCCTTTTGCACTTTCCTGTAAAATTTCCACGTTAGTATTTCCTTACTGCGTGGTGTTCCTTTTAACTTTTTCCTGGCTGTTTCGGGTGGAGGGTTTGGTGGTCAGGGGAGAGACTTCTTCTTTGCTATCCTTGTCTTATTTAAGCAGTGTAGTCACACTCTTGTGGGAAATGCCTAGCACGGGCCAACTGGCATACTGCATTTATCATCTCTTCCTTTGTTCTTATAATACATCTTTTACTGGTTCCTCCTCTTTTCTAATCGTGTTCTGGTTTCCACCTTCCTCTTTATGATAATCACACCTACTGTTTATACCTCCTCGTTGGTTAAATAGTCTAGTTGCCATATTCACTGTTTCCATCTCACCAACATCATCTCCGGTCTTTTTCTTTCCTCTCCTCCTTCCTCGGTGCAAACGTTTCTGCTCCGTACATCGCTGGCCTTTCCATCCTTCCTCCCTACCTCTCCAGTACTCTTTCAACTTTCATCTGTGTGTGTGTGTGTTTGTGTGTGTGTGTGTGTGTGTGTGTGTGTCCCAACACTCTTCCGTCAGCTTCCCCAACTTATTGCCTTTAGTTCTTCCTCCCTCTCTCCCTCCTTGCCTTTCATAATCCTCTCCTTCACACCATGAAAATCTAGTTAAGCTCGCCTACTTTTCAATGGTTCTTTCTCCAGTATCTTTGTGTGTGTGTGTGTGTGTGTGTGTGTGTGTGTGTGTGTGTGTGTGTGTGTGTGTGTGTGTGTGTGTGTTACCGTTTCCTTTCTTTATTTTCACATGTTCTTTCATCCTTCTTTTATATCTGACTACTTTACACTTTCTTATTTTGCTGTATCTAATTCTTTCCGCTATTATCCATTTTCATTCTGTTAAATTCGTTTTAACTATCATTTCTTCCTCTCATTTTGCACGGTTTATGTTTCTTATGCGTCATTAATTTTCCCCTGTCTTTCTCTTTCTCTTTCACTTATCTTCCTTCTATGTCAATCTATTACAGTACATTTCCTTTCCTTTATTTGCCTTCTGTTACATGTGTTTCCCCATGTCTTTCCTTTTTTTCCCTCACATTTTGTCTATATATTTCCTCTCTCCATATGAAAGTATTACATTGCATTTTATCTGGTTCTTCCTTCCGTCTTCCATTTATCTTCTTTTCTACTCATTCCTTCTTGAAGTTTCTTTTTCGTTCTTCTCTTCACAGTTTTTCTTCTCATTCAGTCACTTATACTTACGTTCTCCCATGCTTTCTTTTCATTTCAGTGTCTATTGCTTACACCGCCCTCACAGCATCGCTTACTTCTCTGGGCTCTTTCTTCTTTCTCAGTTCCTTTTCCTTCTTTCCCCTTGTCATTCTCCGTGCCCGTCTCTTCCACCTTCTGTTTCATTCCTTGTCCATTTTTCCTTTACATCACTCTTTTATTTTCCATATTAAGTCATTGTTGTCGTCTTTTTCTCTTTCCCTCCGCTCTTATAATACACCGTACTTCTTTTTCTACTATTACATCCTACTTATCTCTCTTCTTAATTTTCTCATGCATCCCTTAGCCAGGTTCCTTCTACAAAGTTCTACAAATTAATTTTTTTTTATCTTCTTCCCGCCATTCCATCTATCACTCCTTTTCACATATTCTCCTTCCTCTTAACCATTGTTTACATCGCATCATTCATATTCACCTCTCCTGGCTTTCACTGTTCATTTGTTCTCTCCTTTTATTAGCGTCCCAGCTGTCTCATTCTACTTATCTTTCACTCTCTTACTTCCCATCCGCCAAAATTTCTTTTTCTTTTACATCACTCCTTTCCACATGTCTTTCTTTTATATTCTCTCCTTCGCTTGTGTAATATTTAGTCCATTTTCTCTTCTGTTTCCATCCTTCCTGTTCTCCTACGCCCCCATCTTTTTTTTTTTTTCATTAGCACTCATCATCGGTCATCCTCTTTTCCTAGTTGCTATACTTCTCTCTCTCTCTCTCTCTCTCTCTCTCTCTCTCTCTCTCTCTCTCTCCATGTGTGTGTGTGTGTGTGTGTGTGTGTGTGTGTGTGTGTGTGTGTGTGTGTGTGTGTGTGTGTGTGTGTGTGTGTGTGTATTTCTGTATGTATCTCTCTCGACATATTAGCTTCAGTTTTCCCCTCACCCTCCGTTCTTTACTTACTTCTGTCACCATCCTTCCCTTCTTCCTTCATCAACCCACACCTCTTCCTTCCCTTTCTTTACTCGCCCCTTCATTCCTTCACATACTTCTTCATTATCTTCATATGTCACGCTGCTCTTACTACTTTGTTTTCTTCGTCCCCCTCCTTGCTGCCCCTTTTTCTACTGTTCCTTGTGTCCCTTCTTCGTTTCCTAGATTCCCTTATTCTTAAACCTTTCTCCACCATCTCATTTATACTGCCCTGTATTGAATATTTCCAATCGGCCGGTTCCCAGAACTGATGCACTACCGCACTCTTCATCTCACAACCTCAGCTCACCAAACTTCTCCTCACCTAATCTCACTTCGTCCCTAAAGTCATTTCTGACTAAGTCTCGGAACCTCACTTCATCGCATTCTTATCACATGTAACATATACTCCTCTTCTCCGCTATACTCACGTAAATCACACTTCACCCCACGGTACTCCACCTCACAGTACCCCACTCCCCTCTCCTCAACGCACACATCCCCATAGTACATTGTCATCGTGCCTCACTGTACGCGTCACCTATTACCTCACCCAACCACACTCCATGCTTCACCTTACACTACACCTCACACCATCATAACTAACTTCATACCTCACAGCATCATCTCATCTCACCACAACCCATCTCAATCTGATCGTTCTTCACACCATCAATTATAACCTCAATATCTTTTTTCCTCGTACAGTATCACAATGAGATACTCGTTCCTCACAACTGCTAAGCCTCACATAGTTTTACTCCTTCGCATATTTCATCGCTCCTTAGACCGTCATGATCCATCTCACAACCTGAAAATCTTTGTGCCTAAACCGTGTTATGGGATCCCATTCCATTGTCTTATAGTTCACATTTTTTTCTGAAGTGTAATCTTGTCTTATAGCTCTTTCATGCAGTCAGAACCATATTATACACAACATCAGGAATAAAATTCCTGGCAACTTATTGTACAGCTGCGGACAGATGAAACGGCTACACCCCATCCACCAGCGACTTGGTTTGGGTCTCAGTGGTTCTGGTAACAGTTGCAGGTGGAGGGAGGGGGATGTGGGAGGGTGAGGAGGGGAGAAATGTGGGCTGAGTTATATAGGGGGTAGTGTGGGAGGGTGAAGAAGCACCACAGTCTGGCTGGTGGGAGGGGGAGACGAATGGTTGGGTAGCGGAGACGAGAGTCTGCTGGAGGGTAAGACAGGTGAGTGTGATTAGATGAAAAGAAATTACAAAAAATGAATTATTATAATATCTGCTGCAAATATTGCATTTTATCTACTAAATAAAAACACTGTCTATTATTCACCACCGTATTTGGGTATCCTACTCATTATTATTATCCTTTGGATATTAGGCAATAAATAAAGATATTGGACGGTCTTTCGGACCCGAACCAATTTTTTCATAACTGTTTTCTTCAGCTATTTCCGTATTCCTATTATCCCTTGTGCTTGAAGTCCCCTTTTTTATCACTTTCTCCTACGCCCTACATTTTTTTTAGGCATAAGGCAGTTTAACTTTCTCTTTAAATAACCATATTTGTCAACAAATATTCCTTTCATTAATCTATTTAATTACCTGTTTTCTTTCAATATACATTTGTCTAATAATGGGTGTTACACCTTAATTGGCGCCGCTATTTGACGTTTTGAATAAATTTCGTCTAAATTTACGCATATATTGCAGTCTCTCTCAAGTAGGCTGGCAACCTCACACATCCTCCCCCCTGCGCTCTCCTTCTCTCGCTACCCGTTCCCTCCTTTCCTTTTGTAGTACTGTTTATCTATTCTTTCTCATATTTTTAACCTCATTCCTTCTTACAAACTTTTAGTGCCATAGGAATTTCTCCCTTATCACCTACAGTCCTACTACATGAAAGTGGAAAAAACTGCCATCGGGAAAAGAATAACTGGAAATTTATGGCGAAGGTTACGATATTAGTTATTTAGAATGAAAGTGTTGGCAGATACGCATTCTTGACGTGATTATCGCAGCCACAGCATTTCGCCTTCATAAAACAGAAGGACTATAGGTTTCATGCATTACCTCCTTACGTCCAGCATTACTGTGCAGAACGCCATGTATAACACATTAAGGACCACAAGGACAGTACTGGTAGTCATCGTGATTCTCATGAATCTCTCCATAGGCTATTGAAAACAGTGCTTTATGCTCAACTTCAGAATTATGTTCTCATCATGGCAATGATAGGCAAAGATAATAAAAACAATATATACAACCAACTTATCATTTATTATACAACAAAGCTCAAACTGCCTCCGTGCTGCAGTATCAAGGGTGTAACCAGCTCACACAATCACATGTAACCTGAAGAAATTAAATACATGATCCTATATATATATATATATATATATATATATATATATATATATATATATATATATATATATATATATATATATATATATATATATATATATATATATATATATATATATATATATATATATATTAATAACCATGAACAACACTGTTTGATCTAAAATTTATTATGTTTGGTAAAGCAGAGGACACTAACTAGCATGGCAACCTACCACACGGAAACGACCATGTTGCACTACACGCCACAGAAACCGATGCGCAGATCATGATATCAGCGAAAAGACTATGAGAAGAGTATTGCACGAAGCAGGGTTGCATCACAGGACCCTAGCAAACGTTATGTTGACAAGCCAGAGGATTTTTGGAAGTGTGTCACTGAAGGCGCAACTGCTGGAGAAGGAATAATACTCGGTGAGTATTATTTCTGAGGTTTTCGCTTGTATAAACTAAACTAGTCAGTCATACATGACCATAAAAATATATTAATAATTACTGCAGGGGGACAACCAGTTTCGTTACAACGTCAGTCCATGCAGAGGAAATTACTTTGGGCATATAGGGTTACTCGATGTTAAATTTCATAAGTGTAGAGCCTGTATGATTATATATATATATATATATATATATATATATATATATATATATATATATATATATATGATTAGGTATTTAATTTTTTTCAGGTAGCACGGAGGCAGTTTGAGCTTTGTTGTATAATAAATGATAAGTTGGTTGTATATATTGTTTTTATTATCTTTGCCTATCATTGCCATGATGAGAACATAATTCTGAAGTTGAGCATAAAGCACTGTTTTCATTAGCCTATGGAGAGATTCATGAGAATCACGATGACTACCAGTACTGTCCTTGTGGTCCTTAATGTGTTATACATGGCGTTCTGCACAGTAATGCTGGACGTAAGGAGGTAATGCATGAAACCTATAGTCCTTCTGTTTTATGAAGGCGAAATGCTGTGGCTGCGATAATCACGTCAAGAATGCGTATCTGCCAACACTTTTATTCTAAATAACTAATATCGTAACCTTCGCCATAAATTTCCAGTTATTATTTTCCCGATGGCAGTTTTTTCCACTTTCATGTAGTAGGACTGTAGGTGATAAGGGAGAAATTTCTATGGCACTAAAAGTTTGTAAGAAGGAATGAGGTTAAAAATATGAGAAAGAATAGATAAACAGTACTACAAAAGGAAAGGAGGGAACGGGTAGCGAGAGAAGGAGAGCGCAGGGGGGAGGATGTGTGAGGTTGCCAGCCTACTTGAGAGAGACTGCAATATATGCGTAAATTTAGACCAAATTTATTCAAAACGTCAAATAGCGGCGCCAATTAAGGTGTAACACCCATTATTAGACAAATGTATATTGAAAGAAAACAGGTAATTAAATAGATTAATGAAAGGAATATTTGTTGACAAATATGGTTATTTAAAGAGAAAGTTAAACTGCCTTATGCCTAAAAAAAATGTAGGGCGTAGGAGAAAGTGATAAGAAGGGGGAATTCAAGCACAAGGGATAATAGGAATACGGAAATAGCTGAAGAAAACAGTTATGAAAAAATTGGTTCGGGTCCGAAAGACCGTCCAATATCTTTATTTATTGCTTAATATCCAAAGGATAATAATAATGAGTAGGATACCCAAATACGGTGGTGAATAATAGACAGTGTTTTTATTTAGTAGATAAAATGCAATATATGCAGCAGATATTATAATAATTCATTTTTTGTAATTTCTTTTCATCTAATCACACTCACCTGTCTTACCCTCCAGCAGACTCTCGTCTCCGCTACCCAACCATTCGTCTCCCCCTCCCACCAGCCAGACTGTGGCGCTTCTTCACCCTCCCACACTACCCCCTATATAACTCCGCCCACATTTCTCCCCTCCTCACCCTCCCACATCCCCCCTCCCTCCACCTGCAACTGTTACCAGAACCACTGAGACCCAAACCAAGTCGCTGGTGGATGGGGTGTAGCCGTTTCATCTGTCCGGAGCTGTACATCAAACTATCATGATCATCCTTTATAAAAAAACTATAATGGTTATCAATATTATTCATTTTTCTTTATGCATCATGCTTTGCTTCATGTAGGGCCGGGTCCAGGCTATGGATCTGAGGCACTATATTGCAGACATCACTGACAGCACTTTTTGCAATGTGTGTGCTGTTCTGAGCAGGGCTATCGTTTGCACAATGTTGATGTTAATGTTGCCTGGGATGTGGTTGGTGTACTTTTTCAAGCCGTTCTTTATAAGCCCTAGTGCTCTAACGACCACTGTTGTTGTTTCGGACTTTATACCCAACATCCTGCTTATTTCAAGCTCTAGGTCTTTGTACTTGGACTGCTTCTCTGTCATTTTCACTAAAGTGTTTGTTTCAGATGGAACTGCAACATCTATTAGCATGCATCTATTTTCTTTCTTGTCAGTGATGATGTCAGGTTTGTTGGCCTTATCTCTGTCCATGTGGATTGGAATGTCCCACAGGATGGTGACGTCGTTCTCGGTGACTTTGGCGGCTGATGTTCTTACCACTTTCCTGTTGTCTTGGTGTTACAACTCCTGCAGATTTTCCAATTCATGTATGCTGCTGCCTTATTGTGCCGGTGGATGTACACGGTCTTTGCCAGTTCTGGCCAGCCTGAGATGATGTGGTCCACCATTTCTTCGAATCTTCTATAGATCCTGCATTGTGGGTCTGTTCCATCATTGATGATGCGATTGTGAATGGATCTGGTGACGAGACTCTGATCTGTGCAGCTGTGATCGGACCCTCCGTCTCTGTTTTCAGTCCAGTGTTCTTCAATCACGGTGTGTCTTCTGTTGGTCTACATCTGCCTCTCCTGTCTATTCTGGATGCTTTCCGTGCATCGCCTTGTGCTCCAAAGTTTTCTTCAGTTGTTGCTGGCCATGACGTTTTGTCTTGTTTCATTTTCTTGGTGTACAGAGAGTAGTTGCCTCATTTTCTGGGCTGCCAAGTTCTCGGTTTGAATATTGGAGCCTCTTTTGTGATGAAATTGCACTTCTCCACTTTTTCGTCAGGTTTTACTGTTTGGAAAGAGTATCATCTGTTGCGTTTAGGTATGCATATACACCTATGGTGGTAGTTTTGAATGTTAGTTAGAGTTGCACCAGACCTCGTCCTATACTCGTAGAAGCTCTTAGTAGGTGCAGCCTGTCAACATCTGCTTTTGGGTGGTGCATCCTCTTCACAGGGTGCATTTTTCGAGTCTTCGTGTCTAATTTTTGATGCCATTTAGTTTCCATTTTAAGATGAAGAAGCTGAACGTCACTACAGCTCTCGGTTGGGTGTTACTAGCTTAAAATTTCTGGACCACATCGAGTTCACTCATCAGTATCATATACACGCTACTGTAGTATTCTTTCCGGATCTTCACAATTGCCGAGTGTTGTATGCCATCTCCATCATTAACTCCCAGGTACTTGTATGTGCCCTCTTGTTCCAGTTCCTTGATTTTGAATTCAATATCAAGTTTTAAGTCAGTTGGCTTGGTCAGTTTTCATCTCTTAAAGGTGGCTTTGGTACATTTGTCCAGTCTGAACTCCATCTTCATGTCGTGACTGAAAGTATTGACGATGGTGAGCAAACACTTCTGTTCGTTGCAATCTTTGTCAAACGCTTTGAGATCATCCATTTTGAATAGGTAGTTCAGTTTACCATTATGTGATTCGTATACATAACTGCTGTTGTTCAGTAGATTGTTGAGTGGAGCTAGTGCGAGGCAGAAGGGCAGTGGTAATGGTGAATCCCCTTGGAATACCTAATGTTGACTGGACTCGATGTTAATGGCCAGTTTGCAAAATGAAGATTTAGGGTGGTCTTCCAGGTCTTCATGCTCTCTGTGATGAATCTAACAGCTATTGGGCAAGCTCTAAATATCGCAAGGCTCTTTTCTATCCAGGAGTGTGGCACATCATCAAAAAATGTTTTTTTGTAGTCAATCCATGCTGTTGACGTGACCTTTTCCAATATGGCTTTGTTGATAAGCTGCTGTTTCTTGCATACATAGCTTCTTTTCCTACAGCCTTTCTATTCTGGTGGTGGCAAGCCGTTTTTGCCAAGGAAGCTGTGCGTCCTCTCGGTGATGATGGAGGTGAGTATCTTGAACCTTATTGGTAGGCAGGTGACGGGTCTGTAATACCAGTACACCAGTCCACTATGAGATAGCTCTGGCACGTATTCAGTAGGGACGGAGAGTGTTAGCGCCAAAATGATGACATGTGAAGGTGTGTGGGAGGATTACTGGGATAGGCCCTGAAGCCTTTGCCCAGAGTCGGACACATTAAAAAAAAAAAAAAAATCTTTGGTTGCTGCATCTCATCAGTCTCTGGGACCAGGTACGTGATTCCCTGCGTGAACCACTTGGGGCAATTCTCTGGATAATTTACAATGTCATTATAGCTGCACGTATGCTGGGCAAAAGTTGTGATCCAGAAATTGCCAGTTCCATCTGTCCTCGATGACTTCCAGTTGCTTGTCTTGTTGATGGCAGCAGTGGTTTCTGTGGTGTTAATGTTTGATCATATTCTCTGTGTCGTTGTATTGATCCTGCTGTTGCTGAATCCGAGTAGCTATCTCACTGTGTCTTTCATCGCACTCCAGAACTCTTCAACTTCTTTAATGGCGGGTGGTTCACTGACATCAATCTTCTTGCCAAGTTCACTACAGAATTTCTTAGCATCTTCTTTGAAGGTCTTGTTTTGCCTAAAGATTTGCTTCTCTTGTCAGATCTCCTGAGTCTCTGTGCCTTTGCCTGAATCTGTTTCTACAGCACCTCCAAGGCTGTTAATATATCTTCCTTCTGTTTGATGTTGGGCTTTGTTTCTAGCAGTTTCCTTATCCTGTCTTTGATGTTGCGTTTTTTTTTTTTTTTTTTCACTTTCGACCAGGAGAGACAGTTGTCCCTTTAGTGTCCCAATCCTCTCAATTTTCCCCTTCCAAGCTTTCTGTTTTCTGTTCCATTTGTTGTTTTCTTAGCCTTTCGCCAACTGTGTCTGCAATGGCTGAAGCAGCTACTTGTATCAATTGGGTGATTTCTGTTAATGAGAGGTCATTGGTTTTGAAATCTCCTCCCTGATGTTTTGGATTGCTTTGTTCGTGAATATGAATCTTCTGTGGATTTGATGTTTTTCTTGATCCTGGTGATTAGTGGTCGTTCTTTAATGGACATTTCCTTCAAGATTTTCCTTCTCTGCCGAATGCCGAGTGCTTGCAATCATCTCTGCTGCTTTCTTATTTCTGTTTTCCTCGTGGACTGTCTCTGTTTGGTGGCATATCTGAAGGGTCAGCACTGTTGGTCTGTATCCATTCTTCTGCTTCAATAGCTGCTAGTGACTCATTTTGTATGTTGATGTTTATATTCTACGTGTTGACATTACAAACATTCTCCTTTATCTTTTTCTGGATGATCATAACTTCCCGTCTGTTAGTCATTTGTTTTTGGCGGTGTCACGTCTGACATATGCCAGTTTGTTGGCATCCAATTTCAGTCTGTCTGTGGAGTATTTTTCTTGTCATATGTTGTACGCAAGTTTAGTGAAGCAGTGTCGAATGCTTCCATGACGTCTTTTTACTCTTCCCGTGACCATTTCCGTTTTGCTCGTTTTGATCTGTTTTTGGTCTACGTTCAAAGGCCATAGTTAGGATTCTCCTCTGTGTGGTTTTCCTCAATGGAGATCGCTGTCCTTGTTGACCAACGCACCGACAGATGCAGTATGATGATCTAGTTGGTTAATCTTGCATTATTATTATTATTATTATTATTATTATTATTAGAAGTAGTAGTACTAGTAATAGTAGTAGTAGGAGCAGTAGTAGTAGCAGTAGTAGTAGTAGCAGTAGTAGTAGTAGTAGTAGTTCACTGATAGTATGAATAATGTAACTTGTCCTACAATAGCCATCTATTCATCCTGAACCATTGATCTGTTAAAATCAATTAGTATAGAATACGGTCCTGGCCACACACAAAAAAATGCTATGGAAAGGATTAGTGTCTTCTGTCACTGAGCTAAGTAAAATAAGCTGCAAAATAACGAAAATCTGGGCCAAGTTATGGTGAACAAACTGTTGTCAAGAGAAAAAAAGGAAAATGATGATCTTGGAAGAAACGCGATTGCAAATTACTCTGATAATAGGAAACTGTTTTGGAGACAGATGTGAAAATGGAGAAGCAGAGTGGTATGAAATATGAAAGTGTGAGGGATGAAAGTGGAAGAATACTAACCAGTGGAAGCGAAGTAAAGATAAGATGGAAAGAATATATACGAGTATATCGACAGGGAGAAGAATGCGTATGGTGAGAACACAGCAGCTGTAAATATGATTGGCTGTGGTGGTGTGCAGAGAAAGAATGCCCCCCTCCCCCACCCCACGTATTCTCATAACAGTTAATCGGGCAGTCCTGGACTTCACAATTCCATTTCTTGGAAGCAAAAACTTTGCAATAAGGAACAGAATAAAAAGAGTAGTGGAGGAATTTTACCCATAAATTTAATTACGAATGATCTACAGACCACAGTGCAGAATGTCATTTTTTTTTTTTTTTCCAGTTTAAAGATGTGACCCCTAGTACCCTGCAATCCTCAGTTGTTTGTTTATAGAAGTGCAGCAACTGTAATGCTAAATACAATGGCCAGTCTAGACGCCAATTGCGAACCAAGATTTCCGAGCATAGGGAACTCTCATACCATACCAATAAGCCTTTATCAAAGCCAAGGTTTTCAGGTATTCAAGTCATTGTAAAGGTTCACATCACCTAGTATATGGTTGGTTTCAAAATGTTGTTCACTTCCATGGACGACCTGTCACTCCTCATGGCAGAGTCTTTCTTTATTCGCCACTTGAACAATCACAGTGTACCCAGGACATCTCCATACCTCTACTTTGTTTTTAAAGATTGCCCTTAGTCTCTGCTTTGTCGCTTGACTCCAATTGTTCCTCATCTGTTTTTTAGTATTGCATTGACTTATATGTGTTTCCTTCATGTCTTCAGTCTCCTTCTCTTGGTTTTCTATGATAAACCACTTTTCTTTTCTTTTTTTTAAGTTCCCGATTTTTCCTTCTTTGAGCACCTTTCCAATGATACTAATGTTACGAATATATTCCTGTAATCAAAAGTTTGCTGTATTTTCAAGATTTTACTCTTCTGTCACTGTGACCTTGGGGTTGCTCAGTGCGTGTAGACTACTACGAATGCATAAGTTCAGCTGGAGAGGATCCTATCAACATCTCTGTCATCAAAATCAATCCACAGTCGCAGCCCACTGAGTGAAAAAAAAAAAAAAAATAGGAACGGACAGAACAGACAAAGACACTCATTCCGGCTCAAGCATGAAGGCCCACGATTTCGTCTTTGAGAAGAAAAGAACCTTACACTCTCACACACCTCATTTTTCAGGATATTACCTCACAACTCAGGATCTTACCTCTCATCTTGGTCTTATATTCACCTTTCCACTCACAGTAAAACAAATTAAACGCAGAAATCACCCCTCATAAGGGCCTTATTATATTCCTCTTAGTTCCCCTTACTTAATCTGGCTGTCTTCCATCTAAACATACCCCTGAACCCACTACTAACTTTCCAACCACACCAAATCCTGGCCTAACTCAACAACTTTATGCCCTGCACTGAGGCACCGCACATCATCTTTCATCCCATCCCGACGTCTTTCGCTCTCTCATCTAGTAGCGCTTCTTATTTCACTTGAGTAAATTGCCTGACTGGCAGATGGACGGAAATGAGGAATGGAAGCGAGGGAGATTGGAGGGCGGTAGGGGTCAAAGAGGGAGGAAGGACCGAGGGAATGATGGGAATTGGGTTTAGAGAAAGAAGAGAAAGGGGGAAGGAAGATGAGAGAACATGGAATAATTTGATGGAATGGATACGATATTAACAAGAGATGGGAGGGAGAATGGACAGAGGCGTCTGTGATGGAGGAAGCAAAAGCATGGAGCGAGAGATGGAAGTAATATCGAGGGAGGAATAGATTAGAGACAGCTCGTTAAAAGATGGTGAATTGTTTTAAAGAATAGGGGTGGAATGAAGAAATCAAAGGAGGGAGACTGGGGGGGAAATCAGGAGTGAGAAAGGAAGGAGACATAAATTAAACGATGGACATACAAGGCGCAAAAAGGAGGATACAATGGGAACAGAGGTACGACGCGCTTAAGGAGTATGAGAGGATGGATGGGAAATGATGAAAGGAAAGGAGGGAGCATGTACAGTTGGGATAACTAGATACACGGGGGAAAGAAAACGTGGAGGGCAATGTGGAAATCGAACTGAAGGAGAGAGAGGGGGGGTGGTTCGTAGTACCTATTACCATTTAGGCCTGCCTGATAAAATGTTGTACTACACGAGCTTAGATGTGTGCGTACTACCCATTATCAGGCCGTGATGTGTGTGTGTGTGTGTGTGTGTGTGTGTGTGTGTGTGTGTGTGTGTGTGTGTGTGTGTGTGTGTGTGTGTGTGTGTGTGTGTGTGTGTGTGTGTGTGTGTGTGTGTGTGTGTGTGTGTGTGTGTGTGTGTGTGTGTGTGTGTGTGTGTGTGTGTGTGTGTGTGTGTGTGTGTGTGTGTCTGTGTGTGTGTACTTAGAGCAATGATACCAGTTCCATGTCATGTGTTATCAACTAGCAAACTTTAAGACCTAGTCTGAGGAAACTACTGACCGTATTATATGAAGGAAACCTAACAGAGTGATTTGGTGTAACAATGCAAATCTGAACCTCTTACTTTATGCTACATCTTCTAATGTACCTAAAATCCATGTGTTGTAGCAAGAATAAATGTTGGGAATTCTTGTAGCATTAAAAGTTTTATTCGTAACAAGAATGAATACAGATAAACGTCACAGTGTTCTAAGCATTTCTCGAATTTGTTTCACTGTAATAGCTCTCACAACGGTAAGATTGTAATACAGAAGAGAGTTATTCCCGATTACATTAACTAACCTTTCGGCTGCCAGATATTTTTTGTAAGACAAATGGCCTACATATGTCTAACAGAGCGGAAAATATAGAAAAAATATGCCATCGTACTGAGAAAATTAGTATTATGGTGTTTGAGTACTTGAAAGTATCCAGAGGTAATGCCCTCCACACACTCTAATTACTTTGAGTTATTATAATTAGTGAAGTGAATGTAGGCATTGAGCTCCAGGCGGCTAGATGCTGCTAAAACATATTAATGATTAAAACAGGAAGGAGACAGAGAATGAGTAAAGCTGGTAGAGGAAGAGTGAAAGAAAATTAATCATGCGAGACAGGCAGGAAACGATGGATGCAGGAGGGTGGTATGGAAAGAAACGACGGGTGGAGTTGGAAATAAGCAGGGAGAGAAAGAGGAACGAAGTAACAGAAACAGGAAAGGGGAAAAAGAGAGAGAGGAGGAAGACAACGAAGAGAGAAGAGAGGTAGGAACTATTGGGTAGTAGAAAGGGGAAGAAAGTGGTAGTGATAGAAAATTAGGGTTACAATGAAAGAAAGGAGAATGGGGTAGGGAACGCAGGAGGAAGGAAGGAAAACAGGAAAAGCAGGGACGGAAGGAAGGGAGGTAGGCGAGTAGGGTGAAAGGGAGAAATATACGGGAAAATATCCGTGGTGGAATGAAAGGAAGGGAGGAAAGTATGTAAGGAGATAAGGGAGGGGGTAGACAGAGAAGAATAGAGGAGGAGGAGAGGAAAGGAAAAAGAAAGAATATGGTAACAGATGAAAGATTAGAAAAAAAAATGAAAGGGACTTAAGGAAGGAAAGAGAAGACTATGTAGAAATATTGAAATTCTTCTGAGCAGTGAAAAAATAAAAGTATGGTAGGATGGGAGGTATAGAGGGAACGTGGAAATACTTAGGGTTGAAGGGAACTGGACAGAGTTGGTGGGAGGTAGGGAAGGAAGAAGGTAAATGGAGGGAGATGGTGGGAAATAGATAGGAAAGCGAGGTATTGAGGAAATAGAGTGCAATGCAGTAGGGAAAAAGGTTGTGAGGTGCCTAGGGAAGAAGGAAAATGTGGAGAAATTGTGTGAGATACGGATGGAAAAAATGAAAGTGGGGAGAGGAGGTGGGAGACAGGAAGGGAAAATGGAGGCAAACAATGAAAGTTTTGAAAAATCTGACAAACCAGAGAAGCTGAAAAAATAAAAGAAGGAAAGAGGGTACAAAAGATAACTACAGAAAAGAGACGTCTAGACTTACTGGTCCTCTTTTGGCTGCTTTAAGTAAGACAATTATTCTGTGATTCAAATGTAAGGATAAGATGACAGAAAAGAGTCTGGTGGGAGATTGTAAATGCCTGATATGTTGGACGTAGTAACGGAGAGGAGCAGAGAGAAAGGAGTGAGGAGGGAATGGGAAGAAAGGAAATGGAAAAAAGTTTAAGAAGATCAAGAGTAGTGAAGGGGAAAATCGTAGTCAGGGAGAAGGAACACAGAATGAAGAAAGAAAAAAATGGGGAAGACAGGAGGAAATGGACAAATAGAGGGAATAAGAAAAAAAAAAGCGGAAGAGGAATGGTGCTGTACCAGCTAAACACATCCATCACTTGGTTCAGGAAAATACTCGCTTGCATGGTTCAGATAACTAATGCTCACCTGAATTATGTAGCAAAGTGCATTATCTGGTTCAGGTATGACCCATCATAACCGAGTTCCAGTACCACTGAGAATCACCAGAAAACTTGGAAGCAAGGTGCTAGATAGTTCTGCCATGGAGACATGGATATCTTTTATTATACTTATGAGGCTTTGGACATGCATATGAACTACGAGTATACGATTTTGAGGAAAAAGAACAAAAAAACAAGGTCATCACGAAAATCTGTTTCAAACGTCACGACATAGCTTGCTGGAAATGTCATCTTGGATGGTTGAGCGTACAGGTACATACGACAAAATATAAACAGTACAAAAGTACACAACAGTAAAACAGCTTGCTGGCTGTGTCATCTGGAGTGGCTGGGTAAGGTAATGGTATAGTCTATCTATCTATCTATAGCCCGACGCCCTAATCCCGCAAAGGGTGGCCGCAGACAAAACGCCTCCAAGTCACTCTGTCACCCACCATTTGACTCCCCTCCCCCCAACTCACCCCCCCCTCCCTCATATACCTCTCAACTCCATCCCTCCACCTCATCCTCGGTCTACCCCTCCCTCTCCCTCCCTCCACCTCACCTACATACACCCTCTTAGTCAGTCTTTCATTCTCCATCCTCTCCACATGTCCAAACCACCTCAGTGTATTTCTCCTAATCTTTTCAACCACATCCACATCTACCCCACAACGTTCCTTCACTTCTTCATTCGTCAACCTGTCCCTCCATGTCACTCCACATGCTCCTCTCAAGTAACTCATTTCCACTGCTCTCACTCTTGACTTGTTCCCCTCTTGCAAGGTCCACGCCTCGCTTCCATACGTCAGGGTAGGGATCACAATACCATCATGCAGTGACTTCTTAACTTCCATACTCACCTCCCTATTTCTCATCACTGCTTTCAGTGTGCCAACAACCTTCCTTCCCTGCTGTACCCTTTCACGTACTTCATCCCCCAAAGTTCCATCCTTACTCATCACACTACCCAAGTACTTGAATGCACTCACATTCTCCATATCCTCACCATCCAACCTCACTGCACACTCTGTGACTTCATTCCTCTCAAACACCATAACTTTACTTTTGTTTACATTAACTTTCAGCTTCCTCCTCCTACACACTGTCCCAAATTCAATCACCAAACCTTGCAACTCCCATTCATCTTCACTCAACAATACTGTATAATTAAAAAGCAGTACAAAAGTACAGAACAATACTGTAACAGTGAGCTAATATCGGAGAAACACTACAGTGTATTGTGCAAGCATGAATGATAAGGAAAACACTCATTAGAATTAACATAATGAGGGCTGGCATGAAGTCGAAAGGATGGAAGACCAAAGTAAGGAGTGGAATATCAGACTCGGAAAAAAAAAAAAAAAAAATCGGAATCCAAGGCAACATAATCAACCAGTATTTTACAGTTGTGGGGTCCATCACAAATACACCCAAAAGTAACTGACAAATAAACATTACGTGCATCTTTATACTGTGTAAAGATGGTGTGAAGACAGGGTTTGAGATCTGTTATGTCATGGAATTCTAGTACTCTCAGATTCTAAGAGTAGCAGTCAGTACCGATAAACTTATTGCTATTTACAAAATAACACAGCTCCAAATGGTCTGTTACACGACTGACTTCCATGGTTGTGTATGCTTGTTTTCAAGGTTGATATGCACTGTTAATATACCCAGCTAAGTAAATTAGGCCACCAAAGTCATAAATAATTTCACGTATGACTCACTCACTGATGTAAATATAGACCCTCCATTGAACACTGAAAGCACTTGAGACATATAATTGCCTGCCACTCCAAACACAAGGCATTCTAACACTAAAAACAACACCAATTCTTAAAGGGCAATTAAAGACAAAGCACTTGCCCATGGATGCTTATCACCCACCATCACTAAAAAAATAGATCAGTAATCCTCTGGCAGTTGGAGGCATATAATTGCAAATTCATCAAAACAGAAAAAAGTCTTAGGATTTCACTGTTCACTCCTACTGTGTTAAATATCACGCTAGCATTCAGAAGATTGAAGTCAGGGGAATTATGTTGGTGAAGGCCATTGAGTATAACAGACCTTTGAAGAATTTCTAATAGTTACCCTTTAAATAACCATTATCTTCGTTGATGGCACGATAGAGAATGGTGATTAATGGCAAGCTTAAAGAAAAAGTTATAATGCTATTTTTTCTTGCAAAATCCTCTAGCAATCTGTGGCATAGCATCGCAACTTTGCCAGTCATCAGCACACAAGACATATATCCTGATATACTGCCTACAAAATCTGGATAAAATTTGCCAAAATTATTTTGAGATTATTTGAGAACAGCCACACACAAATACAAACAGATTCACGCACAGATGCAAGCAATCACATTATCACCTCGCTAGACGGGCAAAAATAAGGAGGCTCACGAATTTCCTTGAATGGCTTTCTATAATAAATGATTGTTCATATTGTAACAGGAGGAACGTTATGCTTAAAACTGACCCCAATCAGTCAATAGTGGTTACAAATGAGGGGGATGTGGAGACCTTGAATGTTATGGAAGGACTGGATGGATAGGTGAATGACTGAGGGGAAGTTGTAGAGTGGGTAGCCTGGTGGCGAAGTGTAGGATGGCATGGAGGCCATTTATTTCTGACCACCCTTTCCGGGATTTTAACATCTGATTATTGACAGACAGAATTTTCTGCTTTGGATATCTATAATCTGAACAAGATATAACAGTATACGATTCATTAATTCATAACTTTCTATTTTATGTGTGGATAATTTTCAAAATACATTGTAGATTGTACTCCTTTTTCTTCACAGTCGTAACTTCTAAAAAGTACATTCTTTTGCCAGATGCTTGATTTTGAATAGAGGAAAGCTGGAGATATTCTCACGTCACCAATTAACATCATGTTATTGCTTAGTTGTGATTAAGCTAAATTCCTCCTATGATGCTCTTCATCATCAACAGTCATTGCAAGTCCACTGCTGGACAAAGGCCTCCACAAACCTTCCCCCAAAATTCCTTGACTAAGCCTATCTCTGCCATGTTTTCCCTGCAAACTTCTCTATCTAATCTCTCCACCTCCTGTCCGACCTTTTTCTTCTGCCACCCCTACTACCTCTTGGAGCTGCCCTTTTACAGTGCATTAAGTATCTATAGGTCACTAGACTAGTTACTTGTGTTAACTATTTACGTACTGTCTGTCTATCCACTGATCTCAAATTGGACGAACGGCTCACCGAAATTCGAGGAAGTTATGGCTTTGTAATTATTAAGATAGCCATTGGATATTCATTAAACTGCCTCACTGGAAATCATCGTCCGTATTCCAAGCATCAATACAACCGTTTATAATACTTTACTGTACAACTTCGCCCATTGCACTCACACGTAGACAAAGCCTGTGGACTATTGCCGCGAAATCTTGATTTTCAAGTTGTCTCGGATAAAAACTTATCCAGTGTATGCTGTAGCTCCCCTGAGTTTCCACTTTCCTACGCAGAGCTGTCTTGTGAGTGCCGTAGAATAACTGAATGTTATCATGAAAAGTTTACCCCGAACTTGTGTCACGAATCTGCTTGTTATTATCAGATTAGAAATATGTAATATAATGTTATTTATTTGGGTGATAGAATCCTTTCATGTTTCTTCCATAAAACGACGTTCACTCTTCACACCACATACCATACTGTGGCTGTGATCAGTTAGTTCATCTTTGTCATTTTAAGATATACAATTATCGAGTTACTGTGAAGGAAATAACCTGTAAAACTATTTTTTAAATTAACATCAAATACAAAAGTCACTACTGTAATGCACCAAATCACAGTATGGACTTATTAATTTCCATCTTAGATGACGGGAATACATTACCTATATTTGGCCAGAACGGGAAATCTTCATGCCTATTACTGGACAAACATATATTCATAAATAATTTTATAGCTCATTTTCGTTTCGACTGATTTACTTAAAGTAACATTCTATGAGATACATTTTGACGCTAATCAGTTAAGAAGGGGAAATGACTGTACAGTACTGCAGTTCTCCTCTCATACATACACCGTCCACACCTTCACTAAACGTTCTTCATTCATATTTCCATCCACCTTTCGTATTATCTATTTAACGTTCCATTTACTCACTTCCATATTTATTTGTTCATTACCTCCTCTTATGCATCCATTCATCCAGTCGTCCGTCAGTTATTTTACTTATCAATCCATTCATTTACTCATTCGTCTGTTGTCTGGCTTGTCCGTTCGTTCATTCACTTACCCATTAAATATCTGATCTACCTGTCCCACCGCGTATCTAGCTATCGTGTTATCCATTAGTCTCTCGTCCATTCAGTCATTCTTCCACTGAATCTTTAATCCATTTATTCATTCATTCGTTTAACTGCTTATTCGTTCATTTATTCCACTTATCCATCCAATGATTAATTCTTTGTCTGTTGATCCAAGTATGAATTCCTTAAGTCACTCATTCGTCCATGGATCCGGGTAATGGTCTGTTCAGGTTACTCACTGGTTCAATAATCCATCTTTTTCTTTAATTTGCCTTCTTATTAACCTCTGCTTACTTAGATACATTAGTTCATCGTTCCACTTATCCGTCATTTCATTCAGCCACACGTTCATTTACCAGTCCGTACATTCACTGATCCACAAACCATCGCGTGATCCACCATTATTCATAGTGTACCATTTCCCCATCCACCAAATCCACCTCAGTATTCTGATACCTCGCCCCCTCTTTCCTCCTCCCCTTGCATTTCAATCTTTTCCCTCCTCCCTTCCTTATCTCCATCTCTTGATCCCTTCCTCACTGTCCCCTGGGCTCATATATTCTCCCTCACTCGTAGTCTCCCTTCCTAACCTCCCCTCCCCCAAACTATCTCTGAATGTTTTCCATCTTCGTGCTTTATCCTTCCCATTATCTTTTTGGTTCACGAACTCCATTCATCTTTTTTATCTTACTTATCTCCTCCTCATCCATCTTCATCTTCGTTTTGCTTTTTCCCCCTTGGAAATTTTTCCTCTTAATTCAACCGTCGATCTCCGACGTACTTCTTGTGTTGTCTTCTCTCTCAACTTTGCTTTTTTGCCTTTCGCATCATCATTCCTCAGTATATATACGCAGTCCCATATATATATATATATATATATATATATATATATATTGTCTTATCTGGTTCGCTCTTTAACCTTTTTTTTTTAAATTATTCTTCGTTCATCTGAAGTCTCTCTCTCTCTCTCTCTCTCTCTCTCTCTCTCTCTCTCTCTCTCTTCTTCTTCTTCTTCTTCCTTTTTAATTCTTCTTCATCTTCTTCTTCTTCTTTTCTCCCCCACTCCAGTTTGAGATCTCAATTCCTTCCATTCTCCAGCATTCCCTCTCTCGCTCCATCCCTCTCCCACCTCCCTCCTGGGGTCCCTTCCTCCCTCCCTAAGAAGTTTCTTTCCCTTTAAATAATTTTCCGAACGACAGACTTCACAGAGGGAGGGAGAATAGACGACAAGGTGAGAGAGGGGGGAGAGAGGGAGGGGATGAAGGAGGGAGATGGAGGAAGCGACTAAAGGAGATACAGAGGAAATGAAGATGAGTCTGAGAGGGAATGAGATGAGTAAGGGAATGAAGAAGGGAGAGAAAAAGAATGAGATGAGTGAGGGAATGAAGAAAGGAGAGAAAAGGAGTGAGAAGGTGGTGAAGGGAAAGTGAAAGATATAAGGAAAGAAAGAGAAGACAATGGAGGGAAGGAAGGAGGTAAAGAAGATAGCAGAAAATAGAAGTTAGAGAAAATGTTGAGGAGAAACGAAGCACGATGAGAGGAGCTGTGGAAAGAAAATAATACTATGAACATTGAGTGGTAGATATACGACGATAAATCGTAAGGAGGAGAAATGGGGAGAAAGAAGAGAAAATGACTGAGCAACAAAAGTAAGAAACAAAAACACAGAGTTCAGATGAGAAAAAGAGAATAGCAAAGTGGGAAAAGGAAAGACCAACCAAACGATTCAGCAAGAGAGAGAGAGAGAGAGAGAGAGAGAGAATGATGTTTAAGAAGAAAGAAGAGACAGGAGAAAGAACATTATGCAATGGCGATGCAACTGTAGTAAAAACATAGCAATTAGGTTGGTAGGGAGAAATACAGAAGACAGAAACAAAGAATATGTTATATATGGATGTATTAGAAGGTGAAAAAATCATCATCATCATCATCATCATCATCCGGACCTCCTTTCCCACCCAAGGACAGGATGAGCAGTAGCAATGTCCAGACAGCCCAAATTTGCCCAATCCAATGGGCCATGCTTCCATTCACTCATCATTCAAGCCCCCGGAATCCTGGCTCCATCGGATACGATAAAAATATTCACCACGCTCTGCAGCTGCACACAAACGTATCCGATTGAGTCAATCCGGACGCTGCCACGTTAAAAAGGGGTGCCAATATCCCTGATCATGCACTTCTCCTCACAACATTCATCCAGCCACCTCGATCTCTTGTCAGTTCCCTAGCTTCACCTACTTCCAAACCTCTCTTCCTCACGCACTCATCCACCATATCTCTCCACCTTCTGCTTGGCCTACCTCGCCTCCTCCCTCCTTCAAATTCGCTCAGATATACCTTTTTCACCACTCTTGTTATCCATTCTCTCCACATGACCATACCATCTCAGTACACTCTCTTCGATTCTGGTGTCCACTGACCTCCTCACTCCACACCTTTCACGAATCACATTATTTCGTATCCCATCCACTCTCTGCACTCTAGTTACATTCCTCAGCAGTCCCATCACTGCTCTTACTCATGAGTTTTCATTTTCATGCCACACCATAGTCTCAAATCCATATGTTAAAGTTGGCACCAACACTCCATGTAACCCTCGTGCAGCTGCAACATTCAAGCCTCTGTTTCTTATCAAGGCCTTCATTGCACCAGCTACTTTTCTTCTTTTTGCCACTCTACTTCCAATTTCTTTTGCACATCTTTCTTTCTTTTGTATCACTGTACCTAGGTATTTGAACTCTCTCACCACTTCCAACAAGGAATACAGAATTGGCAGAGAGAGAGAGAGAGAGAGAGAGAGAGAGAGAGACAGACAGACAGACAGACAGACAGACAGAAGGACTAAACTGGCAAGAGGACTACCGAATGAGAAGTGATAAAGAAAAAAAAATCAAAGAGGAAGACTGATCAAAAGAATGGTGGTTTAGAGGGAAGGACACTTGTCGAAAGGAAATAGAAAAAGTCAATGGAGAAATACGATAGAGGGGTTAGGGAAAAGAGGAACAGGGACGGAGTGGTACGGGATGGGAACGAGGGAGTGATGATAGGATGGAGCGAGTGTGTACGAGTAGGAAGCAGGAAAGGTAAGAGAAAGGTATGGGGCAAGACAAGGATCACGAAAGGGAGTGAGAGAGGGATGAGGAAAGGAAGGGAGGGAGGGAGGATTATGAAATGAAGGGGAGGAAGGGGAGGAATGGAAGGAAGGAGGGGAAGATGGAGGAAGTAGAAGAGGGAGGGAGGGGACGCTAGGGGAGATGTGAGAGAGAGTGAGGGAGGCTACGCAGTCAGATGGAAGTCAGTATAAACAAAGGGACCAAGGTAGACAGTGATGAAAGGACAGGAGAGGTGGTGGTACGGGTGGAGTGAGAGGGACCGAGGGAGAGAGGCAGAGGAGAAATGAGTGAGAAAGGATCTGAAATGAGGAGGACTAACAGAATCATGGAATAGACCAAGAATGAAAAATGAAAAAAAAATGGGAGGGGGCAGGAAACAGAGGAAAGGAGAGAGACAGATAGATAGATAGATAGATAGATAGAGAGAGAGAGAGAGAGAGAGAGAGAGAGAGGAACAAAACAGGATGCGAGTATATTTTGTTGGTAAAGGTCGGTAGTAAAATTTAAAAATAAAAACAGAGGATAAAAATTAAGTTTGGAGGGGAGAAAAGGAAGGGAGAGAGAGAAAGGGAGGGATTAAGAAAAAAAAAGTGGTAAAATTGGAGGTGGAAAAAAAGAGAAAAAAAGTGAGGCAGTTAGAGCGAGGAAAGGAAGCAAGGGAGGGGTTAGGGATGACGGGGACGGTTGGATGGGGGGTAGAGTGAGGGAATTACGCGAGGGAGGGAGGGAGAAAATGAAGGGGAGGAAAAGGAAAAAGCTAGGGATGTGAGTGAAGAGGGAGGGAGGCATTGGTGAGGAACAGGAGGGCGGGATGAATAAGGGAGGAAAGGAAGGAATGAGAACTGAAGATGAGTGGGAGGAGGGTAGGATGAAGGAAGGTAAGATACTACGGCTCACTGGTTGTATCCTTGGATGTCAACAAGTATATTTCTATACTCTTAACAAATATCCCACAATGCCAACGCAGTCACGGACGTCTTTTAGGAAACTAATATTAATCTGTAATTCTTTCACGTCAACAAGCATATAGCAAGATTGAGTATGCTCATTACTGAGCCTGTGGCGGCTTATTCACCTACTCTCTTGGGATACAAAGCCACTGCAGTATTGAGTTTACCACAGTACCCCCTGTATGCCATACCTAAGTCATTAACTTTACTTATTAACCAACAAAAGTTGAGTGGCCATCAAAGTCGAGTGACACCAGTATAGTTGCCCACACCAAGACTCGAATCTGGCACTATCGGGTCAGTAACATTGTAATTGGCAATGATAATGGTTGTGATTTGATCTGAAGTTCCTGCATGGATCTGATGTTACCTAAGTCTGTGGAATTTCCTAAATGGACATGACTGTAGGCCATTAAACAGATATAACAAAGGACTGAACTAACTTGAATGGTACTGCACTTACCTGACTGGGCTTTACCGGACATGGCGATCCTGAATGGACTTAACTGGACCAGACTGGACTTAATTAGACTTGACTGACTCTTATCTGACCTGACTTGCCTTGCTTTACCTGATTTGGTTCCTTGATGGTCTTAAACTGATCAATATTCAATAACACTGACCAGACTTGACCTGAACTCACAGATACTAGCACATTAGCCTTTCTCTGGCTGCACCCCATGATGTCATCATCCATCCCATCTATTTTCTCCCATGGATCTATGTTAATCCCATTTACCCATTTTCTTCTGTGAATCCATTTTCTCCACAAGACCAAGTTTCCCCATGGACTCATTTCCTCCTAGGATCTGTTTTCCCCCATGGATCTATTTTCATCCTTGGAACTATTTTGCATATAGATCAGTTTTCCCCCATGAACCAACTGTCTCCCATGAGCCTTTTTTACCCAGTGTACCTACTTCTTTTGTAATAAACCTATTTCCTCATGCACCTGCTCTAACCATCAACTTATCTTCCCTCAAATGACCTATACACTAATCCCTCGATTATCCGACATGCCTTCCAGGTAGTGGTGATGTCCGGATAATGACCAATTTACCCCAACCAAACCCAGTCCCTACCTATACCCAACTTTCATCATATACCTAACCTGCTTGTACAGTACCCCTCCTAATTTTGGCACTTTTTTCATGTCAGCCTGCCATATCTAGACATCAAAACACATATAGGAATATCCGAAGTAAATCTTAACACCAAGAACACCATGAAAAAAATTGAAAACAAAAAAACACCCTACCTATACACTCCCGCATATAAAGTACACCCCCTAATTTTGGCACTGTTTTCAGGTCAATCTGTGACATTTAGACACCAAAACACACATAGGATTATCCATATTAATGCTAAACGCCAAGGAAACAATTCATAAACAAACATCCACAAAAAACTCAGGACGGTTGGAAAAGCACCTAACACCAGTGATAACTGCTCCCCAGCCACAAAGAAATTCCACGGCCAAATATACCACCGAAAATTGGTTAAATTGGTATAAAATGGTATACCATCATGTTTGCTGGTGTTTGTACTATAAGATAAGCTAATAAAAATACAGAAATATTATGAGTAAAAGTACAGAAATGCAGCGAGAATCTATAGTATTCAAGACTAAAACTTACCTTCACATAACTTCACACCGTCCTAGTGCAATATTTCGGTAGCACCTAAGAGTTTAGCACATGTCTAGATGCAAAATTTCATGAGCCTTCGCGTGGTCACATCAGAATTTCAATACGGCCAATAGTATTTGAATAAATTGCAAAAAAATCTTTAAAAACTCACAAGTCAGCACTATCAGCATGGAGGATGGGAGGGACTGAGGGAGTGAGGGGGGGGTTGGGAGGGTATGAAGGAGGGACAGGAGGGGGGGGAGAAGGGAGGCTGTGGGCAGGATTTTCACCCTTCTGTCACAAGGCGGATGGGCACTTTTACCATAACTTACTCATAGCTTGTGGTCTGTTAGATGCGTGGTGACCATTCGGAAACAAAACTCCTGGTGACCTGGCGACTTTGGACGTTTGGTAGAGGTGCAGACGGCTGCTGTCACCGAACATGTACTTGTGGCTTGTGGTCTGTGCTCGATTCAAGGTGGCAGTTGGGAACGACTAAGCCCTGTGCCACGTGACTTTGGACATTCGGTGGGGATGTGTACAGATATTTTGACAATGCTTGTGGGTTACAGTCATATTACTCGGGTGCTGGAGGTTCGCTGGGAGTGATTGGAGCAGTGTGCAACATTGATCATTCATTACAGATGCAGATGGTCATTTTAGCTCTGGTTGTGCCTTATGGCCTATTTCCTGCTCACGACTCAAGCCCATCGGCCACGATACCAAATGTTTGAATATATTGGCTGGCCAGCCGAAGTTCTCAGGGACTTTTACGTATGGATAATAACAGTACATTTGGATAATGGTTTGATAGAGCCAAGGACCAGTATCCGGATAATGAACCAGTCCAGATACTGCACATTAGGATAAATGAGGGATTACTGTATTTCCCATGGACCTATTTTCTCCCCGAGGTGACATACGAAATCCCAATACAGACATAATTCCTCACACTGACACTTTTCCTCCAAGAACCATTTTTACCAGCAGCAAAGCTGACAAATCTATGAACGGTATACCTGGGGGATCTTTTTCTCTTTCTCTCTCAGCTTCAAGGAAAGTACGAATATCTGCTCTTGGAAAGCTCTGAGCAAGATTCTTATGAAGTACAGTGTTATTAAACTAGAACTTCTTAGATTATTTAACATGTCAATTGCATCAGCAGCTGTTGCATCAGCTGACTATTAGGCAATTTTCAATGTCGCCCATAAGGAGACATTTTAGCGACTTTCTTATTAAATACAAAGTTGCTCAGCATCAAATTTTCAATTTATTTGACATGTCACCTGTTGCATCACCTGATGCATCAGCAGATTATTTAGCAACCTCCCGTTTGGACAAAACAGAGGCATAAAAACAGAAAATCACATATTCTGTGAATTTCAGAGAGATATACCTTTAAAAATCGGATGCAATACTTTTGCCTCAGGTCTATTAATGCAGTCTTTTCTTGTCATCCATTGGGCCTATGGTTCAATTTGTGGCAATCTCAACAACGTATCCCTCATGAACCCATTTTTCTACGTGGATCTTTTCTATCCACAGGTTTGTTTATCAGTAGACCTATTTTCTTTCATCCACCAACCCACCCACTCATATATCTACCTACTCACCCATGGGACTTAGCTCTTTTACTGGTTTATTGTCTGGGAATCCTCACATTTACCAAACCAGTCACAAAAACCCACCCATCCACTTTGCCCAAGCTTCATGCCCGTCCCATCTACTTTGTTCACCCCATACCTCATTCAGCCAGTCCCAGGGAGAGGTGACCATTCCTGGCCCCCTAGCGGTCGTCCGGTTGCTTTGACATCCTGTGTCTCAGGAGTTTTCGAGACTTTTCTTAGCAGAGGGGTTTTGGAGCATCTTTCCTGTCACAACCTTCTTTCTGATCATCAGTGTGGGTTCCATCAGGGGTGCTCCACTGGCGATCTTCTCACCTACCTTTTGAACTCCTGGTCATCCTCCTTTTGGGACTTTGGCGAGGGCTTTGCCATTGCACTTGGCATCTCAGGGGCTTTCGATCGAGTCTGGCATGGGTCTTTGGTTTCCAAGCTGTCCTTTTGCGGTTTCTGTCCTTCCGTCTGTGCTTTCATCTGTGGCTTCGTTTCTGGTCATTCTGTGGCCACTGTTGTGGATGGCCATCGTTCTTCTGGATCTGTCAGCAGTGGTGTTCCTCAGGGTTCTGTCGTGTCACTGGCTCTCTTCATTTAGTTAATCAGTGATCTTCTGGGCTGTGCGTCTGGCCCTGTCCACTCGTGTGCTGGTGGTTCCACCCTTTTACCTTTCCATTCGGTTTCCGTGGCGTTCATCCCAGCAGTTTCTTTGGCGGGTGGGGAATGAGGCTGTGGTTCTCCTGGTGTCTGACTTGGTTCATGTCTCTAACTGGGGTGAGGGTGGTCTTGTTGATTTTGATGCATTGGGGCCTCAGATTTTGCACCTGTTGGCCCGACAGGGTCTTCCACAGGGGTGCCTGCTGGTGTTTCGTGGTATCCAGCTCAGTCCTGCATAATCTTTGAACGTGCTTGTGATTTCATTCATTCGGGATTAGTCTTGCAGGGATCATGTTTCATCTCTTGTGGAATCCGCTTCCAAGAAATTGGGTGTGCTGGGCTGAATCCATTCCTTCTTTGCCCCTGCACAGTTGTTGACTTTGTGCACGGGTTTTGTTTGCCCCGGTGTGGAGGCAACTCTCATGTGCGGGGAGGTTCCCCACCTGCAGCTCTTCTCAATAGGGTGGAGTCAGGGGCTTTTCGTCTCATTGACCCCTAAACCACGGGCATGTTGGAGGCGGTCCTTGCACGTCCCGCGGGGATATTCGCGCTCCAACTGACTTTTAAAAAATATTTGCCAAAAATCAGTTATTAGTCCTAGAATATTATAATTAAATAAGCCTATGGCACATACCTTCATCTGTCTCCTGAGATGTTTGTGGAACCTTCGTCGACTACCGTAGGACTTGTGGAGACTTCTGAAGTTGGGTAACGAAGTCTCCACTTTACACTTCCTGACACCCCGTAATATGATTACCACAGCCTGATATTATCACTAGAAACATTATTCTATGATTTTCAAGTAGTTTGGAATCCATACTCAAAAAAAAAAAAAAAAACACTGTGAAAGCAATGTAAATTACGAGCACATTGGAGCTTCCCACCCTGCTCATTCCCTACTGGTATTCTGTCATTTATTATTCATAAACACACTCACATTTTATATTCCTATTACTTTATTACACTTATATATATCTACATTATTTATTCATAAGTTCCTTCAGTAATAGTAGTTTATTTTCACTCCAGGCATTCACTTTCTCGTTCAGTAAACTACGTAGAGAGCGAAGCTTTCACTGTCACTGTCATTACTTCAAGTATTTGTACTCATATTCTTATATGAGTGGATGTGAGGGTGGCCCTAATGAATGCGGGTGAGATTTGGAAGCTTCCGGTGTTGCTGTTTGCTGATGATACAGTATTGTTGAGTGAAGATGAATGGGAGTTGCAAGGTTTGGTGAATGAATTTGGGACAGTGTGTAGGAGGAGGAAGCTGAAAGTTAATGTAAACAAAAGTAAAGTTATGGTGTTTGAGAGGAATGAAGTCACAGAGTGTGCAGTAAGGTTGGATGGTGAGGATATGGAGAATGTGAGTGCATTCAAGTACTTGGGTAGTGTGATGAGTAAGGATGGAACTTTGGGGGATGAAGTACGTGAAAGGGTACAGCAGGGAAGGAAGGTTGTTGGTACACTGAAAGCAGTGATGAGAAATAGGGAGGTGAGTATGGAAGTTAAGAAGTCACTGCATGATGGTATTGTGATCCCTACCCTGACGTATGGAAGCGAGGCGTGGACCTTGCAAGAGGGGAACAAGTCAAGAGTGAGAGCAGTGGAAATGAGTTACTTGAGAGGAGCATGTGGAGTGACGTGGAGGGACAGGTTGACGAATGAAGAAGTGAAGGAACGTTGTGGGGGTAGATGTGGATGTGGTTGAAAAGATTAGGAGAAATACACTGAGGTGGTTTGGACATGTGGAGAGAATGGAGAATGAAAGACTGACTAAGAGGGTGTATGTAGGTGAGGTGGAGGGAGGGAGAGGGAGGGGTAGACCGAGGATGAGGTGGAGGGATGGAGTTGAGAGGTATATGAGGGAGGGGGGGTGAGTTGGGGGGAGGGGAGTCAAATGGTGGGTGACAGAGTGACTTGGAGGCGTTTTGTCTGCGGCCACCCTTTGCGGGATTAGGGCGTCGGGCTATAGATAGATAGATAGATAGATTTGTACTCATATTCTTATATTACCAATTATTTACATTTCTATTTACATTTTCTATTGTATTTACATTATTGACACTTTCATTTTATTTACACTATGTTATGTACTGTCAATTGCAGTAACTTATAAAACTATTCCACTGTTCAGTCATATTTACATCCATTGCTTTCACTTGCTATTTACACATTATTTACATATTACTTACATTTCCACTTGCATTGTTTTAGAACTGTTTCAGCCTGTGGTAATCAAAGAAGCATGTTATGCAGAGGGGAACCTGGTACTCAGCGCACTGCCAAGAGTGTGTTTGTGCTCAGGTGTGTGTCTGGTGATATGCGCACACACCTGGCACCTGCGGATCGCAGCCATCCTCTTTGTTGTGGCAGGCATTTGCACCAGTCAGTGCCGATCCATGTACGCCCTCTGCTCAAGTTTGTCAGGAAGTCTAACTGAATGGTGCTTGGAGCTGTTGCTGTCACCCTACCATACCTCTCAAGCAGCTGCTGAACACAAGTCCTGGCGAACAACCTCAGGGAGAAGGACTTGGGTGGCTTTACCTTCATCTTGTACAGGATGAAGGCGTTCAGCACCGTCATGTCAATGAGATGCAGAAAAACTTTCCTGTATCACCTAGTATTCTTCCTGAGGCACTCGATCTCTCCAATCATCATGTCGGACTTGTCCACCAGCCTCATGTTGATACTGTAGTCGATGACAGTATCAGGTTTCCTCACAGGTTCGCCTGTCCTACGGTCGACCTTCCCACTGTCTTTCAGTTCCCCTTTGTGTATGCTGGTGAGCATGTGCACTACCCTCTTGTCATGTCACCGTATTGCCAGCATCTTCTCAGACTTGCGTAGGTGCACGTCTCCTCGCTGCAAATTTCCTGCCTCAGGGACTTTGTGGAAGTGGGCATGATTGCTCTTGACAGTGCCACAGGAGCTGATGCCATGCTCTGCAAGGTAGTTAGCAAGTTTTGGTGCTGTATAGTAGTTGTCAGTATACAGCACATGGTTCCCACCAAAATACCTTTCAAGCAGCACTTTCACTACACAGCCTGAGAAGCCAAGGTGGTGTGTTTTGTCCAGATCGACAGTGCTGGCTGAATAGATGGCGAAGTCAAGGATGTACCCCGTCTTACAGTCGCACAGTACAAAGAACTTGATTCCAAAGTGATGACGTTTGCTTGGAATGTACTGTACGAACCTCAGGCGTCCTCTGAACAGAACCAAGGATTCGTCTATGACAACCTTCTGAAATGGGTGGAAGAATGACATAAATTTATCCTTCGTTCTGTTCAGAATCTCCCGGATCTTCCAGAGTGGGTCAGTCTGGGAAGGTACATCGTTGTTGGTGAAGTGCAGGTTTCCCGTGATGTTACGGAAGCGATCTCTGGCCATGTACTTATTGTAGGTGGGTGAGGGTAGTAAGGGGTCCATGGACCAGTTATCTTCCAACTCATGCTTCTTTGAATGGGACATGAGAAGCATGAGGGCGAAGAACACACACAGTTCCTGCACTCCCAGCACGGTCCACTGTTGCATTTTTGCTGCACCGGAACCACTTGCATCATGTGACTCATACTTGTTGGCCTCATCACATATGTGCTGCATGACTTCGTCATCAAGGAAGGCCAAAAGGTAGTTCACACACTCAGCATCCTCGTCAAGAGTGAAGGCTGGCTGTATCCCTGAGGAAATCTCGTCAAAGTGGAGTTGTTCAGGGATGAAATCGGAACCTTCTGTCCACATGAAGGCATCCAGGATTCCCTTTCATGGCGGTGTAGGCTGGGTGAGGGTGGATGAGGGTGGCTGTGAGGCAGACTGGGCTGTTTCCAGGTCACCCTGACTGACCCTAGGTTGCCGTGTAGCACTAGCAGCCCTTACTCTAGATGCTACTCTACTTTTACAATGACTCAGGGATTTACCTCATCCCTTGTGGCCTGCCTTCACTGTAGGTGCTGGTGGAGACTCCGACGACGAAGACTCAGGAGAAATTTCTGCTGAAGAAGAGGAAGAAATTGGTGAAGTGGGGCTGGGAGAGCGGGGAGGTGATTCACCTCGGGACTCATGGCAGGCTTGGTCATGCGCGGCCATTGTTCTGGGGCCAACCCACCTCCTCTTCACTCTCTTCCCAAATTCCTTCCCTTCCTGCACTAAGGGCTCCTTTTCCTTGGAGTTAGGACGAACTTGGGACACTGAAGCACTCATACTGGCAGTTTCTGTCACGATATCCTCCCCAGGCTCATCACACGATTCACCCGAAAAATCAAAGTCACTATCCATCATTATCATCGATAATTCAGCCAGTTCGCATTCCACTGCAGAGTCACTTAGTCCTTTACCACTTCCCACACGAGGTTTAGTAGGGGTAGAGGTCACAGGGCCCTTTGCAATGGGCGCAGAAGCGGCAGAAATGTAGGGGCGTGAGTGCGAGATGTTCTCACCTCAAAGGACGACACTGAACTGAATGACGTGGCGTATATGGGCAGCCAAGGGTTGACAATGTCAGTGTGGTGACAGCTGCTAATTTATAAGCTATTAAATGATTGGTAGGAAATCTAGACAATACATCATAAATTAGGTAGTTCCAGGTGAACATAAATATCACTTAGGCTTCTCCCTTCCTTTCTTATATATATTTTTATTACTAGAATAGGTCATACGGCATAGTTCAAGGGGAAATAAGCAGGGAGAATTAACAAACGAGTGCACGTGGGGTGTTGCCAGGTGATAATTTGCCACTATGGCACTATCAATTACCTTATTTCTTTTTTATATATATAATTTTAAATAAGAATAGGGCATAGGGCTCATTTCACTGGATGAAATCAGTGGAAATTTCCTGGGAAGATCTGAGTAGAGCGGCGTGGCCGGACAGGCGAGAGGAGAGGGTAATGGAGGGGAAGTAGGGAGGGGAGTCATGAACGGGGAAAAATAGCTAAATTGTCAACAATGGATGGGAGTACAGATGACATTAGCAGCGCTGACTATTGATGGACACTGGCAGTACTGATAGATGATTCAAGCCACCACTGGAAAGCCCAGGCGAATTAAAAATAACACAGAATCTCAAATGATCCATTGCACTCGAGCGTCATGAAGGTAACGCCCCGCGGTTAAGGAGTTAAGGCTCTTTTTGTAATTTTCATTACCATTAACTATGTCATATGCAATCCTGAAGTTGTAATTTAATACTGCGTGGTCACTTTTGCCAAATGGAGGTTGATACATTATATTCCCAATATAATTTTCTTGCCTAGTAAATATAAGATCTAGTACTGATTATATGTCAAGTCCTCTTTTTCTGGTGCTTTCTTTTACATCTTGAGTTAGGAAAAACTTCTGCACAAGGTCCAGAAGCTTTTGGTCCCAACAGCTTTCCTGGCTTATTTTATCTAGAGTATTCCAATTTATATTTATATTGAAATCTCCAGTTAGTATAATTCTTTCAGATTTCTCCTCCAGTCTGTGTAGTAATGCTCTTAAACGCTGATTTGTACTCTCTGCCAGGTCTCCATATTTGCCTTTTTCCCAAATGTTTGACCTGGGTGGCATGTATAACTTTGCCATAGTTACTTTCCCTTCAGACATACTAATCGCTGCTGCAAACAGTTCTACCTTTGAGGGTTTATCTAGTTCTGTTTCCTTGATTTGCAGATTTTTCTTTGTCAGTATTATAATTCCTCCTCCTCTTTTTTTTTTTTTTTAAGTTCCTATCTCTTCTCCATATATTGAATTCCTCTAGGTTTAGTGTATCATTTAATATCTTTGGTGTTAATTTTGTTTCAGTTAGGCAAACAATATGTGGTTCCTTTTCTTTGATATAATTATTCATCTCTAGTAATTTAGATACCATTCCATCTACATCAGAGTACATCAACTAATCATTTTGTTTACATAACTGTCATGACTTAGGTGTACTACCTTTCTCCTTTTTATTCCCTCCTGTTTATGTACCACTTTCGAACCTGCAGTCCAATAACTTTGTAATTAAAAATGTGTTCTTCTCTTCCTTTGATCTTCACTCATTCTTTGTTCTTGCCTCCTTCCTCTCCTCTTTTAGTAATCCAAGTTCCTCTTGAGATAGGCATCTTTTTATTCATACATTTTCGAAGTCCTCTTTTTCCATAAGTTTGTTTGCATTTTTCAGTATTTCCTCCACAGTGTTTACACTCTGGAAGGTTACTTTCAGCGACCTTGATCTATTTCTCTCATATTTCCCTACCTTTTTGTGTTCCTCTGTGCTATTACTACAGATTTCCTCTGACACTTCCTTCAATATGTTCATTACATTTACTATCAACTTTTTGTCTCTCAAAATTTTGTTTTTTGTTTCTTCCTCCTCTATTCCAATGATTACTATAGATTTGTTGATGTCTGCTGAAACTTTGAGCAATTTTATATTTTAATATCCTTTTCTTCAACTCTTGTTTCTAAGTCTTTCTTTACTTTCACGAATTCAGCATATGTGGTTTCCAGAACATTTTTGTAGCTTTGCATCGCTTCATTTACCTGGGTTATCTTCTCCTCATTATCACTGCTATGATCTATCAGAGTGCTTGCCTGCCTTACTGTCTCTGTATCATTTCTGAACTCCTTCATAATACTCTCATGGTTGACAACTGTGCTTGCCATTTCACTAATCTTCCTTCTAAGTGTACCCACTTCACCTGATTAATTCATCTATTGTTGTGTCTATCTTATTAATCTGTTTTACTAGATTTTCATTCTCTTCCTTTTGCATGTGCAACTGCTTTTTACTTTCATCTGTCTCACTCTGAAATGCCTTCTCTAATCTGTATTCTCTTTCCAGCAGCTTATTATGGATTTCCATTTCCACCAGTTCCTGGTAGAAATCATCATCCTGCTTTCTCCTGTGTGTGTGTGTGTGTGTGTGTGTGTGTGTGTGTGTGTGTGTGTGTGTGTGTGTGTGTCCATCTATCTCCTCTCACAGAAAATAATCATCCCAAATATTTTTAACTGCAGTTAAAAATATCATTCATATCAAGGTTCTCCTTATCGCCACGTTCTCCAGCCTCGTCATCCCAGCCCTAGCTGGTGTTCCATTTACTCCTTCTACCCCAGCCGCCACACCGCAGGCATACCACTACCTCATCTACTACCCGACACCCCAGCCCTCCACTCCATCCCCACCAATGCTCCATTTACTTCCCTTATCCCAGCCACCGCACCGAAGCCCCACCAGTGCCCCATTTACTCCTGTCCCCCCAGTTCCTGCCCCTCCACCCCAGCCCCACCAATACCCCACTTACCCAATCCCCCTGCATTCCCCACCTCTTCCGTCAGAGCCACAGGGCCCATGTAGGAGTGTTCGTTGCTGCCAGCTCACCATTTGGCCTCAGCTGGCTTCCTGCTCAATTGCTTTTTACTGTCGTTTGTTCGTTTCGTGCGAAAAAAAAAAATGTGAGAAAGAGAACAAAGAGAAAAGGGGAGGGAAACACAAGAGGATAGGGAGAAAGAGGGAAGAGAGACATAGTAGGGAGGAGAGGAGAAAAAGTCGGGGAGGAGAAGGAGAAATTGGGGGAAGGAATGGAGGGGGTACGAAAGAGGTGGAATTGGTAATGAGAGCAGTTGAGGTGGGGACGGAAAAAGAGGGAAATGATCAAGACAACGTAGGGGGAGGGGAAGGGAGGGGATTGAAGGAAAAGAGAAGTGCAAATAGAGGAAATGGATAGGAGAAAGGAAGGGATGGAGGGTGGAGGAGCAGAGGAAGAAGGAAGAAAATGAGTGAAGGACGAAGAGAAGACTGTGGGAAAGATGCAGGATTAAGGATGGAGTAGTGAATGAGTGAGAGGAGGTAGGAAAGATGAGGAGGAGAAAGATGGGGAGGGAGTGAAGGAGGCAAACAGAATGCAGGTAGGGAAATTTGGAGGCGAGAGGAAATGAGAAAGGCCAGGGAGTGGGGAATATGAGTGGGTGGTATGAAAGGTGTTTAGCGAGAAAAAAAATGTGGAGAAAATGTATAGATAAAAGAGATACCTGACAGAGAAAAAGAGCGAGAATAGACAAAGAAAGTAGAAGGCAGGAAAGAGGCGGGGGTAACTGGGAAATGAGAGAGAGAGAGAGAGAGAGAGAGACGGCGCTGATAGCAATTCGTTCGATTATCCCACACACGTGACTCTCTCTCTCTCCCTCTCTCTCTCTCTCTCTATTATTACCATATTACCCATACCCTTGTCTTACACATTAACTTTCGCCCTTTTTTCCTCTCCATCTCTTCCTCTACGGAAATAGCTGCAAGTAGAAAGAGAAACCCCTTTGCTGATCATTAATTGTGAAAGGTAAAGCAATGGGTAATAACTGTTGACCTCGGCAGTGGGGGATTGAATAGGGAGGCTGTCGGAGATCGAGCTCATGGAGAGCCGCCATCGGGTGACCAACGCCGACGCATGCAAGAATGTTGGAGCCTTTTAAATCGAAACGAACGATAATCCTCACCCTGTCCTGAAGTCACGAATATTCAGCTTTTGAGATGACCGCTCGTTATGAGTCGATCAGAAGCATTCTTGTTTGCACCCTTCAGTATGTGGTGGACCAAGTAAGCTGAATAAAGTTGTGTGTAGTTGAGAAATGCATAAAACTATTGCAGAGTATGGTTTACAAATGATTTAGAGTGAAATTCCGTAAAGAAAGAAGGCTAACTGACATACGATTAAACTAAAAATTTACTAGATAACATTTACTGCTCTAATTTAATATCAGACGCCTCTTCCCAGGGTCACTGGAATGACCCATTGTCAGGATTACCATCGTCTCTACCCCTCCCCTCTCTCTCTCTCTCTCTCTTTATAGATAGATAGATAGATATGTGTGTGTGTGTGTGTGTGTGTGTGTGTGTGTGTATGTGTTTGTGTGTGTGTGTGTGTGTGTGTGTGTGTGTGTGTTCAACCACTCCACCAAAAAAATAAATTATGTCCCAAGGGAAAAAAAATACCTGATTCTTATAGTGTCCTCTGTGCTCAATCCAAACAGTGTTTGTGAAATTTCTCAATCAGCTGAGGTTCTTGGGCAAGATGCAGTTTAATTTTAAAAAGCTCATATATTTGTGTACTTAATTAAATCCAATTAAGGGGAAAAACATGTAGCTTACAGTAAAAAGGAGCTTTTGTCGATTTTCCGAGGTCCTTACGCAGGAATGTCTCTCTCAAGAGGCCAGCAGCATTCTGCCAGCATACTGGGGTTCCAGCGGACTTGGTAACACTCTTCCATGCTGAAAATGTCCTGATGAAAACACTCACCGTGTTCACGTACGCTAACCGCACTCAGGTTTTCTGGAAAAATGTCCAAATGAGTGTCCCCAAAATGAATCTTTAATTGCATATTGCTCTCCATTGCTTGGTAAGACTTAAGATCAACCACTGTTTCAGGATAGTTTTTGGCATTCTTTTTTTTTTTTCTAAAATGTTTGTGCAGATACTTTTAAAGTTCTGCCATGCAGCTTTCTCAACGTCTTTCAGCTCTCATTCAGTTTTCTCATCTCTTAACAAGTTCCTGATCTGAGGGCCTACAAAAATACCTTCTTTAGTCTTAGCATCACTGAGCTTGGGAAACTTACTTCTCGAGTCTGTGAATCCAGTTGTCACTTTATCCATCGCTTTAACAAAGACTTTCATAACTCAAAACTTAATATGCAAAGGAGGAAGGTACACTTTCTCAGGGGCAACAAGTTGACTGTTCACAACATTTTTCTTGCAGGGAGCAAGTGAGGTACGTTTTGGCCAATCCTTCTGAATATAGTATTTTTGGTTGCTCCGACTGTCCCACTCACATAAAAAAAAAAAAAAAAAGCAACAGTGCTTAGTGTAACCCAACTGCAACCCTAACAAAAGTGCCATGATCCTTAGATCTCAACAAATATCTTACTTATATTTCTGATACTAATCTGTTTCTAAAAGCAACTTCATGTTGTTATATGACTCTTTCATATTTGAAACATGCAATAAGTAAGAAAGGAAATTTATTTCCCTTATGAAAGACTGCTTTCAAACTGACTTTTGAGGAGTCAGAGAACAAGTGCCACTCAATCACATGGTGTTCATGACCAAGAGTCTCCGTGACTGAATTAACATCATACTACAGAAGATTCCAACCCTTTAATGTTGAACCTAAAGTTCAGCTTGCTTCTTAGATAAATCCAAGTCACGAACAAGGTCATTCATATGTTGTGACAGTAAATGTCGTTCAATGGAAGAACAGGTAACCTCGAGTGTTGAGTCAGACTTATTTTCATCTTTTTCCTCGTGATATGCTCCAGCTTCGTTTGATTTCTCATCACGTAACAATACGTGCTCTGGATTCCCTCCAAATCACTGGAACAGCAAATTGCGTGTGACGTGATCCGTTCAGCCATCCTGTGAATCGTCTTGCACATGTCACACAACAGACGTGAGGGGAACAGCTCTTGTCTTGATAACTCACGTTACATTCAAAATAAAGTAAACATATTTTTTTTTTTTTACTAATGTAAAGTTCCATTTCTGGGATATAAAAGTTAGCTCACCACAAACATAGCAGAAGGAACTAGGATGATTAAGGCAGCCCTGCAGCACAGCAAACAGTATAGATGAACGCAACACTGCTATATAAAAAAATAATACTTAAGAATGGAGCAACACACACTAGCTATTACAGTAATACTGTGGTGTCTACAGACCGACTGACTTGAAGCTACTCTACGCACAGAAACTAGGCTCATGTCTGAACAGATATCCATTCTGCACAGTCTGCTGCCCTGACCAAATTTATTCTGCCAGTATTATCACATCTTTCTTCCTAAAGGAATAAATTTATTGATTTTACAGAAAAGTTTCTGCTTAATATTAAATAAAAATAATATACTATTAACTTTGTATCCCTTGATTATGATAAATGACGAATGCATGGATATAGTGTCACAAGCAAAGTATGCCTGACAGGAAAACCTGATTTAATAATTAGATTCACCATGAAAAAATATACTTAAAGCACCAATCAATACCCTTGGGATTAAATTGTTGATGACCATTGGTATTATCCGTTCTCCAAGCCTTTAATAAACCTTTGAATTCTGTGTATAATGAGTGCGGTCTGTCATCCCACCGTCCAGCAATATAGCTTTTCATATACCAGAATACTTCCATTTCTCCCAATCTAGCACACATTTCAACCACACCACCATCAATCCATCTGTTCACTAGCAGTCAGCTAATTGCCCAGCCCTCCATTCGCTCACGCAGTCATCTGCTTCCCGCCTCACTGCCGCACTTGAAACCACACATTAACGTGGAAACGTGTAGTCACACTTTTGATGAGTTAATAATATTTGTGTATGCAAATTTCAATTTTTCCACTCTTTATCTGATGGAGTGGGGTTGGGTTGTGTGAAGACAGGAGTTAGTAGGGGTGGGTATCGGGGAGGTTTGCTGGTTGGAGGGGGAATGGGGGATGCTGAAAGAGATGATTAGCAAATTCTATGATGCAAGAGCATGGCTTTCAAGTCTATTATAAAAAGGTAACCGTTATCGTGTTATGAACTGTATGTTTATAGTATATAGTTTATAGTATGTCAATAGTGGCGAAATGTGGATGTTGGTCGGGATGACACACACACACACACACACACACACACACACACACACACACACACACACACACACACACACACACACACACACACACACACACATTCTTGGTCATCTTCGTTCAGGGACTTTACTAAAACCTGTATCATTTCACTTGCCATCTCAAAGGCTTTCAGTGGAGTCTGGAACAAATCTTTATTTTCCATATTCTGTACCTTGGTCTCCAACTTTTTATCTGGTCATTTTGTAAACCCTATTGTAGATGGCCAATGCAATTCTAAAGTTATCAATAGCGGTGTTCATCAGGATTTTTACTCTTCTATCCACCCATCCTTTCCCTTTTCTTCATCAGTCATCTGAACTGCACACAACGATCTATATTCACAGAAAGGCTGATGAGCCTGCACTTTACATTTCTAACCATTTTTTCACAGAATACGTCACAGCAGTTACTTCAGCAATCATGGGTTGAAGTTACAGCACATTTGGTTCCTAACCTGATCCTATTTTTTCTTACTAGGTAAAAGAAACCATTTCATGCCTCACAACACAAGTCCTACATCTTTCTGAGCGTCAGTCTTCCACAGAAATGTCCATATATTGTTAAGAAATTGGACTGTTAGTTAGACTGTGCTGGAAAATTCCCGATGTTTCTCACAGTTCCATTACGAGTCAGAGTTGCCAGTTAACCTGCTGTTTGTGAGCATAGTTATCTTGTAAGTTGTACATTATTTTTTGTGATCCTTTTCTCTATAATATTGTATTTATGTGACTGTAAAATTATGTACTTTAAGTCTGTGCTAAATAATTTATTGCGTTATGCAGTGTAAGTAAACACTGGCATGTGTTGGAGGTCTCTGAGTTGGTAACTCTTGTAACCGTTGCTCTCTCGAGAATGCACAAGAACTTTGTAGAAGCAGTAGGCCACTCTAGAATATAGGAAGCTTATAATTATAAGGATGAGGAAGAGACTAGTGCAATTTCTATCAGTTTTCAGTTCAGTTTGAATGTAGTTCAGTGTAAGTTCAGTTTGTATATCTTCAGTACAGGGTACTTGTAAAAATAGTGAAGTGTTGTTGGCAAACAGTGAAGTGTTATTGCAGTTAATGAACATTGTAACTATCTTCGATACTTGTGGAAATAATGAAGTGAAATTGGTAAATATTAAGTGTAATTATTTGGAAAATAATTTGGAAAATAAAGCCAGTGTTTATTTACAACACCTAAGCTGATCTTGTGTGCTGTACACCAAAAGGCTGACCATAGGAAGAACTACTTACTGGGCAACATCCTTCCTATAGTGATCTACTGCATTTGGAGCCTGTGGCAGCATAGTATGGGGATGTAACAATATACATCTCTATCTTTCTATCTATCTATCTGTCTATCTATCTATCTATCATCTATCTTTATATATATATATATATATATATATATATATATATATATATATATATATATATAATATACACATAAATACATACAGTGTAATCCTTTTATTATCTGGACGCCCACTACCCGGACACCACACTACCTGGACATTTTGGGCCTGGGCCTTCGGGACCAAAAAATGGCCGAAAAGCGAAAAAAATAATAAATCCGAATTTTTTCCCACCCATAATTAGAACTTGGCACCTGGCGCCTAACAGCTGCATTTACATGTGGCCACTGGCCCTCTGCTGTCCCTTCCCTCCCCAGTTAACTACCATCGTGAGTAGATGCCCATAGCAGTGGATGCCGCACTTGCTCGTTTTTGTGAATAAACAGTGAATAAACTGCAATACCTCACCGCTAGACCACTTGGGAATTTACAGCGTTGTGCAGTGTTAAGAAATTAGAATTTAAAGTGCAAAGGATTAAGTGTGGAGTGCAAACTGGCATGGCGTAATTAAGAACAGAATGTGCAGTGTTAAACAATTATAACTCACAGTACAAAGAATTAAGTGCAGCACAACACTGGATTACTGTCCGTGCTTCAAGAGCATTTTCACCACTGCCAGAGCCTTCGAGGAGGCAGCCACGGACGTGCTGTAAATACCCTGTACACTGCTAAATGTTTTCCATACTCACTTCTACTTCCTCATTCTCTGGTTCCTTTTCATTTATTTCATGCTTTATCTCCCATATTTGTGTGAATAGGGTCTTAAATAGGTGTTATGCATGTCCGGTAGGAAGTTATTTAGGTGGCTTTCAAAGTTAGGCTGGGTTAGGGTCCATAAGTACCAGTCCAGAAGGCAGGGGCCCAGTATCCAGACAAAGCCACTTACCGGACATATCTTTGGCTGTATTACATCAGATATTGGGAAGATTACTGTGTGTGTGTGTGTGTGTGTGTGTGTGTATATATATATATATATATATATATATATATATATATATATATATACACACACACCAAGGATGTTTCTCCCAAAGAAAGAGAACTAGCTGAGACAGGACGCAACACTCCCAATTTACTCATCCACACACAAACCTTTACTTGTATCTAAGTCTCAAGGGAAGAAAGGACAGATCCTCACTAGACCACACCACACGAGGATCAACTGCACAGTGTAATCAGCTACATCTGCAGCAGGGCAAGACAGTAGACATCATAAGGGACCCATCCCTTTATCCGCAACTGACCTGATCAGCTGATCAGACTAAATGCAGAAGAATATCCCCTCGGGGCTGTATCAACTTTAATTCATTCATACCTTCCCTCCACTCATCCCTATTATGTGTAGCCACTCTTCCTTGCCCTACAAACATCCCTCTCGCATCTAAAGCTCTCTTCACACTGTCCATCCATCCTATTCATGGTCTTCCTCTCAGCCTTACACGTCTCATATCCGATTGAATGATCTTTTTCACCAATCACTCTTCAACCATTCTGTCCGTATGCCCAAACCATCGCAACACTCTCTGCTCACCTAGACCAGCCATTTCCCTCATAACTCCAGCTCTCCTTCGCACTTCATCATTCTCACACGATTCGTATGTGTCACTCCACACCTACTCCTCAGACACCTCTTCTCCATTACATTCAAATTCTTCTTCTCTGCTGCACCCATATTCCATGTTTCAGTCCCATATAATGCAGTCAGTACCATTACACCCTCATATAACCTTCTCCTTACGTCCATTCTATGCGGATGACATCTAGACATTTTTTTTTTATTCCTCCCAGAACCTTTCCTACTTCATTCATTCTAAACTTAATCTCTACATCTATTCTTCCATCCACAGCACATGTGACCCTAAATACTGAAATAAAACACACTGCCTCCACAAGCAACTCACCATTCGAGACTACATTCATCCTCCTACCGTGTACCAACCTCGTACACTTCACCACTTTACTCCTGTTCTCATTTACTGTAAAACTTCATTCATACACCCTTCCAAACTCCTTTACCAATTGTCTCAATCTCTCCTCCAAATCAACGAACAATGCAATATTAGCCGTAAACACCCACTAATTCAGATTCCACTCTGTACCATTAGCATTCACCAGACTCAAACCTCTACCTAACACTCTCGCATCCATCTCCTTACAACTCCATCCATATACAAATTAACCCCCCTTAGCCGCCGGGGGTTTCCGGCCTTCGCCCACTCCTCCTTATGGGGGACTTCTGAAATTTTGGCAAAAATATCTTTACTTCAAACCGTAATATTTACAAAATGACTATAGCTAGAGAAAAAATTAAGTATGCATAAGACTTTCCAACTTTTCCTCTTTCAAATGAAAGTATCCCGAGGTCTCCAGGTGGTCCCATCGATGGGTAAGGATAAGTTAAAGATGACTGGTTTTCCAGTCCGGTTGCACGCCATCGCCAGTGGCCTTGGATTTGTTGGCTGGCGTTGGCAGCACTGACCGGAGTGATTATTGTAACACTGCCTGGCCTCTTGGAATATTCCATTCATTATTTCGACTATTCTTTATTCACCATCGTAAGGATGAGTCATCACCCCTTCCCTGTGGCTCCCCATATGGTTTTCCGCCCGTTTTATAATGCCACTATGCCCCGTAGATGTATGGGAAAAGAATAGCTCTTTATTTTTATTACTCACTTCTTGCATCTATTATAATAATTTCCCTCCACTACGGCACTTATATTTGCACTTCACATCACAATTATAGGAAATTGCACTTTGAGAAGTAACCTAAGTGCTCTGGCTGTTTCATGCAGTATGGCTGAGTATGAGGTAATTATTTGCACAGAAATTGTGACTAATTCATACTAATCAGAGGCAATATGAAAATATTACTAATGTTCTACATAACTTACACTTTTTGTATTTTACATCACAAATATGCTAATGCTCATATATTCAACATTATTTTCTGAGTAACAAGGGAAAAAATTTAGTTACAGCTAACCCGGTCATCTTACTCTCCCATGCACTTTTGGCTTTCTTTCATTGTACTAGAGAGGGTTACTTAATGTATTTCCAGCCATTGCTTCACAAACAACCATAAACAGTCACACTTATTGCAATGCACTTGTGAAACTTATTATAAAACACTGATTTCATAAAAGTTACTAGATATAACTTATATCTTACATTTCACTGGTGTATAAAAAACACTTATGCATACCTGTATGCTATTTATAATTTTCCACACACCTGCTCACTCACTGAGCCCTTTCCCCAGTACCAAGGGCAGAACTTTCGGGGGGGTCGAAGAGGCTATCAGCCCTTCACACGGTGTTGTGGAATCAGACAATGACAAGGATGAAGACATGGCTCCTCATGCTACCACTCCCATGTACAGACTCAACTGTGCATCTGCGCAGTACCTGTGGGTCCTACCTACCCAGTGGGTATCATAGAAAATGGTCACGAGTTCAAAGGGTGGCGGGAAGGTGAGTGAGGTATATCACGTCAGCCGGCAGCACTCCGCAACCTGAATCATGACGTCCATCCACGTCAGCTGGCAGTTAGGGGTTAAACGTCTATGGAGACATCACACACACACACACACACACACACACATATATATATATATATATATATATATATATATATATATATATATATATATATATATATATATATATATATACCCCTGGGGGTAGGGGGGTTTCAAGAATACTCCCCCAGTATCCCTGCTCCTCATAGAGGGCGACTAAAAGGGTTGGTGATGGGTTAGTGCCCCTCCCCGTCAAAAGAACTAACTAAACAAGCAAACAAAGCGCCTCGGACCAGGATGGACCATTCGTTGACGACTAAGGAATGGACAAGGGACATTCTAAGGGTAAGGACATGGAATGTGAGAGGAGTGAATGATGAAGTGAAAGAGAGAGAGATTGTTCAGGTACCTGAGGATGCAAGATTCGATGTATGTGGATTGACTGAAACTAAATGGAAAGGTGAAAGGGTGAGAGAATGGGAATACGATTTAGGAATATGTGTGGAAGGAGAATGAGAGGGCAAGAGAGGGAGTATGTCTGATGATAAGCAAGAAGTGGATGGAGCATATAAGAGAGTATGGAACAGTGGGAGCAAGGATTGTATGGGTGAGAATGAAAGTGGGTATACAAGCTTGGGAGATTGTGTGTGCATATACGCTGACAGAGGGCCGAGTGGCAAGGGTGAAAGATGAGTTTTGGGTGAGTGTAGAAGCATGTATGGACAAATCTGAGAGGAGCAAGAGAGTGTTTTTGATTGGAGACATGAATTGCAAAGTTGGGAATGTTCGAGTGGATGGAGTGGTTGGTCAGTGGGGTGTGCCAGCTGAAGTAGATGGGAATGGTAGTGCTTTGGTGGACATCTGTGCTGGCAAGGGGTTGGCAATAGCCAACATCCTCACTCGGTATAAGATGTTCCACAGGTGTACATAGAGAGTCATGAGGAGGATGGACGGTGAACTTGCTGAACGAAAGGCAATGATAGATTACATGTGTGTGGATGAGCGAATGAGAAGACAAGTGTTGGATGCAAGAGTGTAGAAAGGGTGGGGGAATGGAATCTTGGACCATCACTTAGTGATGGCCAAGGTAAGGCTGTAAAGAAAGTGAGTGAAAAGACGAAGGGAAGACAGGAGGAAACAGCTCCTGTGAGAAGAGTAGGGAAGTTGCAAGATAGTGAGAAAATGTCAGAGTATAAGAGCATAGTGGAAGACAGACTGGGAAGGTATCAGTTAGAGCCGACGGAAGGGGTGGAAGATGTATGTAAGATATACACGGAAGAGATAGGCGCAGCATGTGCGGTGGTTTGTGGAGTGAGGAGGAGATGCAGTGGTGTGCAAGGGACAGCATGGTGGAATGATGAGGTGAAACAAGCTGTGGAACAAAAGAAGAAGACATATAGTGAATGGATAGCGAGTAGAGGTAGGGGAGAAGATGAGAGAGAGAAGAGAGAGGTATATGTGTGCAGGAGAAGTGAGGTAAATCAAGACTTATCTACGATCAGTGAATGGGGACAAAACAACCTTGTCTCATTTATTGCTAGTGAAACCAAATATATACAATTTACTAATAGACCAGTATTGCCGGATTCATAAATTACCTTCAATGCTACTAGTATTCCGATCTCCAAAAGTATTGAAATTCTCGGTGTCTCACTTAACAATGCCCTCAGCTGGACCTCTCATGTCATATCACCTTAAAGAAACTAGGATTATTGTAGAATCCGTAACTTCTTCACTGACAAGCAGTTAGCTATAATTTATTAGAATCACGTGCACTCTCAGCTAACATTATTTCTTACCCTTGTCAAATGGATGTGGAAAGGTTGCACTAAAATTACAAGACAAAATTCAGAACAAAGCTGTTGGAATTATTAATAACTCTGCTATTACAAATAAACTACCTCCCCTACAAGTAAGAAGGAATTTTGCCTCCCTTGCTATATTTTACATATATTTTTGTGGCAAATGCTCAGACGAAATTGTGTCCATTGTGCCACCTCTCCATGCCTTCCCTCATACTACATTGGCGTCTGGTAGCACTCATGAGTGGAATGTCACACAACCATATTGCAGAACTTCTGCTATCAGAATTCTTTTATTCCCCAAACTGCATCTCTTTGGAACTCGCTTCCCCGGAGTTGTTTCCCTCCAAACTTCCTGTTCAAGGCGAACTGTTACAGATATTTTATGAATGGAGAACGCCAGTAATCTGGTGTATGAATTATTTGTTTTATCCATTTGTTTTTCCTTCCCCTGTTCTTTTATCTAAAAATGTGCAGGGGTAAAGAAGGTACGGAATCGGCTTTGCACACCTAATCTCTTGAATGCAGATTTTACAAGAGATGTAGTATGATCATTCCAAGATAAATCCTGGGAGAATGCAACCACAAGTATGTTTATGGATGATGCAGGACTGAGCTGGATAATATTAAACGTTAGTGGATACTCCTGTGGAAGATTCTATCGGGTTGATGCGTGTAAGAACTGAGTCTTTGATGCATTAAAAACAAGATTACCCAGTCAGAGATACAAGCCAAGTCAGACATTAAGGGTGCCATAGCCTCATGAGTAGTTGTCAACTGTATTTTTATGCCAAAATTGGACACAGAATTATTAAGATGGTATCATTTTCCAAAGGTTACCTATCTCCCTAGAACTACCTTGGCGTGCTTTTCTTCTGTTACTGTATTTATCATCAGATTCCTAAACGTCTGGAAGGATTCTTGCGAAATTAATATGAAAATTGTGTTAAACAGCTCAAGTGTAGGTTACAATTCACCTCACAATAATTATCAGTATTTTTTTTTTTTTTTGAGAAATAAGCCAAGGAATAATATAATGAAACAAGTATGACCTAAATAATAGGAAAAACAAATTGACCATACACTTCTGACTTTATAATAAATTATGTTAGTGGCTGGAATTGTAATGACTAGGCAAACTTTAGTTACTGCTAATAAAGCACTTGAATACCTTCTTTATAGTATGAAGGAAAAAAAAAATTATTATACACAGTAAAAAAAAGTATGGCTTTATACAAAGTAGTAAGCATAAGTTGCAAATTGAGTGCAGTCATACTGCCTTAATATTTGTTATTACATTATATTTTAAAACAACCCTTTTTATCAATACCACATGTGTGATTGTGATAAGCTTTGTCAGGGCAAAACAAAAATGACTGAACTGCCAAATAAGCGACAGAAAACAGTAACACTGCATGAACAGTATTCGGGAGCAAAGGAGTCAGATTCTAATTATGTAATTATTCCCCAGTCCACAGCAAGCGCAACTGGATGTTTGTAAAGCTCGGCTCATCTGTATGAAGGAGAAGAAGGCGGAGGTTGTTTTGATTAACATGAAAAAAAGCATTTCAAGACCTACTATGGTGATTGCAGAAATGGTTTTGGAGCTAGATTAATTAAACTGTGGCTGTTATTGGAGTCCCCTGTTGTAAGTATGATTGCACAGTTTTGTTGTGCTTCAAAAAAATAAGGCCTAACCACAGAGTATGTCTATAGTGAGATAATCAGATACATATTTAGCATGTAAATCTTTATCTGTCTATTTATCAATCTATTTCTGTGTGTGTGTGTGTGTGTGTGTGTGTGTGTGTGTGTGTGTGTGTGTGTGAACTCAATGGACAACCAAATAAATGCATCTAACAAGGATAACGATGCTTTGCACAATGGCAGACCCCTTCTGTACATGTACCAGGTTTTGGTCAGGATAAGGTTTAAGGTCGTGATCGAAAGGTAGCCCAACGCGAAAGTTTTCATAATATTCCAAGATTATCATATACTTAAAATGTTACTAGGTACTAACATAAAACATATAGACGAGAAGAGGTAACTTTAATGGTGAACGTAGGAAGACTGGACACAACAAAGTAGACAGAAAACAGAAGACAGGAGCTGGAAAGAGAAACAGCGTGATACAGAGTTTACTATACATGGATTCATATTATATATTACTGCGTGATCCAACCTTATCATTCGAACTCAGTATTATTTGAATTTCTTGTGTGTGTGTGTGTGTGTGTGTGTGTGTGTGTGAGAGAGAGAGAGAGAGAGATAGATAGATAGAGAGAAAGAGAGAGAGAGAGAGAGAGAGAGAGAGAGAGAGAGAGCAATGGGAGGAGGGAGAACCAGTCAGTGTACGGATGGGCAGTGAGATGGAATGAATCGGTAATGAAACCTTCTGTAAGACCGGGAAGTTAGGGGTGGCAGAGGCAGGTCGAGGGCACAGGGAGAGGCGTGAAAAAAGCGAGAGAGAATAGTAAATGGAGTAAAGAAATGCATTGTACCGTATATCTACTGTAGTGGAGAGAGAGAGAGAGAGAGAGAGAGAGAGAGAGAGAGAGAGAGAGAGAGAGAGAGAGAGAGAGAAGGGAAAAATGACAAAGAGGAAATTAAAGAAATCATACAAGAAGCGAGAGATATTATTATAAAGGGTAAAAAATAGTTTTATGAAGTCTCTCTCTCTCTCTCTCTCTCTCTCTGCAGTGTTAGAGGAAGGGTGGTTACTGAGGCATAAAACAAAATGGCAGTAACGCTGGTAGTTTGGTCACAGCGACAATTAAACCTCACCCTCACATACCAAACCCGTGTGTGTGTGTGTGTGTGTGTGTGTCCTCTTCCCACTGTCCTTATATGTGTACCTATTGTGGCCCCCCCCCTCTCTCTCTCTCTGTCTCTCAACCTACCTACAGCATCTACTCGTGTGGTGAGTACAGTGTGGTTCGTTGTGATGGATATTATACCAGTTTTTCTCCTATCCCAAATGATCTCTTGCGTCTGTGCCTTTTTACTTTTCCTGTGTTATGTATGTATGGAAGTTAGCTACAAACATAATGCTAGTTAAAATACAGACAATGACTTTAAGCTGTTTGATAATCGCTACCGCAAAAACTGATACAGTAGCGGCTTACGTGGACTGGGGCGATACGAACTCTTGGATATTTGCTTAATCTAAGGGGTCTCAGCACTAGAGAATGTATTTATTTTGTAAATTGCGTACTGTAGCTCCAGTGATATTCTGCTCATGGAAAGAAACATATCCGGTCGTTGAGAAGTATTTTGGTACGAAACAGGCTCGTATATACCTTTTTACCTAGCCAGGACAGAGTCCGCCAAGGTACTGTTTTGGTCGAGTTTGTTTTGTTTCTTTGTTAACAACATTACGGAAAAATGGTTGAATGAAATTACATGAAACTTTCAGGATATGTGGGCATTGGTTGCCAAAGAAAATGATTAAATTTGGAGGTAATCGTGTGACCTTGAAAAGTCAAAATCAAGGTCATGGTTTTTCAGAGGGCTATAAATTGAAACCGGTTGAAGATAGAGATATTTACTGTTATCAGCATACAGCAACTCCCATATAGGCTTTCATTTAGCACGAAGACCTCTGATCCTAAGTGACTTTAACAGGTCAGACTCAAGGTCATGGATATTCCGGGGGCTATAGCTCGAAAGTGGCAGCAGGCTGATATTTACTGTTATCAACATACAGGAAGTCCCATATGGGCTTTTAATTGGTATTATGACCTTTAACCTTAAGTGACCTTGAAAGGTCAAACTCAAGGTCGCAGATATTCAGGGGGCTATAACTCGAAATTCGTTGAAGGTAGAGATATTTACTGTTATCAGTATACAGGAAGTCCCGTATGGGCCTTCCATGGTACCATGATCTTTGACCTAAAGTGATCTTGAAAGGTCAAACACAAGGTCATGGATATTCAGGGGGCTATAACTCGAAACCGGTTGAGTCGTGGGAGGTTTGATGTGCCTGGCACCACTTGTTTTATTTAAAGGTATTACTGATGAAGAAAAAAAAAAGAGCTTAAAAGAAGAAAATCGATATTTTGGGGACCTGATTTCTGGACTCCTGCGACGATTAGTGGGGTTTAGCAAGCAGCCTGTACTTATATGGTGATGACATTTTAGTGTGTATGCTTTGAATCTTGCTTCACGACGGTTTTGGAGGGCGCGGCCCTATAAAGTAATGCACAAAAATCTGCTCCAACAAAGGAACAAAATACCGTTTTATTTTTCATACGGTCTGTAACATATTTTTTTGTTTGATTATTTAGTTTTATGCAGTGTCCTCTTTTCAATATGGGCTAAGGTGTTGCCCCTGGGTAGAGCACTTTGGTTTTGGAGCATGTAACACTCTATGACTGGATGGCCCTAGCAAGGTCCATGCCTCACTTCCGTATGTCAGAGTAGGGATCACAGTACTATCATGCAATAACTTCTTAACTTCCATACTCACCTCCCTAATTCTCATTACTGCTTTCAGTGAACCAACAACCTTTCTTCCCCCAACCTTACTCATCACACTACCCAAGTACTTGAATGCACTCACATTCTCCATTTCCTCACCATCCAACCTCACTGTGCATTCTGTGACTTCATTCCTCTCAAACACAATAACTTTACTCTTGTTAACATTAACTTTCAAATTCCTCTTCCTACACACTGTCCTAAATTCATTCACCAAACCTTGCAACTCCCATTCATCTTCACTCAACAGTACTGTATCATCAGCAAACAGCAACACTGAAATCTTCCACATCTCACCCTCATTCTTTAGAGCCACCCCCACATCCACTGCCCTACCTTGCACTTCCATTATAACCCCATCCATGTACTGCCATGGAGACATCTCACATCCCTGTTTCAACCCCACATTTAGATCAAACTCACTCAGCTCACCATCCACTCGCACCGTAGCCCTAGCACCTTCGTACATACTCATCACAGCAATCAACAATTTCCCCTCCACTCCATATATTTTTAATACCTTCCACATACCTTGCCTATCGATTCTGTCATAAGCCTTCTCCAAGTCCATGAAGACAGCATACACTTTCTTTCCCTTCTCTAGGTACTTCTCCACTAAACATCTTAGAACAAATATCTGATCTACACACCTTTTTCCCTTCCTAAATCCCCCTTGTTCTTCTCCAACTAGCTCCTCTGTTATATACCTATCTCTATCAATGAGTATTCTACCATATATTTTTCCAATCACACTAAGAAGGCAAATACCACAATAGTTACCACATACTTCTCTCTCCCTTTTCCCCTTGTACAAAGGAGCAGTTATACCTAATTTCCAGTCCTCTGGAACCCTTCCCTCTTCCCAAGCCAATCTACACAACTTCCATATCCACTCCACAACAATCTCACCCCCATACTTCAGCATTTCATCACACACTCCAACAATTCCTGGGGTCTTTCCCATCTTGATCTTCTTCATTGCTTCCACTACTTCCGCCCTACTGATCTCTTCCTCCCTCCTCTCATGTCTCCTTCTCCCAGCCATTCCCCAACCACTTATACTCACACTGTTCTCACTCTCTACATTCAACAAATCCTCAGTGTGCACCTTCCATCTCCTCAATTTCTCTCTCTTCTCCATCAACAATCTATTATCCCCATCTTTCACTCCCCTGCTGTTTCCCCTTTCACACTGTTTTACTTTCTTTTCCTCCTTCCAAAACAATTTCTTTCTCTTCCTCCATTTCACACTCAGATTCCTCCCAAACTCTTCATCCACTTTCTTCTTACTCACCTTCAAAGAATGGTAACGGAAATACAGTTTATAATTCACATACAATTGTCCTTCTAAAGCAGTCAGATAGTCATTATACAAGAAGCAAGGAGAAGAGGTGCTGGTATTATAAACAGTATATCATACATTCCTTGAAATGGGATTATTGATTACTTATTGCATGATTGAGGCTGAGAAAGCCTTCTCATGGTGTTGAAGGTTGGGGCTAGGCAAGATTTTTTTTTTTTTTTTTTTTGCTTTTTTGCTGATGAGCAGGGTCAAATGACATGATCTAAATTTCGGCCATTAAACCAACTGCAGGGCGCGTGTGTTGTGCTGAACTCTTGTTGCATGCAAATACGAAGGATTTATTGGAAAACTTTATTTATAAATACAAAACACATAACTAATCGTGCCTATGTGCTGTGCTGTACTGAAATGCTATTAAATAAACTTGAGCTCATTAAATAGCATTTAATGAGCTCAAATACGCATTTATTCGTACATACTTAAATTCATTACCTCCCATCTGTGCTGGAGTGGTGCTTCTAAGAGGACATACCTCAGCAGTCGACATGCAATCACTTTTTGTGGTGTTTGTACCCAAATTGCCAATGTCGGCGTGTACTGTTCATGCTGCAGTTGGGGGGATGTATCTATATATACAGGTGTGTGTTCTGTGTCTCCGGCTAAAAGAAGTAAGAATGGGCTACCAGGCCGAAATTGGTGCAGGCCTTCACACACACACACACACACACACACACACACACACACAAGAAAAAAATGAAATGAACATAGAATATGGATGATTAATCTCTAGTACGTCAGTTTCGACAAAGATATATTGACTCAGAATCCTAGATATTCGACTATTATTGTCTGCTTTAGGTGGGGAGAGACTGAATGGTTCAGGTTATGTACAACATTATCTCCCTCTGCTGACTAGTTCTAAAAGGAGACTGTTGATAATGGCAGTGTGAATATTTTCTCTTCCTTTAAAAAAGACAATTTTGTATTAAACTTTTACCAGCAGTAATTATAGAATATATACCATATATAATATTCATCACTGTAAAGGCAGACTTAACCCTTTGGATGCTAGAGGTCGGTCTTTCGTGGCTGAATACCTGGTTGTTTTATTTAGCTGAAGGGAGACCTATCGTAGAGAAAATGATAGAAACCTTCCCATATCATCCTGTTAGAGTAAGAGATTTCCCTCTGCTGGGTAATATCTGGTGATTACGATATACAGTATAAAGGAAGAAACGTCTCAGTAATCGACAAATGAAAGAATACCTACGAACTGGTGTCCATCCCAGTGGAAAGGACTACAATTAGAGGATACAAGATTAAGAGCAAAATATATAAATATAATTATTCTTTGCGGATCAGTCTACGTCTAGACACACAAATGCTTTACACAGACACATGAGCACAACAGTGCTTCCGTTCCACTGGGGAATTTGTGAGTGTAGTTTTACTGAATGAGCCAAAAAAAAATAAAGAGAAGGAAAGTGCAACAGTGAAAAATTTTGTCTTGGTGGAAACCAGAAATTGGTTGTAGAAACAAGAATCCACACGAAAAATGCTGAGTAGAGACATAGTTTAAAAGAAATATACTGGACATTCTACAAAGAGGGAGAGTGAAAGCCAGAGGAAAACGGTGACAGAATACTGAATGATTGATGTCAACAGGGTACGAATGTTGTTTTTAGCCGGAGTGTAGATTTTGTGGACAGCAATTTAATCCCTTATGTAAATGGTGTTCTCTTGTTGTCTCTTCCTCCCTCTCTTCCTCCTTTCTCCCTCTCTACCTCCTTCCCTCTACCTGTTTGTTTGTCTGTCTCTGCAATTCGTTTCACCCCTCTAGCACTCTCTCTCTCTCTCTCTCTTTCTCTCTCTCAGCAAGCTGTTCCACCTCTCTAGCACCCTTTTATTACCAGTTTATCTATTTTTCCCAACTCTCGTTCTCCCTTGCTTTCGTTTCTCCGTATTATCATCCTTCTTTTTACCTCCTGCTCTCTCTCCGTCTCCCCCTCCTCCTCCTCCTCCTCCTTCTCCTCCTCGTCCAACTATGGTTTGGAATGAAATGACTGAAATCGATAACATAAACCAAACATGGGAAATTTTCACCAACAAGTTTAATGAAGAGGTAAAGTCATGTGCACCACTACGTAACATGGATCCAGCTGGTAATGGTAAACCAAAGTGGTGGTCCAGTGAAATTTACAGTAGCTTAATAGCCAAAAAACATGCTTACCATAAATATAAAACTGCACAAGATAATGGTGATAAATTAGAGTATGATAAGCAACGCCGTGTAATGAAAAGACTTATCAAACGAAACAAGAGAGCACTGAAGATTCACTTTGCTAATATTTGCAAATTGGATCCTAAAGAATTTTGAGGTTACATTAGAAAGAAAAAGGTTATGACTGCATCAATAGGTCTTCAAGAAACGAACAACGGCAAACACAGAAAATAAGGTTGGAATGGGGAACGTTCTTAACTAGCGTGCATCTGCTTTTACAGTAGAAAACACCACCAGATACCTACTGTCACCCATAATCCAAGCAGAAATCACCATCCTCAGTATCTACACGTCCACATTCCACAACAGCGATATCCTTTCAGCCATGTATGATACATAAACAAAACCCCTGACCCTTATAGAATATCATCAAGAATTCTCAAAGATGCAAAAAATGGGTTATTGCTGCCACTCTCTGTCATATTCAATAAATCGATAAATACTGGGAAAGTCCCCATGTGAATGGAAACTAGCAAATGTAACACAATTTTTCAAAAAAAGGAAATAAGTTGCTCCCAGAAAAATTACAGACCAACCAGCTTAACATCAGCAGTGTGCAAATTAATGGAAACAATCCTAAGAGATAAAATAGTCATATATCTAGAAGAAAATAATATTATGAAAACTTGCAGCATGGATTCAGACATCGACGTTCATGCTTAAATGACTTACTGGACTTCTTCCATGATGTTTACATACTATATGACGACTCAGGAGCAGTAGATATAATTTGCCTCGACTTTCAGAAAGCATTTGACACTGCCCCTCACAACCGTCTCGTAAGTAAAATACGCAGAAATGCTTACAAGACTACATTTCAGATCGAGTACAGCAAGCTATTATAAAAGGAAAGGAATCCAAATGGCTTAATGTGATTAGTGGCGTTCCCCAGAGCTTCGTACTTGGACCGATACTTTTTATTTTCTACATATACGACCTAGATGAGGATTTAAAATGTAAAACATCGAAGTTTGCAGACGATACAAATATAATCGATGAAGTAACATCAGCGTTACAGTGGCAGAAGTTACAAAATGACATTAATACTTTGGCAAGCTGGGCAGAAAAATGACAAATGAAATTCAACACAGAAAAGTGCAAAGTACTTCATATTGGAAACAACAACGTCCATGCGAATTACAAAATAAACAATATCCAGTTATCAAGTACAAACAACGAAAAGGATCTTGGTGTGATAATATCAAATGACCTAAAGCCCAGTAAGCAGTACACGAAGGTGGTTAAAACTGCAAACAAGTTGGTTGGTTTCATTGGAAGAACTTTCGAGTTTAAATCGGAAAAGGCCATACTTGTCTTGTACAACTCGCTAGTGCGTCCCCATCACAAGCATTGTGTGCAGTTCTAGTCTCCGCACTACAGAGAAGACATAAAAAAATTAGAGAAAAAGCTGTGAAGAATCACAAAAATGATACCACGACTGAGACACAAACCATATGAGGAACGCCTTGAAGAACTTTAATTGTTTAGCCTAACGAAATGCAGGTGAAGAGGTAACCTTATTGAAGTTTTCAAAATCATGAAGGGACATGGCAACTTATACATGAATAAATATTTTGAAATAGACCGGTCGAGTCAGACCAGGAGTAATGGCTGCAAAATTAGGGGAAAGCGTTTCCAGTCCCATGAAGCATAATATTTCTTCAACAGAGTTGTAAATATCTGGAACAGATTACCTTCAGATACTGTGAACATTCTCAATTTAAACATTTAAAAACAAACTAGACAAGTACTTGCACGAGAATCTTCAGCTGACTGTTTCTGTCTGAATAACTTACTTTTACAGGTACTAGTAAGTTCATTCCCCTCCTGTCTACAAGACACCCCGTAAATTTAACGTACCCGGACATAGCATCACATCATGTTACAGTATTATATATTTATTAGTATGTTAAATACAAATCAAATAATATAAGCACAGTCAAGGATCTGCACAGGTAGCCTTGAGCTAAAGGTCTCTACTCTTCTCGACCAATGATGGCCTGTGGATCACTGAGTTTCCCTGTTAGTTAGGTGACCACCATTGGGATTTTTTTTAATGTACCAGGAGTCACTGCTTAGGAGGTAACTTGTGTATTTGTCCTCCAAGGGAAAGTTCCTTGTCTCAGCGGAGTGAACGGAGCTGGGGTTTGATTGACGGCCTACCTCAAAAGCGCCAGGCAAGACTACCACACCACCCCTCAACATCCACACTGTGCATTATCCACACTGTCTCCACTGACGCCCCGTTAACTCAACGTACCCGTACATAATGTGACGCCTTATTTATTATTTGATTATTCATTTTACTTTATCACTTTCTCTTTCAGGTTATTCAAACTGGCATCTCATAGATAAAGTATTATAGAATGTACCTTTGCTTTTCAGTCTTTGCTATGAAATTTCCACGTCAGTTTTGCCGTGCTACATGGTGGCCCTTCTCACTTTTTCTTTCTAGTTAGAACTGGAGGGTTTGGAGGCGGGGGGAGCCTTCTGGCTTTACTATCCTTATCCTCCAGCATGTAGAATTAGATCTCGCAGTCATAGTCTACTCTGTAACAAGCAGCCTCGAAAGGACCATAAGGTCTGTTGTGTTTGCTTCCCTTTGCATACCTTTGTATTTCTCCACCTCCTCCTCCTTTGTTGTTCATCATCATCATCTTCTTCGTATTTTTCTTCTTCTTGTTCTTCCTCCTCTTCTTCCTCCTACTTCTCATCTTCTTCTTCTTCTTCTTCTTGTTCTTGTTCATCACTTTTTACTTTGTACTGCCAGAATGCCTCTGCACCTCTATTCTCTTAAATCGAGTGGCAGAATAATTGCTGGTAATTTTGACATAATTTCTTGCAGTCATATAATATACTCATTTCATTCTGTGACGCGTCCGAAACAAGAGAGATACTGTAGAGTTTAGTGGTGCAACACCTTTGAGGAACTTTAGAACGGAAACCTTTAAGTACGATATCGATTTTTATAAATTGTTTTCTCAACACCCAGGAGATTTTGTGTACCATAACTTGGTATAAGACATCTGGTAGCAGAGAGTTTCATACTGTCGTTCCACATCTTGTCTATCATAGTTTCCAGCTAAGAAAAAAAAAAAAAGTCTTTTGGTAATAACTTTATAGTCCTGTCACTAACTTTATAGTCCTGTCACCATAGTGAAGGAATTAACCTAGCAAGTATGATAACAAGTAACTGAGCTATCAGTTTACTTGACTGTATCACTACGTCTCCACACCGAATTGTGGATACCAAATATATACAGTACTCTCAGTTCCTTTCTTCTTGTTTTCAAACTTTTTTTTAATTTTTTCTCTAACAACTTGGCTCCTTTCATGTATTTCTCCACAACTTCGCTTCATCTTGCTACAGTTGTTGCTTGGGATAACTATCTTATTCTTCGTTTTCCATTTTCATATTTAGACCCTTTTCAAGGTATTTACGGTGTCATAAGTCAAACCACATTAATACACAAGCTTGGGGATCATATTTTTTGGTATGTTCATTAATCATGATGGAAATTTGTACAGAAGTATATCAGAGTACCTATTGCACCAGCGTTTAGGCTATTTGGGCATCTTGGTCCTCTAATACAGTACATCGATTTGAGGGGAATGTAGTGCATAACATACTGCATGGCAGTTAACCTTCCTAGGTTCCTACTCCTCACTCTGAGCTACACAAAAAAGCTTGGTTTTAACTGGAATAACATACTAGGGCAGCACCGACAACGAGAGGGTGAATGGTGATGGCAACAATTATCTCATGATGTTATAACTCATTCTTACTTGAATGAAAACCTCTGGTAACTGGTATATACTAAGAGATTTACTTTGACCTTGGTAGGGATATTAATAACTGATAGTACCAAGATTTTTATAGTGTATATATGAATTTTTTCTCTATTTCCAGTTTTTATTTAGTCCACCACAAATGAAGGACTCTTGCACTTGGGCTACATGAATTTTGCGTCAGAAATAATGAATTGCTTCGAACTATGGAGTATTAGGTTATAAAGTGATAATAATTAGTATGAGAAAATAAAGCGAAACTTACCTCAGTGCTTCTGATTCAGGGTCATGACTTTCAAGGAATTTTAGTTTTCTTCTTGGGCATCATAATATTAACCAGTGTAACCAGTGCGTCAAAATTACCAGATACGTAAAAAAAAAAAATACATGCATGAAAGTATTTTTAATGGAGGTGACTACACATATTACATCCAGGATAAATATATGTTGAAGCATTATACTCATATTTTGCAGTAATACTCCGCATGAGAATATATCCAGTTTCGACCAACCTGGATCTTTTACAGCTTGGATGTGCTTCAGAAAAAAAAAAAAAAAAACTTCTTTATATAATCCGCCTGACAAAAAAAAAAGAAAATCCTTCTGTGGATAAAAATTTTACAATTGAAAATTTATGGGAAGTGACACGCGACACAAGATAATTATGTGCTGTTGATTAAATCTCCTCAAAATATACCACAATGCCTCCTTTGTCATACATTTTTTTCATATCATGTATCCATATACACCTTCAGTATGGACAATATTAACCTCATTTGTTTTTCGTCATTGATATTTTTGTCAAGTAGAATATGATGTTTGGAAGCGGCTAACTGACAGCACGTGCCATGTTTTCTCGTATATGGATGTATGGTATTCATGGCACTACATACTGCAATCTGGAGAAAAATGAAACGGTATTGTATGAGGCACACTCGTGTGAACAAAATGACTAAACTTTGGCCAGAACAGTGTGAGAAGGAACGATACGATTGGTGAATGACCTTTCTAACATAAAGCAGTTCTGTGCCTGCAGGCCGAGACCTTGCATCCCGATATCAGCAGTCCAGAGTGCTGCCTCTGAGCTACTTCCATCACTCTGTTTAGCAATATGTAAGAGGTTCAAAATGGTTGTTCATTATCAGTAGGAACAAAATATACTGTCAAATGGTATGCACAGATTTACCGGCCACAAACAATTGAGCTTCCATATGCGGCCAGTTGTACTTGTCACTTTGTGAACAACATATGGTTGAAACACGACCCTAATACCATTGCAGAGATACAGCCTACCTATGGGCAAGAACTGATTCCTGGACCATTAAAATGTAGAAATTGCCATCAAAATAAAGTCTCTTAAGTCCAAATTTTAGTAAAGTTATAATTATTTTTGGTTTTAATGTCAAACATCTTGAACCTTACACAGGCAAAATTTCCCCATGAGGTTACAAAGCTACCTCAAACGGATTGACGATCATGTAGATCTGTTCTGCTAGAAACCTCGGTAAAACGTGCTTGTACTCCAGAATATATCTAAGCTGTAAATCTCATTCTGCCAAAGGACTTCAGTTGTTTCTTGGGGGCTGTCCTACAGGTACAGCACATGCATACACCGTACGGGGATCCAGCACTTTCTTGTAATAGACAGCACCTCACCAGAATCGAACCACAGTCCTTCCCAAAGGCGAAGTAATGCGATATGTGAGGAGGTTTGGCTATTGGGTGGAAGCCGCAGCTATTCCACCCAGGTGTAGATTCCCCGTCAGTGCCAATCCAAGAGACAAATTAACTCATAATAACTCCAAAAAGATTAGACAGAGCCAAGCACCTTTCAGTTCTGAGCCTCGTCTTGTGTGTTGAAAGACATCATGGTCCCATAAGTGGAGTAATTGGAAAAGGAAACGTTGACTGAACATTATGTAATTTAATTCCAAACGATTACAAAAATATGTCACACTCAAATAATTCAGCAGTAATGTCCTGGACTAGTGACGTAAACGAATTCTGAATAATCTGTGCTGATATTCATAAAGAGTACCTAGTACATGAATTTGGTACCTAATAACTTTACTTCATCCACGGTTTCCAAAGCTCAAGGAGATAACTGACCACTTCCAGTTCACTGCACCAAATTCAGTTACTTCCATACCATTCCTTCACCATCACCTGGCCGGGTAACTCTCACTATTGATATACCTATACTACTGGGTGTTGGTCAGTGGCTCGGCGCGTCGGTCATCGTGTTGTCCATCTCATGTGCGCGTTTGTGAAGAGTTTGGATGAGTTGTACCAGAACTGAAGAGAGCCTCCACGCCGACTGTGGTGCAGGAACTTAACGCAGGTGGTGTGTTTATCAGCACCCTAAACCATCCACAAGGAAAACAAAAATAGACCAGCGTTATTCACTGGCAGGTCAAAACAATCAGCTAGCTACAGATACACTTTTCATTCGCCTGTGCAAAGATGTTCGTTTTAAGTAATTGATATTACAAGATCCTTCTTCTTTCTTTCTCTCTCTCTCTCTCTCTCTCTCATATCCACCACTAGGCTCATTTGTACCTTGGGCGAATTTTGCAGCCACTGATAATTGTCATTAATAAATCAACAAACCGTTCACGAACCCAAGCAAGTCAAGATAAAAAAGTATGTTTCATTATGGATAAAGAAATAGGCCATATATGGGAGACAGAACACACACACACACACACACACACACACACACACACACACACATCTATCTATCTATCTATCTCTATTTTATATATATATATATATATATATATATATATATATATATATATCCGGACAATAGAACCAAAGGCATGTCTGTGAAGCTGCAATGTCCAGATAATGAGCACTATACCTCAACTATACCCTGACCCTACTTATTCCCAAACTCCAATGTATACCTAACCTATTTGTACAGTACCTATGCTTAATTTGGCAGTATTTTCCGGTCATTCAGGCATATTTAGACATCAAAACACACATAGGAATATCCAAAGTAATGCTAAACACCAAGAAAACCATGGAGAAAATACATCATATTCATTGTATAAGTGAAAAATGGCTCCCAAGGAACAAGTAAAGGATAAAAGCAATCCTTCTAAGCTAAAGAGAGAGCGTAAGGTGATATCCGGCGTCCCGTCAGAAAGGGTCAGACTAGACTCAGAGCTTACCTACAGTGCCGCCATACATCTCGTCGCCTCACCATATTGGCACTGTAGGAACTGCACTACAATAGCTCTTTGTCATCATACAGCAATCATCATCATCATCTATACAGCAATCATCATCATCATCATCTATACAGCAATCATCATCGTCATACAGCAATCGTCATCATTGTACGAAGGTTATGCAGATAACTAGGGTCTAATATATATATATATATATATATATATATATATATATATATATATATATATATATATATATATATATATATATATATATATATATACACGGGGTCCGTTCAGAAAGTATCCAACCTCATTTTTTTTTTCTCACTAACCACTCGGAGGACAGGGGCAGGGTTCTCTGTTGCGCAGTGCAGGACCTTCATGCACATGTGTGATTAATGCCAGCTGCCATGAGTGACTCAGTGGCAGTCAGTCAGCCTGTGTTTAAAGTCGAGTACCTTATGCTTGTCATGTACCCATGCTCGTCATAATGACTAGAAAGGTTGAGCAACGTTACTGTATCAAATTTTGCCAAAAACTAGGTGATACCCAAGTTGAAACTATTAGGAAGATTCAGCAAGTTTTGGAGAATGAAGCAATGGGGGTAACACAAGTAAAGGAGTGATACAATTGCGAAAAAAAATGGTCGAATGTCAGTCGAGAGCGATCCACATCCTCGGAGACCATCAGCAAGGAGGTGTGCTGGAAAAAAAAAAAAAAAAAAAAATCTGCGATTTGGTCATAGGAAACTATCGGTTGACTGTCAAAGAAACTGCTAGTGAAACTGGAATCAGTGGTGGATCAGCACACAAAATTTTAATGGATGATTTGGGTATGTCATATGATTATTATTATTAATCATGTAGCTAGGCTCTATGAAAGGATTATTGAGAAGATCAATAATAGAGAATAAATTAGGCGAAGTGCAGTTTTATATAGAAAAGACAGAAGTACATCGGATCCTATTTTTTGTACTAAGAATAGTTGTGGAATAATGCAGGGAATATAACAAAGACTTATATGTTGCAATTATAGATCTGTCAGAGACTATATATTCAATTCCCAGAAAGATGCTCTGAAAGTGCCTTGAAGAAGGGTACAGCATCACTGGAAGAGTAAAACACGCAATAAAAGTATGTATGACTTATGTCGTGCATGGGCAGAACAGGATATGAGAAAGATGAGTGGTTTGAAGTAACAATTGGTGTGAAGCAAGGACTATGTTATTTCCATTGCTTTTTATAGTATATATGGATGTGATCATTAAGAGGTATAAGAATGTGATCATTAAGATCTATAAAGAAAGGTTTGAAGATCATGTGCAAGGAGATATATTGGTCTATGCAGATGAATGACCTGATGGAGCAACAGTAGACTCAAGTTGGGAAGAGCACCGATGTATTGGAGGGACTGTTTCGAAGAAGAAGGCCTACTATTAGTGTATTAAAGACAGAAATACTTACTAGAAAAGAAGATGATGATGTTGATGAAACTGAAATAGAAAATGAACGGGTTAAGAAAGCAGAGATTGTTAAATATCTGGGATGAGTATTCACTAGAGATGGAGGTAAGAACATGAGAGAGGTAACTGAATGAATAACCAAATGTAGCAGATGTGTGTGTTCATCATATCCAGCATTAAAAGATATATACAGTATATTCCCACAGAAGCAAGAAGAACAATTTTCCAATCAATCTTAACACCGATTTTAATTTATGCATCCGAGAGTTGGACCTTAACATCTAAGATTAGACTTCAAGCAGTGTAAATGAGAAGCTTGAGAGCTATTGTGGTCAAAACCAGCAGGGACAGGATTAGAAATGAAAACAAGAAGAAATCTGTGAGATGTAAAACTGAAAAACTAAAAATTATGATGATAAGGATACATAGAGAGAATGATTAAGAAAGAACAGTAAAGATGAGATGGAACTGAACGCCGGATGGTCGAAGATCGACAGGAGGACCGAGAAGAAGGTGTGGAGATGGTGCAGATGATATTGGTTAGGCATGTAATGAATAACTTTTGTGAACTGAGAGATCAAGAGGCCTTCAAAAGGGCGAGCTGGAGATTGCTGATTCACCTGACAGGCTAACCCTACCTTGGACTGGAAGTGAAGTGAAGTGAAATGTGATTTGGGCATGCAAAGAATTTCTGCCAAGCTTGTTCCAAAGCTCCTTTCACGTGAACAACAAGGTCTGTGGATGAACATTGCTCAAGACATGTTGAAGTATGCAAATCGCGATCCAGACTTTCTCAAGACTGTTATCACTGGAGGTGAGAGTTGGGTGTACGGGTATGACCCAGAAACCAAAGCATGGAGGTGGAGGCATGCAGGGTCGCCTCGGCCAAAAAAAGTACGACAGGTCCGCAACAAGGTGAAATTAATCTTGACAGTTTTTTTTTTCCTGAATACCGTGGTGTTTTCCATCACTAATATGCACCAAAAGGTAAGGCTGTTGACAAACATTAGTACCTCGACGTTATCTGTCGTCTCGAGACGCATTTCGGTGGAAGAGACCAGACCTTTGAAAAACGGCAATTGGAAGCTGCACCATGACAAAACTCTTGCCCATTCTTCTCAACTGTTTCGGGAATTTTTGTTGAAAACATATCCCGCAGATCTGGCAAGGTCCCTACTCATCAGAAATGGCTTTGTGCAACTTTTGCTTGTTCCCCAAGCTCAAAACTGCGGAACGGTTCCCATTTTGAGACGAGAGAAGAGCTCTTGACGAATGCAATAAAATGCCTGCAGGAGATACCGAAAACCGATTTTGAAAGGTGTTTCAGGCAGTGGAAACAACACTGGGCTATGTGTGTCATGTCAGAAGGGGCCTACGTTGAGGGTGATTAGTGTCCTAGCTCAACTGGCTAACTATTTATTTTTTTTAGAGCTTAAAACCAACTACATTCTGAACAGACCCCGTATGTATTTATGTTTTTTTTTTTTTTTTTTTTTTTTTTTATGTGTCCGACTCTGGGCATAGGCTTCACAGCCTGCTATCAAGGCCCAGCAGTCCTCCTACATACCATACACCTCTACATGTCACCACTTCGGCGTTAACACCCACCGTCCATATTGAATACATGCTAGGGCTGTCTCATACAGGACTGGCGTATTGGTATTAGCGGGGGTATTTTTACGACATGTCGGCGGGTCTTCTGGTAGATCAGTAAGGCCTCATTTAATGAAATTCAAATCCTTAAACTGTTCCCTGCCCCAGCCGGGATTCGAACCTGGCTCCGTAAGGACTCCAGGCCACCTCTCTACCGATTGAGCCACCGCCTATGTACTCGTGTATATATATATATATATATATATATATATATATATATATATATATATATATATATATATATATTTGCTTATTTCATTCAGTTCTGAATGTAACCCTAACAGTAAAGGGATGGGATCAGGCTGGGCAATATAGATAACCAACTCTCTATTCTGAAAAGTCTCTTCCAAGCTGAATAAAGTAGTATCGAAATAGCCAGATTGAAAAAAAAAAAAGTCTTGTAGTGAATGCATTTAAACGATGGATATGGATGTCTTTATAGAAAGAATTAAGTACACACATAGATCAAACATTACATATGCAGTAGAGAAATAACCTGATACTGTCATGAGACCACAGAGATAGCTTGTGTTATTATCCCGTGAATGAGTGAGTGAGAGGAAGAGATAAGTACTTTTTTTGTGCAAGCGAGGCGTAGATGTGCCTATGATGAGGGCATCTGTTGCACCCTGTCATGTGTCACCACAGTGGCTATACCCAGTCACTGGCATGGTGAGAGAGAGAGAGAGAGAGAGAGAGAGAGAGAGAGAGAGAGAGAGAGAGAGAGAGAGAGAGAGAGAGAGAGAGAGAGAGAGAGAGAGAGAAGCTGGTTAGTTAACTAGATGCAAATTGCACAAAACAGATCAGCTCAACGTATATATCCAGTCATGCGAAGGTAGGTATGCAAAACAGAGCGGGGCCGGGCAGATTGGCTGGTCAAAGCCACTTCACTGGAATTTTTAACGTTTACACTCTGCTGCCTCTTGATTGGCTGACCACCCCAACCAATGGCATGGGCTCCAGGAGGGAGCCGTAACAAACTCCCATTTGCTGCTTAGTAGCGCGGCAAACCTATTAAAGTTAAGGCTATGTTCGGTGAAAAGAGAGACGGGAATGGTAAAGTGATACTTGAATGAGAGAGAGAGAGAGAGAGAGAGAGAGAGAGAGAGAGAGAGGGAGGGAGGGAGAGAGAGAGTACTCGGAAAGTGCAATACCCACGCCTGAACTGGTTTAAGGATAGAATATTTGACTTTACCCTTAGAACATGATTTTCAACAGATCAGTTTGAAAATCGAATTGGTTCATACTTTCCAAATCCTTAATATTTCCAACGGTTTTGTTCAAATTAGTTCAGAGCTTTTCGAGTTTACTTTGTCTAGAGATATTGATGTTTGCTCTTTTCTTGTGACCTTGACCTAGAAATGATCGTTCCTAAAATGGAAACTTCGTTTTCCTTGTTTTAACTTGATTTATTTTTTTTACAAAGCATAGTCTACACTGTGCTAAAACTTGAAGTGTACCTTGCCATGTGACCTTGATTTTTTACCTTTTGTTCACAAGAGAAGAGTTAATACACCAAGTCTGATTCAAATAAGGCTAAATCTATTTCAGTTATTTGTTTACACACAGACTTTGCCCTGTGATTTTGACCGATGACTGTAGTTTCCCCAAACTGAACACCCTTGTTCTTAAACAATTATGTTTTGTGATCGGTCATTGTCCTTTTACTTATAGTATCAACATGACAATACTGTAGTGAGTAAGCCATGCCCTGAATTATTCTGCCAAGCTACAGCACATTATTGATCGCCTCTAATTGGCTGGTCTAAAGGTTATGCTCAGTAAATGTAACTTTTTATGTAAGAGAATTAAATTTCTTGGACATGTTGTAGACACTGAAGGAATTCGTACCTCAGAACAAAGAGTTAAAGCAGCTTCAATGTTAAAGCAGATGCTTCACCTGCTCTATTAGTGCCAGCAGATAATCCCATGTTAGACAATGATATTTTCCATAGGAAGACATGCCATACCAGGAGGGACATACCTAATAGAGAGGTACGTCAACTTGTTGTTCCCACTGATATAATATCTGCAGTACTCCACATCATCCATAACATACCTCATGCATCTCATCCTGAAAAGGATTGGTGTTTACGACAAGCATTTCCTTCATTTTATTGACCTGCTATTCGTAAGGAAATCAATGATCACTGTGATTCCTGTGTTCCCTGTAATCGTCATAAAGGGTTAACTGGATTATTTACTCCAATTTCGCAATATGCAGTTCCATCGCGTCCTTGGGATACTATTTCTATTAACCTCCTTAAATAACCTTTTGCGGAGTCAGGTGCAGAGCATTAAGTTTTTTTTTTTTTTTTTTTTTTTTTATGCGAGGAAGAAGGAACCAAAGGCCATGAGCCCGCAGTAACAGTTCCCTCAAAGAGAAAAACAAAATACAATATAGAGCCAAATTCAAGATCCAATCATTTTGAGATGCCTGGACACACTGCGTTTGAAAGACTGGAGATCATAGGCAGCAGGAAATACAGACAGAGGGAGACAGTTCCAGAGCTGACCTGTTGCATAAATGAAAGACTGGGAGTAACGGTTAACTCTTGCATTAGAGAGTTGGACAGAAAAAGGATGAGAGTTTGCTGCCAGACGGGTGCTACGCGCCCGTCGTAGAGGTGGAGGAATGCAAGCAGACAGTTCAGAGGAGCAGTGATCATTAAAGTAGCGATAGAAAAGAGATAAAGATGCAACAGTGCGGCGAAGAGAAGAGGTTGAAGGGAGTCAGTAAGAGGAGGAGAGTTAATGAGACGAAAAGCCTTTGACTCCACCCTATTGAGAAGAGCTGTATGTGGGGAGCCTCCCCACACATGAGAGTTGTACTCCACACAGGGGCGGATAAAACCCCTGTATAGAGTCAACAATTGTGCAGGGGTAAAGAAAGAGTGGAGTCGGCTTAGCACACCCAATCTCTTGGAAGCAGATTTTACAAGAGATGTAATATGATCTTTCCAAGATAAGTCCCGAGTAAACGAAACCCCAAGCATGTTCAAGGATGATGCAGGATTAAGCTGAATATTATTAAACATTAGTGGGTATACCTGTGGAAGATTTTGTCGGGTTGATAGGTGTAAGAACTGAGTCTTAGAAGCATTAAAGACAACCATATTATTTTTACCCCAGTCAGAGTTACGAGCCAAATCAGACATTAGGTGTGCCATAGCCTCATCCCTTGCTTGATGAAGTAACTGTTGAGATGGGCGTTGCGGGAACCGAATGGAAAGGTGAAGGGTGGAGTCGTCAGCGTATGAGTGGATAGGGTTAGATGTACAGCTTAGAAGATCATTGATGAATAAAAGGAAGAGAGTTGGTGATAGGACAGAGCCCTGAGGGACACCACTGTTGATAGATCTAGGAGAAGAACGATGGCCGTCTACAACAGCGGCTATAGAACGACCAGAAAGGAAGCTTGCGATAAAGGCACAGATAGAAGGATAGAAACCGTAGGAGGGCAGTTTGGAAATTAAAGATTTATGCCAGACTCGATCGAAAGCCTTAGAGATGTCAAGTGCAATGGCAAAGCTTTCGCCAAAGTCCCGAAAGGAGGATGACCAGGAGTCTGAAAGGTAGGTGAGAAGATCGCCAGTGGAGCGTCCCTGACGGAACCCATACTGACGATCGGAAAGAAGGTTGTGATAGGAAAGATGCCTTAAAATTTTTCTATTAAGAATTGACTCGAAAACTTTTGAAATACAGGACGTTAAAGCAATTGGACGATAGTTGGAGGGTTGGGAGTGGTCACCCTTCTTTGGGACTGGCTGAATGAGAGCAAACTTCCAGCAAGAAGGAAAGGTACAAGTTGACAGACAAAGGCGAAAGAGTTTGCCTAGGCAGGGTGTAAGCACAGAAGCACAGTTCTTGAGAACAACAGGAGGGACCCCATCAGGCCCATATGCCTTGTTAGTACTGAGGCCAGTGATGGCAGAAAATACATCAACTGAAGAAATTTTAATGTCAGCCATGAGGAAGTCAGAGGGGGGAAGTGATGGAGGAACAGCACCGGAATCGTCTAAGGTAGAATTGGAGGAGAAAGTCTGTGTGAAGAGATCTGCTTTATCAGTAGAAGAAATAGCTACAGAACCATCAGAGTAGAAAAGAGGAGGGAAGGATGATGAGGTAAAGTTGTTAGAAAGATTTTTGGCAAGGTGCCAGAAGGAGCGGGAAGAATTCGAGTTGGAGAGTTGAGAGCATTTAGTATGGATGAAATTATTTTTAGTAGAGCGAAAAACAGACTTAGCACGATTCCGGGCAGAAACGTAAAGATGATGTGATTCAGGGGTGGGTTGGCTCCGGTACCTTTTGTAGGCCCTCTCCTTGTTGCGGACAGCATTAGAACAAGCGTGATTAAACCAAGGCTTTCTTGCGTTAGTCAAAGGACATGAGAAAGGAATGTATGCTTCCATGCCCGAGAGACTAACCTCCGTAATACGCAAGGCACACTCAGATGGCTCCCGGCCACGAAAGCAATAATTATTCCAGGGAAAATCAAAGAAGTACTGCCTGAGGGCATTCCAGTCCGCGGCTCCAAAATGCCACAGACGACGTTTCACTGGAGGGTCCACAGGCCGTACCGGAGTGATAGGACAGGTTAAGGTAATAAGGTTGTGATCGGAGGAGCCCAACGGAGAGAAAAGATTAACAGAGTAAGCAGAAGGATTAGTTGTGAGGAAGAGGTCAAGTATGTTGGAGCTCTCACCAAGGCGGTCAGGGATACGGGTAGGGTGCTGTACAAGCTGCTCTAGGTCATTAAGGATAGAAAAGATGTAGGCTTGTTCACCAGGTGGATCTGTGAAAGGAGAGGAGAGCCAAAGGTGGTGGTGAACATTGAAATCTCCAAGAATGGAGATTTCAGAGAAAGGAGAAGTGGATAGAATGTGTTCCATCGTAGAAGTAAGATAGTCGAAGAATTTTTGATAGTCAGTAGAATTAGGGGATAAGTAAACAGCACAGATATATTTAGTCAGAGAATGACAGGAAAGCCGAAGCCAGAGTGTGGAGAATTCAGAAGAATCAAGTTCAGGAACACGAGAGCAAGATAAGTCGTTGCGTATATATACACAACAGCCACCTTTGGCTTTGAAATGAGTATAGAGAAAGTAGGAGGATACAGAAAAGGGTTTGCTGTCAGTTGTCTCAGACAGCTGAGTCTCCGTTAGAAAAAGAAGGTGAGGTTTAGAGGAGGAGAGGTTGTGCTCAACAGAGCGAAAGTTAGAGGAAAGGCCGCGAATGTTGCAGAAATGAAGAAGAAGAGAGTCAGACCGTGGTTCCAGGCACCCTGAGTCGTCACCAGGAGACGGGCAGATGGTGGGGGCATTTATGTTCCCCCCCCTGGGGACTCCGAGGCTTGATAAGACGACGCCATTTTGGTAAAGTACTCTGGAACTGCCACAAAAATATATTTTTTGAGGCAGTTGATCATTTCTCATGTTACTCTGTTCTCGCAGCTCTCCAAGACAACACTACTAAGAGTATTGCACGTGCCTTCATTGATCACATAAATTTTCCACTCACTACAACATCAACTGTTATTACTGATAATGGCTCCGAGTTTTAAAACAGTGTTCCTGTTGAAATTTGTAAGTATAACATCAGTGAATGTAATGGCATACCCAAACATCTGGTTTCCAATTGCATTGACGAAAGGCAAGAGCATAAGGTGTCGGAGTGCTTGAGGTACGTAGGTTCTCAAAGCACCTGTACTAGTAGTAGTAGTTGTTCCCTAGATAGTCCGGCCAAACAGCCCCGAGTCCCTAAGGAATGCCACGGCCGAGTCCAGGCTTTCCCACAGAGCTCTCAAGGAGTGTATGCTTTGTTGTTGGCGCAGGCAGTTGTGCGCATTGCAGTCTTCTATAATGTGCTTAATAATATGGGGTGCTGTGTTGCACCCTGGACAGACGTCAGCGACGGAATCTTGCAGCCTTTTCTGATAACTCAAGGGGGTTGGATGATGTCTACATCTCAGCCTGGCCAGTTGGACCTTGTCCTCACGAGGGAGATAGGATTCAGAAAGGTGGATATCAGGAGGCTGTGCATGCAGCTGTGTGTTGTCGTTAAGTGGCTGAACAGAGTGACAAGTGATTTGAGCATGGATATCCTTCTTGAAGCTGGTTTGAGGCAGGCGATGGGTAAGAGATGACAGTATTTGTGTATGATATCGTGTGCTGGTTGCTGTTTTGATGTTCCTTGGTGTGTGTGTGGATGTGCTGCCATGTAGTGTAGTGGATGGTGTGGGATTGTGGAGGCTGTCTGGCTCTCATGTCGAGTGCTTGATTTTGAGGACTCTGGTTTTTTGGTGTAGGTGGTCTGTGGGTATAGTAACTGTGCAGCCTGTGATTATTTTTAGGCCCTTGTTCCGTATGGTCTATAGAGTATTCTGTGGTGGTGGTTTCTTTTCAAAGGACCTGTTGAGACGGGTGGATAATCCAAGTTTCGGACTCAGTCATTAGTTCCATCAATAAATCCATTGCAAAAACTCCTTTCTTTGTCTTATTTGGATTCGAAAAAAAAAAATGCCCTATTCAATGCCATTATCGAAACTTAGTCCACCCTATAATTTGTATGATTATGTGACGGTGAAACTGACAGACTTCCAGAAAATATCCTAGCCTGTAAGGGCAATTCTGGCCTTATCTAAAGAGGATATGATACATCACCAGAGTAAGTTGGCACCACTTATCAACGATAACGTTGGGGACTTAGTATTTGCTCATTCATATGCAAGTAGTTCTAAATACACCAGTCCTGTATGAGACAGCCCTAGCATGTATTCAATATGGACGGTGGGTGTTAGCGCCGAAGTGGTGACATGTAGAGGTGTATGGTATGTAGGAGGACTGCTGGGCCATGATAGCAGGCTGTGAAGTCTATGCCCAGAGTCGGACACATAAAAAAAAAAAAAAAAAAAAAAAAAAAGATGATAAATTTACAGAACCACACCGCATGCTATCTCGTAACGATAACAAACTTAAGATTAAAGACTTGACATCTGAGAGTAAGTGGTTTCACGCAGTTGATCTTAGGAGAACTCCCAGGTATTTCGAATGGGAGGAAAATCAGGACACTGATGCATCTTCTTCTTCTTCCTCCTCTTCTCCTTCTTCTCCCCCTCCTCCTCCTTTTTCCCTTGCCATCCCTTCATCACTTCCTATCCTGCCTGTTAATGAGTATAGACTAAAGCTTCGCTCATCAACTCGCCCCACTGTTCTTGGTGTCTGTTGCTCGACTTGTCGTGACCACTTAGCAGATCTGAACATTAATTCAGATTCTATTTAAAACTGAGATGTGGATAAATTAGATAACCTTGTTGGCACTACCTAAGTTCATCTCTGGGTGATAGATAGTATTTTTACATATATTGTTACATTATTATTTTAGGTTTAAGTGAGATCCACAGAAAAGAAGAAAATGTAATTCAGCTCCAAGACAGCAACCACCGTTTAACATCAGAGGAAAGCAAGATCGAAGAATTAGTGGTGTACGATTTCAAATTAACAGAATCCTGCAGACAACATTCTTATATTCAACAGTGTATCTGACAGAGTAGCATGGATTGTAATTGGGCTATGCACAAAATACACCCTGAAAGTGATACAAGTACAGTATATGCACCAACTTCTAAAAACTCAGATGAAGAAACAGAAACATTCTATGACGACATCTCCCAGATTATAGAAGAAGAAAAGACCACATACACTATACTATTGGGAGACTTCAATGCAAAAGTTGAGAAAATGAAAAATGGAGAAGCACGTATGGGAAAATTTAGAGTAGGAGAGAGAAATAAAAGAGGAGAAATGGTGGAACATTTTCCTGAAATGTATAGTATAAGAAGAGTGAACACATTTTTTTTTTTCACAAAACAACAGGGAGAAAACGGGCCTGGAGAAGTCCAAATGGAGAAACAAAGATAAGAATTACTTGATCATTAACGTCACGATTATCGATACAAGTAAATTTAGGAAGTAACCATAGAATGTTGAGTTGCATAGCCAGACTCAATAGCAGAAGTGAAAGAAGGAAAATGATTAAAAATAAAAAGATATGCCCAATGAAAATAAGCGAAAACAAAGCAGCTTTTCAGTTAGAAATAATGAACAGATTTCAGGCTCTTAGTTCTGCTGAGTGTGACAATGCTGAATTGAACGACAGACTAACAAAAATGCCAAGAGAATCATCGGAGCTAGTAAGGTAAATTTATACAACTAAAGCCAAGAAGTATCCAGACATAACACTCGACCTCATGAAAAGAAGAAATGGAATGAAAGAAAAACAAAGAAAGATGAAATAGAACAAGTGGAATCAAATAAGCTTATCAACAAGAGACACAGAAAACAAAAATGAAAAACATGGATTACATCAAAGCAGCCATCAAAAAAGGAAAAAATATCTGAAGCAGGTTCAGAGTAAAATGGCACTAGGAAAGGAACAAATTGTATCACTGAGAGACAAACAAGGTGAAGTCATTAAATGCAGAGATAAGGCGGCGAAGAGAGCTGAAGAATTTTACAAATAACTGAATATATGAAACACAATAGTACCAATAGCTAACTTTTCAGGTGACACAAGTGAAATGTCTGAGGTAACATCACACGAAGTAAACATTTTTCTTAAAATTATGAAAAGAGGGAAGGCTTGAGGAGAAGATGGAATAGTAGCAGATTTACTGTCGGAAGCAGGAGTAGAAATACAAAACAGGGATGCCCACTTATTTACTCCGTGTATAAAAAAGAAGAAAATTCCCCAAACATGGTAAAATGCAATAGTTATTCAAATTTACAAATAACGAGACTCAAAAGATCTCAGTAACTATGGACCCATTAGTTTATTATCAGTTATTGACATACTCCTCAGGAAAGTCCTAATGAACGGAATGATAAAAAAAATTGGAAGAAAAGCAGCCTCATGAACAGGCAGTATTCTGAAGCGGGTATTCAACTACTTGTCATCTATATACATCAGCTAATTGAGAAAAAGAATATAATAAGCCACTATGCATAGGTTTTGTTGATTTCGAAAAGGGATTTTAATTAGTGTAGCATATAGCAATTATAAATTCATTGCGAGTACAAGGAGCAGATAAGAACACTGTAAACCTGCTCGAAAACATGTAAAGGGGGAATAGCTACAGTAAAATTACACAAAGATTTGGGGAAAAAAATAATACTGAGAAGGGTATGCATCAGAGAAATACAATTTCACCAAAATTATTTACAACATGCACAGAAAGTATTTTCAGGAAGCTAGACTAGGAAAAGAAAGGAGTAAACATAAATGGAGAAAAGCTAAACCATTTAAGATTTGTAGATGACCTTGTCCTAATCTCAGAAACAGCAGAGACATTGCAAAAAATGTTAAATGACCTATACAGAGAAAGTCACAAACTAGGGCTAAAGCTGAACTGGAACAAAACTAATGTTCAAGCCAAGTACACCAAATAGAGTCATGAAAATAAGTGAAGAAATTCTTTAAGAAGTCCGAGGGTACAATTACTTAGGGCAAATACTAAACCTAACGAAAGACCAATATAACAAAATAAAAAGACGCATTACAATTGGATGGAAAACTTTCGGTAAAAACAGAGACATCATGAAAAGTAGCTTGCTGTTGTGTACGACACGAAAAAATGTATAACGAAAGTATAATTCCATCTATGATGTATGGTTGTGAAATCTGGAAACTGGCAAAATCAATGGAAAATAAACTAATCCACTCACAAAGTGCAATGGAATGGTCAGCTTTGGTAATATCCTTAAGAGACAGGAAAAAATAAACATGGGCGGGAGAGCAGACTAAAGCTGAAGACATCATAGAAGTTATGAAAGATCAGAAATGGAGGTGCGCAGGTCATGCAGCAAGAATAAGGGTTAACCGATGGAACAAGAGGCTGACTGCCTGGACTGCAAGAAACTGTAAGCGTAGCAGAAAAAGGCCAGACGGGAGGTGGAGAGATGAGATAGAGACCCTAATGTGGCAGAGCTTGGCTGAGACAAGGAAATCGTGAGTAGGCTGGGGAAGGCCTTTGTTCAGCAGTAGACTTCCAATTGCTACTGCTGCTGATGGTATACAAAAAGAGAGAGAGAGAGAGAGAGAGAGAGAGAGAGAGAGAGAGAGAGAGAGAGAGAGAGAGAGAGATCACACTGTACCAGTAAACCACGTCCTTCCCTTGTCTTTGCCTCTTTCACGGCTTCCTCCTCATCCATAAATTTATCAGTATGTATTATGATGTTCCTATTTTTATTTCGACATATATTTCCATAACAGAAGGCTAAATGATTAAGTATGGTAATGCATAAGAAAGACCATGTTCTATTTTGCCCAAGCATTTGTGTATACCTGCTAAAATATGTGTCTGAACCAAATGTGATCTTGTCGGGGAAGGCGATGGCTGAATTAGTAGAGAGGTGGCACGTATTCCTAGCGGACCCAGGATCAATCGCGGCTGGAGCAGGGAACAGTTTAAGGATTAGAAGTTCATTAAATCAGACTTTACTGACGTACCAGAAGACCCGCCAATGTCAAAAAAAAAAAAAAAAAAAAAAAAAAAACGCCCCTAACACCGGTACATCAGTCCTGTGTGAGACAGCCATAGTATGTATTCAATATGGATGGTGGGTGTTAGTGCTGAAGTGGTGACATGTGGAGGTGTATGGAATGTAGGAGGACTTCTGGGCCTTGAGAACGGGCTATGAAGCCTATGCCCAGATTCGGACACCTAAAAAAAATAAAAAAAAGAAGTAAAATTTAGCCAGGACTGAAGGGTTATAATCTCGCTTCATTGTTTTAAAACTCATACTTGTAAAAGAATTATTGACAGCAAGTGTAACTGCTGTATTTAAATTGTTCTTATAATAATATTGCATGTAAGGTAATGTTGTGTAGAAATGACTCGTGGGATTGCTTGCAGATTATTGTGATCTACATGAACTTCCATTCACAGAAGAACATCGGTGCTATGATGTTAATGACATTTTTTTTTTTTTTTTTTTTGAGGGAAAGTGTTAGCAGACATACGGCTGATACATTCTTCTACACTCAAAGCGAACCTGACATGTCGAAGCCAAAAAATCTCATGTGATTAACTTTTTTTTTTATCACACTTATTCTTAGAGGTCCGACTCGCCTTTGTGCCATCCAAGAGTCATCATCATCAATAACCTGATGGGCCAGAAACTTCACTGCACTACTGTTTTTCTTTTTTTTTTTTTTCAGGATTATTGCCTGAAGCAAATTAATGACATTTTGATACTTGCAAGGGACCTCAGAGGATTACTGTGAGGGAGTGTAGGGCAGGAGTAATAAAGTCAGAGTGTCTGATGTATGAAGAGCTCAATTGGAGAATCATTTGGTGTACTAATTTTAGAGTTCAAACTTCCAACATTTATGGTCAATAAACTACTGACTGATTAGGCAAGGAGGATATAAGCCATTACTTCCTTTTTCAATGCCATTCTCGGCATGTGCTAAGAAACGTGTTCCTGAATGCGTGTTGGACAACTGCAGAGAAGTAGATGATCTGTGTACATTCTTTAGAAAAACGAGGAGCCACATGATCCAAAATCTTTCGCTCGTTAGAAAGTCGAATAAGAGATTCACTCATTTCCTGATACCTGAGTACAATGCATTTGAAAGAGTGTTGATCAATGTTCACCAGCACCTTCGGCTCTCCTCTCCTTTCACTGATCCACGTGGTGAACAAGGCCACATCTTTTCTCTCCTACTTACAGCAACTTGCACAGCACTCTACACATATCCCTGACCGCCTTGGAGAGAGTTCTACATACTTGATGTCTTCCTTACATCTAATCCCTCTGCTTACACTGTTATTTTTTTCTTTCCGTTGGGCTCCTCTTATCACAGCCTTATCGACTTAACCTGTAGGGGCTAGCTCCTCCCATGAAGTGGCAGCTGCGGCACTTTGGAGCTGCTGACTGGGAGGGCCTCAGGCAATACTTTGTTGATTCTCCTTGGAATGATTATTATATTGCTTTCATAGTCGACAGCCATCTAAATGTGCCTTGTGCATTAAGGAGGTTAATCTCTAGGACATGGAAACCTGCACACATTCCTTTCTCATATCCTGTGACTAATGGAAAACAAAAAACAAGGGAGGGGGGTTAACTGCACTCGTTATAATGATGTCCACTGTAGCACCAGTCGAGCAGGGCAGTACTCCCTAGGTGGATGGAAAGCTGATGACAGGGAGAGCTGGAGCTCCCGTTTCATCAGCCCTCAGGACTAGTTCCGGACCATCCCCCTTTGCTGAACTTTTTCAGTGTCTCAGTAACACAGAGAGTAGGCCAGCATGCTCTCCAACACAAGCTTCTCTAACTATTTACACCAAACTACATGCACAGTACACGCTACACTTCCTTTTCCAAAACTAAAAAAAAAATATATATCATGGCTACTCAACATTCAGCCTTGGGGTCCCCGGGGGGAGGGGGACCATAAATGTCTCCACCTTCCGCCCCTCTCCCGGTGACGACTTGAGCTGCCTGGAACCACCGTCTGACTCACTTCATTTCAGCAACATTCGCGGCATTTCCTCTAACTTTCCCTCCGTTAAGCACCACCTCTCCTCCTCTAAACCTCACCTTCTCTTTCTAACTGAGACTCACCTGTCTGAGGCAACTAACACCAAACCCTTTTCTGTATCCTCCTACTTTCTCTATACTCATTTCAAAGCCAAAGGTGGCTGTTGTGTATATATATGCAACGGCTTACTTGCTCTCGTGTTCCAGAACTCGATTCTTCTGAAATCTCTACACTCTGGCTTTGGCTTTCCTGTCATTCTCTGACTAAATATATCTGTGCTGTTTAATTATCCCCTAATACTACTGACTATCAAAAATACTTCGACTATCTTACTTCTACGATGGAACACATTCTATCCATTTCTCCTTTCTCTGAAATCTCCATTTTAGGAGATTTTAATGTTCACCACCACCTTTGGCTCTCCTCTCCTTTCACTGATCCACCTGGTGAACAAGCCTACATCTTTTCTATCCTTAATGACCTAGAGCAGCTTGTAGAGCACCCTACCCATATCCTTGACCGCTTTGGAGAGAGCTCCAACATACTTGACCTATTCCTTACAACTAATCCTTCTGCTTACACTGTTAATCTTTTCTCTCCGTTGGGCTCCTCCGATCACAACCTTATCACCTTAACCTGTCCTATCACTCGGGTACGGCCTGTGGACCCTCCAAAGAAACGTTGTCTGTGGCACTTTGGAGCTGTGGACTGGGAGGCCCTCAGGCAGTACTTCTTTGATATTCCCTGGAATGATTATTGCTTCCATGGCCTGGAGCCATCTGAGTGTACCTTGCGCATTACGGAGGTTATCATCTCGGGCATGGAAGCATACATTCCTTTCTCATATCCTTTGTCTAAAGCAAAAAAAGCCTTGGTTTAATCTCGCTTGTTCTAATGATGTCTGCAACAAGGAGAGGGCCTATGAAAGGTACCAGAGCCAACCCACCCCTGAATCACATCATCTTTACGTTTCGGCCCGGAATTGCACTAAGTCCGTTCTTCACTCTGCTAAAACTAATTTCATCACTACTAAATGCTCTCAACTCTCCAACTCAAATTCTTCCCGCTTCTTCTGGCACCCTGCCAAAAACCTTTCTAACAACTTTACCTCATCATCCTTCCCTCCTCTTTTCTACTCTGATGGTTCTGTAGCTATTTCTTCTACTGATAAAGCAGATCTCTTTGCTTGGACTTTCTCCTCCAGTTCCACCTTAGACGATTCTGGTGCTGTTCCTCCATCACTTCCCCCCTCTGACTTCCTCATGGCTGACATTAAAACTTCTTCAGCTGATGTATTTTCTGCCATCACAGGCCTCAATACTAACAAGGATATGGGCCTGATGGAGTCCCTCCTGTTGTTCTCAAGAACTGTGCTTCTGTGCTTACACCCCGCCTAGGCAAACACTTTTGCCTTTGTCTAAAACTTGTACCTTTCCTTCTTGCTAGAAGTTTGCTCTCATTCAGCCAGTCCCAAAGAAGGGTGACAATTCCCAACTCTCTAAGTATCGTCCAATTGCTTTAACATCCTGTATCTCAAAAGTTTTTGAGTCTATTCTTAATAGAAAAATTTTTAAGCATCTTTCATATCACAACCTTCTTTCTGATCATCTGTATGGGTTCCTTCAGGGACGGTTCACTGGCGATCTTCTCACCTACCTATCAGACTCCTGATCATCCTCCTTTTGGGATTTTGGCGAAAGCCTTGCTGTTGCACTTGACATCTCAAAGGCTTTCGATCGAGTCTGTCATAAATCTTTAATTTCCAAACTGCCCTCTTACGGTTTCTATCCATCTATCTGTGCCTTCATCTATAGCTTCCTTTTTGGTCGTTCTATAGCCGCTGTTGTAGACAGCCATCATTCTTCTCCTAGATCTGTCAACAGTGGTGTTCCTCAGGGCTCTGTCCTATAACCAACTCTCTTTCTTTTATTCATCAATGACCTAAGTTGTACATCTGACCCTATCCACTCGTACGCTGATGTCTCCACCCATCACCTTTCCATTCGGTTCCCGCAACGTCCATCTCAGCAGTTACTGCAGCAAACAAGGGATGAGGCTATGGCACACGTAATGTCTGACTTGGCTCGTATCTCTGACTGGGGTAAAAATAATCTTGTTGTTTTTAATGCATCTAAGACTCAGTTCTTACACCTATCTGCTTGCATGCCTCCACCTCTATGATGGGCACGTAGCACCTGTCTAGCAGGAAACTCTCATCCCTTTTCTGTCCAACTCTCTAATGCAAGAGTTAACCGTTGCTCCCAGTCCTTCATTTATGCAACAGGTCAACTCTGGAATTGTCTCCCTCTGTCTGTATTTCCTGCTTCCTATGATCTCCAGTCCTTCAAACGCAGTGTGTCCAGGCATCTCGAAATGATCGGATCTTGAATTTGGCTCTCTCTTGTATTTTTTCTCTCTTGGAGGGAACAGATATTGTGGGCTTGTGGCCTTTGGTTCCTTCTTCCTTCTTTCGCTCTCTTCAACCTCTGTCTCCTCGCCACACTGTAGCACCTTTGTCTTTTCTGTAGCTACTTCAATGGGCACTGCTTTTGTGAACTGTCTGAATGCATTCCTCCACCACTATGGCGGGTGCACAGCACCATCTAACAACAAATTCATGTCCCTTTTCTGCCTAACTCTTATGCAAGAGCAAACCGTTATTCCTAGTCCTTCATGTATGGAAATAGTCATCTCTGGAACTGTCTCCCTCTGTCTGTACTTCCTACTGCCTATGATCTCCAGTTTTTCAAACGCAGCATGTCCGGCATCTCGAAATGAACGGATCTTGAATTTGGCCCTCTGTTATTTTGCTTTTGTTTTTTCCTGGAGGGACTCCTGGCATTTGGTTCCTTCTTTCCTGCATAAAGAAAACGTAGATCAAAGGCAAAGTAAAAGAGAAACAGGAAGACTATTCCAGGGATGACGGTTTTATGCATGATGGACTTCAAACACTGATGTATTTAACTCGCATTAGGAAGTCTGGCAGAGAGGGGATGAAAGTGTTGTGTGCCTGCTTTAAAGGAAGTGGCATGTGAGCATAGACTTTACAGGAACACTTTCTAATGTAACAGTAAAAGTAAAGGAAATGATGCACATTGCAGAGAGAGAGAGAGAGAGAGAGAGAGAGAGAGAGATGAAGGGAGTCAGAAAGAGAAAGGCACCTAACGAGAGCCTTTAAGTTTACTGCATCTTAAAAGTTGTATGTCTTGAGCCTTACCCCCTCCCCCCGACACACACACACACACACACACACACACACACACACACACACACACACACACACACACACACACACACACACACACACACTGGAATTCACTGTTGCATAGGAGGAATAACGCCTAGTGCTGAATCTCCATCTTTAGAGCTGTGGTAGATTCGAATTTGTTTCAGCATACCCAGACTCTGATAAACTGATTTCGCAAGCGTAGTATACGGAGAACGATAAAAGTTGACGTGGTGTGATGATGAGTGATATTAATAGCAAGACCCTGCAGCATTTAAGACAGTGACTGGAGAAAGACTCGTCAGGAAATGTGTACTGATCTGTCAAATTATACGGTTTACTGTAGAGTACTGAAAGTTGATAAAATGACTTAACCCAGAGAAACACCAGTATCCTTAACCTTAGTGGAGAAAATGCTTACTTTCTCAAACAGCAGCTGCATAAGGGTCACAGAGAAATCTAGATAGTAAGGCAGAAACAGGAATAGACAAGTTGGAAAATCATATTTCATAAATTAAAGATTTGTTCCAGACTCTCTGAAAACCCAGAAATATATCAAATGAAATCGTAAGGCTTATTGGATTCCCAAACTAGCTACAACCATGATTATGAAAGGTATCCATGAAGATGGCCAGTGGAACCTCCATGACAAACTGACAACGGCTATCAGTGAGATTACGCGAAGAAAAGTGCTTTAGGTTCTCTTAATTCAAGAATCACTCAAAGGATTTGGAAACGAATAATAGAAATACTGTAATAATAATAATAATAGTAATTATTATTATTATTACTATGTTTATTATTAAACAAAATAGATAGAGCATTGCTGAATCTGCAGAGGTCAGCCTTCTTTTCGGACAGGCAGAATGAAAGCAAATTTCCAGAAAGAAGGAAATGTATAAATCGAAAAGTGAAAGAGTCTGTCTAGGCTAGATGTCAACAGGGAATCAATTTTAACAAAGAATATGAAGATCATATGATTTATCCCCAGACACTGTTACACGTCCACCAGTTTGGCAGCAACACACGCTGATTTCACCGGTAGTGTCTCTTAACAAATTATCTGTCGACACAAATGTCTGTATAAAGTGATACAACTGGCAACACTAATTAAATTAAAAACATCAGCAAAACGGGATGGACGAGCGATAACCGACCTGCTAAAAATTAGATTGAAAATGGAAAAGAGAAAGAAAAATGATTATGGGCTTGTGAGAATGATAAGAGAATTGAAAAAGAATGAGAGTGAAAACAGAGGAGGACACCTACACCTGATAAAAATGATACTGAAGCTAAGAGAATGACGGAGGGTACTGAGAGCGAGTGTCCCTGTCTCTCCTGCAGTCAGTGCTGGGGAATGGAAAGGAAGGACGATTGCCAGGCTGCCTATGCACATATCAGTTGCTGTCTATCAGTCCCTCCCTTCACCAATTACTTCTTCTTCTTCACTGGCTCGGGAGACTCTCTCTCTCTCTCTCTCTCTCTCTCTCTCTCTCTCTCTCTCTATCTATCTATCTATCTATCTATCTATCTATATCTATCTCTCTCTCTCTCTCTCTCGTTTTAGACTATATCTTTTTGCTTTACATATGTTTTTCCATTTACTGTTTTTTCTCGCATTTTCCTTTCCTCCTTGTCTTCCTTTTCATATCTAATTTTCTCCTCTCCTCTTCTGTTTAGCTACTCTTTTCCTCTAGACCTTTCCCTTTAATGTTAGTTTCACTCTTTCCCTCGGCATCTCATATTTTCAGTTCTTCCGCACATTTGTTCTTTCTTCGTCCCCTCTTCCTCTCTTTCTCTTCCTATCGCTCCCTGCCCCTTTAACTATCCTTTTTTCCTCTTTGTTCTTTCCCCTCTTTCCCTCTCCTGTGTTCTCCCTTTTGCTTCCCTCATTTTCGACTTCTGTCTCACTCGCTGTTTTTTTCTCTTCCCTCGGCTTCCGTCTCCCTCTATCTCCCTCTCCCTCTCCTTCCCGTGGAACGTATTTCCAGGATTTAATTAAGGCCTGGTCAGCCAGATGTGCCTATCATTTTCTATTTTCCTCTCATTGAACCTTCATTTGATTCCTTCCAATTATCACACCAATTTTCCCTCTTTCTCTCAAATTCTTTTTCTATTTTCGTCTCTTGTTGCAAATCTAGTAATACCATCTATCTGTTTATCTATTCCCAGACATCTTAATCCCGTAAGGGGTGGCCACAGACAAATCACCTCCGTGTCGCCCTGTCCTCCGCCACTTCACTGCCCGCCCCCCAGCTCCCCCCCCCGCCCTCATATACCTCTCCATTTCATCCCTCCATCTCATCCTCGGCCTCCCCTTCCATTACCCCTCTTCCACCTTACTCACATACACTATCCTCGTTAGTCTCTCGCTCTCCATCCTTCCCACATGGCCAAACCGCCTCAGTGTATTTCTCCTAACGCATTCTTTCATAGCACATCCACACCACAATCCTCCTTGACTTTCTTATTCGTCAGTCTGTCTCTCCATGTAACTCCACATGCTCCTCTCAAATAACTCATTTCCACTGCTCTCACTCTTGACTTGTTTCCTTCCAACAAGGTCTAAGCTTCAACTCCACACGTTAGAGTTGGTATCACAGTACTATCATGCAGCGACTTTTTCACTTCCATGCTCACTTCCCAATCTCTTATCGTCGCTTTCAAAGAACCAGCAACCTTTCTTTTTTGTTGTACCCTTTCCAGCACTTCATTCTCCAAACTTCCATTCTTCTTCATGACATTACCCATATACGTAAATCCAACCTCACTGTACATTCAGTAACTTCACATGCAGGATGTTCCTTCACCCCAACCCGCCACAAATATTGTCTCATGTATAGATGACACTGTCATATCACCCAAGCCTCCACACTTCAACCTACTTCAAGCATGGGTCGAGGACAATAAGCTGGAAATCGCTCCTGCCAAATCCACCACTACATTCATCACCTGCACCAATTCGGTGAACAGGTACACATCACACTTAACAATATAACTAAAACCACTGGAATGACACATGACACTGGGCTCAACTTTAATGACCACATACAAAAGCAGTGCACCCTCAGACTAGATACACTCAGGACAACCACAGAAACAGACGTTGGGTAATAAAACACAACACATTCCCTACTTGACAAACAATACATCAGATCAGTGATATTTCATGTATCCCTGATATGGGCCTCATCCTATCTAACATCCACTATATTACCATGCAAGCTATACAGAACAGCCCTGTGCATCATCGCTGGTTTCACCAATACAACTCCCACAGCTCACGTATATAATTTAGAGAAAGTCCTGCTCAGATTCCAGCTTATATTTGGGGTGAGTGAAAACACAGATAACACGTGCCCTGCTTGTAGAGGAGACCCACACAACATAACACACACAGTGAAACACCGCACAATGCAAACCGCATGAAGGCAAGACCCCATAGGAGCAGTTACATATCTGCGGTTGACGGTCGTCCTGGCTAGGTATGACTGGAACTGGGCCACAACAAAAGCAATAAAATAAATAATAATAATATCTTTGAGAGGAGTGAAGTCAGTGAATGTACAGCGAGGTTGGATGGTGAAGAATTGGAAAATGTGAGTACGTTTAAGTACTTGGGTAGTGTGATGAGTAAGGATGGAGGTTTGGAGGGTGAAGTGCTTGAAAGGGTACAGCAGGGAAGAAAGGTTGCTGGTTCTTTGAAAGCAGTGATAAGAAACAGGGAAGTGACCATGGAAGTGAAAAAGTTACTACATGACAGTATTGTGATACCAACTCTAACGTATGGAAGTGAAGCTTGGACGTTATTGGAAGGACACAAGTCAAGAGTGAGAGCAGTGGAAATGAGTTATTTAAGAGGAGCCTGTGGAGTCACACGGAGAGACAGGCTGACGAATGAGGATATAAAGGAGCGTTGTGGTGTGGATGTGGATGTGATAGGAAGCGTTATGAGGAACACACTGAGGTGGTTTGGCCATGTGGAGAGAATGGAGGGTGAAAGACTGACGAAGAGAGTGTATGTGAGTGAGATGGAGGGGGGAAGAGGGAGGGGGAGGCCGAGGATGAGATGGAGGGATGGGATGGAGAGGTATATGAGAGAGGGGGGTGTGAGTTGGGAGCAGGGCAGTGAAATGGCGGGAGACAGGGCGACTTGGAGGCGATTTGTTTGTGGCCACCCCAAACGGGATTGAGGCGTCTGGCAATAGATAGATAGATAGAATATCCCACTCGATAAAGTCCCAGCAGGTAGTATAAATACACTCAAAGTGATGTCTTCGTACGTTCATGGGTTAAACGAAGTTAAGTTATAATGAACAGTTTTTAAGAAGTTGGTAAATCTCTCTCTCTCTCTCTCTCTCTCTCTCTCTCTCTCTCTCTCTCTCTCTCTCTCTCTCTCTCTCCTTCTTGTATCTATCTATCTATCTATCTATCTATCTATTAAGAAACAGGGAGATAGATTTGTATAGGTGCTATTTAAAAAATTACGTGCTTTGTGTGTTGACGGAACTTTTCTCTTGAGGAAGATCGAAAAGTTTCACGATTTGCAAAAAAGGTTGAACTGAATCCTGGGACTCAATAGATCAGGAAAAACGGAGTCCTGTCGCCAACAACTGAGATTAGAGAGTGGAGAAAATGAGTCGGGAGTGTCGCCCTAATAAGATGACCAAGAGTGCACTGTCTAAACTGGTGGTCCCTTGGCAACCCCTCTCCACTCCTCGAAAAAATAAAAACCATTAAATGGTGCAAAATGATACATTCTGGTAAAGTTTTAGTGGTAAAATGAAGCCCGCCATCATACCCGCTTCCTAAGTTTTCTACTTGGTTAGACTTTACAAGCAGAACAAAATATAAGATTATGATGCACCCACAGTTAATGAGTCCCAGGTGCAGTAGTACTACAGGGAATCTGAGCAATACTTGGACCGATGACCACACAATAATTTGATCCGTGTTTTCCCATGAAGGGCTCAACAGTTAAGAAGTTGCAAGATAAACTTTGAGGATTTGACGAGGCCATTAGACAAATGAAGAAGGCTGTCAACGCATATGTTGCATGCATTGCAAAATTGTCTTGCTGCATAACAGATTTGATACTTGCGGTACTATGAGCTAAGGGAATGACCAAAGTCATGTAGTCATTTATAATAAGTCATATGATATTGGTTCTGTCCTATTTTCGTTCAGTAAATAACATGTGCCATATACTGGTTGGTGTAAAAAAACAGGCTACTGGTATTCACCATAATAACTCGACAACATTTTTTGTGCCTACTGTAATATAAGATGCTGAGAACCCAGATCCAGCAGAAGGACAAACCTAAGCATTTTTTAGAGTTAATAAAGATGGAAACCCTGGGAAGGGACCTATGAACTTTGCGATTATGAGCCGATGGATGAAGGGTAGTACTCCAAGTACCCTTCCAGAAACACCCCACCCACAGAAACCCAACATCTCAGTGACACATTTTCCAGTTTCAAAGGCCCACTGAGAATCCAGATCCAGTAGAAAGGAGAAAACTAGGCATTTTTTAAAGCTGATAAAGGGAGGGGGGGCGCTCGCCATCCACTCACTCGTTGTAATGCTGCTCTCGTTTTTTTTTTTTTTTTTTGCGAGGAAGAAGGAACCAAAGGTCATGAGCCCGTAATAACAGTTCCCTCCAAGAGAAAAACAAGATACAATAGAGAGCCAAATTCAAGATCCGATCAATTTGAGATGCCTGGACACACTGCGTTTGAAAGACTGGAGATCACAGGCAGCAGGAAATGCAGACAGAGGGAGACAGTTCCAGAGTTGACCTATTGCGTAAATGAAGGTCTGGGAGTAACGGTTAACTCTTGCATTAGAGAGTTGGACAGTAAAGGGATGAGAGTTTGCTGCTAGACGGGTGCCACGCGCCCGTCGTAAAGGTGGAGGAATGCATCCAGACAGTTCACAGGAGCAGTGACCATTAAAGTAGCGATAGAAAAAGATAAAGATGCAACAGTGCGGCGAAGAGACAGAGGTTGAAGGGAGTCAGTAAGAGAAAGAGAGTTAATGAGACGAAAAGCCTTTGACTCCACCCTATTGGGAGCCTCCCCACACATGAGAGTTGTACTCCATACAGGGGCAGATAAAACCCCTGTATAGAGTCAACAATTGTGCAGAGGTAAAGAAAGAATGGAGTCGGCTTAGCACATCTAATCTCTTGGAAGCAGATTTTACAAGAGATGTATTATGATCTTCCAAGATAAGTCCCGAGTAAATGAAACCCCAAGCATGTTCAAGGATGATGCAGGATTAAGCTGAATATTATTAAATATTAGTGGGTATACCTGTGGAAGATTTTGTCGGGTTGATAGGTGTAAGAACTGAGTCTTAGGTGCATTAAAAACAACCTTTCCCTCTCTCCATCCTTCTTTCCTTCCATCCCCCTCTGTCTTTCTTTCCTTCATTCTTCCCTTGTCCTTCTGCCTATGGGTGACTCTACACTGAGTGACAAGCCAAATGGTTTCCTGTACACTAGGAAACCATTTACTACGCTGGGTGGTAACCATATAACCAAATTTTGGCGCCTGGTAGTTAAGTGGGCAATTATTGCGTTCCAATCGTATTGAGCCGGTGAACGTTTATATCAAAGGGGTGGTTGGGGTTGATTGCTCACGCAATGCCACTCAGGGATGAATGAGGCTGGTCACTCTCATCTTAAATGTCGGGATCAATGCCTAGCCCCGGGCTCCTACGCTCCTCATGGGGCAATGTAGGACTGGGTGATGGATCGATGGATGAATAAAAGGGGGAAACGAAGGAATCAGACTTTAACTACAGCCACCCTTCCACAACAGCCACCTTTCCAATCACAAATTTCACCATCCCTTATCTCAAGCAACACCATTGCTATAAAACTGCAACATCTGGTACAACAGCTATGACAGTCTCTATCACAGAACAAACAACATGATCAACCACAGTCTCTACCTAACGCATCTGGCACCATCGCTGTCCACGAAGCCAAACCTTCCTTACCACAATTACTGGCATCCATCCCACCATTTTTCTCCAAAACTTCTCTCCCCTCTCATTCTGCCCTCTCAAACACTGACTCCCTTTTCAAAGTTCTCTTCTCCCCTCTTTACTGTCATTCTCCCTTCCTTCCATACTCTGCATTTTCACTCTCCTATCCTCCCTCATACATTCCTGTCTTCCTTCTCTTCCTTCTTCCATTTTTTTTTTCCATTTTCAGCTTACTGCCTCTCGTTCATTACCTATGCTTCTCCCGCCTTGATTTTCTTCCTCTTACCATCCACCCATCTCGTGTTTATATATCTGTCTTTCAGCTTGAGCTTCTTCAGTCTTCTCTTATTTCTTTCGTCTTATTCCACACTTTTCTGCCTCATTGCCATGTTATTCAATTGCAGGTATAGGACCTTTAGGCTTGGCCATCATAGTCTGAAGACAGAAGGAAAAATAACTACTACTACTCCTCTGATGGCGTTCCATGTCTGAAAATCTAGTTGTCCCTTTGTGATTTAAACCTTCATTTAACTCACAACTGTAATTCCAACCGCCACCCTTAATTTTGTGTACTACCAGGCATTTGATTTATAGATGATATTAGTATTATACTTAATGTGCTCGTTTGTAGACTCTGAAACACACAACAACATGGCTAATGAAGCACTTTAACTTCCCCATGCATCGTTCCCACTTCAAACACATCTTTCTAATTCGTTATATGCCATAAGGCAAAAAAGCTGATTCTGGCAATTAGTCTTTTTTTAAAAAGGTGGTTTCTTCATGTAACTCCATATACTCCTTTCAGTAACTCATTTCCACTGCTCTCACTCTTCACTTGTGTCCTTCCAACAATGTCCTTATTTCGCTTCCATATGTTAGAGTTGGTGTTGCAAAACTATCATGCACCGACTTTTTTTTACTTCGAAACTCACTTCCCGATTTCTTATTGATTTTAAAGAACCAGCAACCTTTCTTCCCTGCTGGACCATTTTAAATGCATCATTCACTAAACCTCCACTCTTGCTCATTAGACTACCCAAGTATTTAAATCCACTTACGTCTTTCATTCCTCACCATCCTTGCTCACTGTGCATTCAGTGACTTCGTTTCTCTCGAAGATCACAACTTTATTCTTTCCTACAATAACCTTTAGATTCCGTTTCAGACATATTCTATCAAACTCATTCACCATGCATTGCAGCTCCCTTTCGTCTTCACTTAATAATACAGTATCATCTGTAAACAAAAGAACATTAAGTTTCCAGACGTTGCCCTCTCTCATTAGTGCCAACCAAAAATCCATTGCCCTACTTTGTATCTCTCTTTTAACTCCATCCATATACAGGTTAAACAACCATGGAGACATGACACATCCCAGTTCCATTCCAACATTCAGAAAGAGAAATTCACTCATTTCACCATCCACACACACAGCAGCTGTAACACCCTCATACACCCTTCACGGCATTCAGCAGCTTCCCACTTACCCCACATATTCTTAATGTTTTCCACATTCCGTGTCTATCTGCTCTGTCATATGCTTTCTCCAGATCCTTGAAGGCCACATGTAACTTCTTTCCATTCTCTAGAAACTTTTCCGCTAAAGTCCTTGGGATAAATATCTAAGCTTCACAACCACTTCCTTGCCTGTTCTTCTCCAGCTAATTTGCCCTTGGCCTTTGATTGGCGCAGCTACTTTTAGGAGGGCAACAGGTAGGATGGAAATGGGGAAGGCAGCCCGTGTGTCTGGATTGACTGCGGAAATGTTGAAAGCCTCAGGAGATATATGAGTGGGGTCAGTCACTGATCTGATTAATAAGATTATATATGTGTGCTGTTCCAGATGAATGGTTGAATAGCGTAACATTACAGTGTTGTATGATAATATTACATTTCTCAAGTGAACATTGTGTTTTGAGCCTCCAGATATATAAAATATATAAAAAGTATACTGTAAATATTTCTTTAAAAATACAGCTAGAAAGATCTGTGAAGGGACTCAATCATATGTGAATAATTTTTTAGTTTGTAAATCTCTGACACTGGTACTGTAGGCCAAGCATCTCTCATTTCAGTGTTGACATTGTAGCGTTTATTTCTGATAAATATAGCAGATTTTAAAGCCAATCAAGTGTGAAATATTTTGAAAGTTACTCTATATCTGGCTTTTTAAAATCCTGTCTGGCATTGTTTGGTTCGTTCTATGCTTAATTTCCCTCAGTGTCGCAAATTGTTACTTTGAGACCAAAGGAAGAGAGTTTTTCAAACTTCATTTAGGCTACACTGTCTCTCACTTTCTTTCACTGAGTGTGCCTTTAAAGCAGAGTGGAGAGACATAAAATGCTCCTCTCCCAACGACTTCTTTCGACCTCCTAATCCCTCATCATTTATGATATACTGCTATAGGAAACGAATATTTTTATTTAACCCAAGACGTCCCGTCAACGTATGGGGACGTTGCAACATTTTGCATTTGCCAGTCCCGTCGACGTACTGGTACGTTTTGCAATTGCAAGGTCCCTAATTTGCACAATTTTCAATTTTCGCGAGTGATTTTTCGTACATATACACGGGACACCTTCTATTCCTCTACAAGATGCCAAGCAGGGACAATGCCTTACACCGCATAACCTCCCCCCCCCCACAAGCCATTGTCTCAGCAATTCACCTGTTACCAGTGACCTGGCCAATAAAGACATTCAGGGCCAGAGTGATTCCCCAATCAATGACAATGTGGAGGACAAAGTTTCCATAGCATTAGAGGAAGAAACAGTCAGAAATGATGATCAGGCAATGTGGCAAAAGAAGGTCAGGAATGGTGATGAGTTAGTGAGTGAAACAATGCTTATAATGCCAATATTACTGTTTGAAAACCAATATACTCTCATACTACATATAAATTCGTACCAAATAAATAAATAAATACCGTTTAGGAGTGGTGTGGAATAGTTATCCTCCCATAGAACTTGTTTTCTTTGCAGCCAGCCTGATAGAAAACCCAGTAAGGTAAGGAAGTACTCCAACCTGTATCGAGTATTTTAAACCTCAGGTGAGCGATTTCTCTATGAATTTTCGATGTTTCTCACCAAAAGCAGAGGTTTTAGCCAAAAAAAATTTTTTCCAAAAATGGTCGGGACTGAGGGGTGTCGGAGGTGCGAAAGTGGTCGGGACGTGACGGTTTAATATACTCACTGATTTTGGTGAGACATACAAACCCAGTGAGCATTGCTACTGCCACCACCACCACCACCACCACCACTACTACTACTACTACTACTACTACTACAACTACTACTAGTATTACTACTACTACTTCTACTACTGCTAATACTATTACCATTACTACTACTACTACAGTACTACTACTACTACTACTACTACTACTACTGCTAACACTATTACCATTACCATTACTAATGCTACTACTACTACTACTATTCTTAAGCTTACCCATACACATGGCGAAGCTTATCGTTTTCAGAACTATTATTATTATTTTTCTTTGCACTTTTTTTCTTAGATCTTGATGATATTATACAGGAAGGTACCCTAGGGTAACCCAAGTACTTGTGCCAAATATAAATGACCTTGACCTATTTTTGTAGGTCATATACTAATTTTTTGTGCAAAAATTGCATATGTGAAATTGAAATGTCTCAGAAACTAATTGAGACTCAGCTGTTTGGTTACAAATCCTGTAATTAACCCGAGGCGTCCCATCGACGTATGACTACATTGCAACCTTATGTAACTGCCAGTCCTGTTGACAGGTACATCGCGCAATTGCAAGGTTCATAATTTGCACAATTTTCAAATCCACTTGATTTTGGGTATGTAGGGTCGCACGACCTTCCCCTACCTGGCGGGGATACTCGGTGACCCCGCACGACCTGCACTTACCCTCAGCTCAGTCACTCACCTGTTAAGAGTGACCCAGGTCAGACATAGCACACAGAGGTCTCTCGGAGGAGGAAATCCAAGCCGCCTTGGACGCTTTCACAGATGACAGTGATTCGCCCCTTAATGACGAGGTGGTGGACAAAGATTATGTCCAACCAGAGGAGGAGGAAACAAGCAGCAGTGATGAGGAGGTCCCATCCCCCAGGAAGCGGCGCTACGTGACCTATCGTGCTGCTAGAGAGGGCCAGCCTGCACCAAAACATCGTGCAACCACCTCTCGGCAGCCCCTATGTGATGTGGAGCCCGAATTCGAGGACGAGGACGAGGACGGAGCTGTGGGACGTGCTGCCACGTGGTATGGCCGCGAAATTATCACTCATCGTGGCCCCGAGCGCACAGCACATCGTCCTAGCAGGTATGGGCCTAGTTTTTTGTTTGGGGAGGGCAGAAGTGGCGTGGAGGGAGTGGGGAGTGAAATCGAAAGTTCTGGGGCGACAACTGAAAGTGAGAGTGGTGGGAGTGAGTCATCACTCTCCCGTGGTGGTGTGAGGTGGTGGGGCGTATCACGTGGGTCAGTGAGGGTGCATGATGAATCACGTGGTGTGGTGATGGAGGGGGGAGGTGAGGAGGAACCACTCCCCAGCACGTCTTATGCTCCCCAATATTCCCAGACTTCCTCTCCACAGCCCCCTGATGTTCCCCAAGGCCATAAGGGTAGGGGAAAGAGGAAGGGTAAATTCCGAGGGAAGAGGAATGTGAGTGGGGAAGCCCTCCCGCACTGCTCCTCCCCAACCTCCCCCACCAGCATCTCCTCCCCACTCTGATGAAGGCAACGATAGGGACGATGAGGGCGAGGGTTATGTGAATTGGAATTGGGAGGATGGCAGTGATTTTTCTCCCATCATTCACCCCTTCATTGAGCAGGGGCTCGCTGGCTGCACAGCTCCAGGAATTCACCATAATTCCATCAGGTTGGATTTTTCCCACCTGTTTTTCAGTGAGTGGTTTGTGGAGCAAAGAGTGGAACAATCCAACCATTTTGCTAGCAGCCAGCACCGTGAGAGTGAAAGACTGGACACTAGGAGCAGGCATTCCATCATTTATGATTACCCTGTCTCCCTTGCAAAAATGTTTTTATTTTTTGCCCTGGTACTTTTGATGTGTATTGTACGTAAAAACAGAATTCTGGCTTACTGGACAAGGGACCCTATCATGCAGACACCAACATTTGGCAAAATCATGAGCCGTAATCGGTTTCAGCAAATTCTAAGCCGCCTCCACTTTTACGATGCTGATGATCCTGCCAGTGCAAATGACACAGATAAGATAAGGCGAATTAAGTTGGTTTTTGATCGCCTACGGCAAACATTCCGTTCCTTAGTTTTTCCCTATAGAGACCTTGTCATAGACGAGAGTCTCGTGTTGTGGAGAGGCAATATTTCCTTTTGGCAGTATATACCCAGCAAAAGGCAACGTTTTGGGTTCAAGATCTTTGTTATGTGTGACTGTAGGACTGGTTATGTGCAAGACATAGTATTGTACACTGGTGCACAGACAGACATAATAGAATATTGGAGTATTGGATATCTGGAGCAGTGGTAAACACAATGATTGAAGACTACCTTCATTGTGGTCACGTCCTTTACCTGGATAGCTGGTACACTAGCCCTCTTCTCGCTCGTTATCTACACAGGCATGACACGGAAATCTGTGGTACCGTCAAGGTGAACCGGTGTCACATGATCAAGGTGGGGCAGAAACTAGAAAAAAATGAGGTGGTCTTCTTCCTGGCTAACAATATCCTAGTTACAGTGTGGAACCACAAGAGAGAAGTCAGCTTATTGTCCACGGTTCACCGCCCCTTGATGCACCGTGCAGAGTCCATGGATTACCTCAGCAAGGGGAGGCGCCACATGTGGAAACCTGAGTGTGTCCTTGATTATAACATCATTATGCGCCTGGTGGACCAGTCAGACTCCATGATATCCACTGTCGAGTGTGCCAGGACCACGATGAAGTGGTAAAAGAAGCTCTTCTTTCACCTGCTAGATATAACTGCCCTCAATTGCCACCACCTGCACGCCATGACAACAGGAGTGCAGGAAACCTTTGAAGGGTTTGTGAGGGAGCTTACACGTGAGATTTTTGCAAGGTATGCTGTCGAGAGGCCCCAGCAACGCACACGCACTGCCCCTACTGCCCAAACTCCCCTGAGTATATCCGCCCGCCATTTCCCCACTCCTATACCTCCCCAGACAAATAGACCTATGCCCCAACGCAGGTGTCATGTGTGTAGTAATTCCCGTGTGAGACCCACCACTCAGAGAAAAGACACCCGCTATGAGTGCGTTGAGTGAGACGTGGGTCTCTGCATTCACCCTTGTTTTAGTGATTATCACACCTTGATGCAGTTCTGATATGGTGTGAATGCGATATGACGCTCATACTCAGGAAGAAATGCAACATACAGACGCTCAGTGTAATTATAAGGCCCGTAGATATGTAAATAGTAGTATGGAAGTGGAAACGGGTGTGATGTAAGTGGAAAAATATGTAAGTGCATAAATATATTCTAATTCGAAACATTCCTAGTAAGTGTATGTAGATGCGATATTCTGACGCTCAGTGGAATAAATAAGGCTCGTAAATATGTAAATATTTGTATGAACAGTAGAAACGGGTGTAATAGAAGTGGAAAATTATTATGTAAGTGAATAAATATATTCTAAGTCAAAACATTCCTAGCAAGTGCATATACAGTAGATGCGATATTCTGACGGTCAGTGGATTAAATAAGGCCCGTAAATATGTAAATAGTTGTATAAAGTGGAAACGGGTGTAATGTAAGTGGAAAGCTATTATGTGAGTGTATAAATATTATCTTAGTCAAAACATTCCTAGCGAGGGTATTTTGATGTGATATTCTGAAGCTCAATGGAATAAATAAGGCCTGTAAATATGTAAATAGTAGTATAAGGTGGAAACGGGTGTAATGTAAGTGGGGAAGTATACTGGGAGTGAAGAAATAAAGTAGAAGTTGAAACACGAGTGATAGCGAGTGTGCTTGCTACGTGAATATGCGCTAGCATTTCGCTAAATACCCTCGTAAGGAATGTAAATAAGTGAAAACATTTACATTGTTTGAGAAAAGGTTCAATGTAAAAAAAAAACAATACAATGAAAGTGAAAAAATGATAATGTATGTTGAGAGAAGAGTCATCGCGAGTGCGCTGAGTAAGCAGATGTGCACAATAGTTATGCTAAATGTCATCATAATGAATGAAAACAGCTGAAAACATTTACATACAGTAAAAAATGGTAAAATGACATTGAAACAGTATTATGCAAGTAGAAAATATGATATGTTTACTGAAGCAAAAAACTTAGCAACTAACCAGTGACCAATATGACCAAACTCGCTATGCTCGCGCGATGTAAAAGTGCTTATTTTTCTTATATATATATAATTGAAAACCATTATATTGTTGTTGTGACTGTCTATTAGTTCAAAATTAATAAATGTAGATGTGTTCTTTGTTGTTTCTCCCAAAATTACCTACCATAGAAAATGTGAGAGCCTCACACTTCAGTGACAGAATACGATACCTGGCGTGGGGTACCTCACCTGTTCCGACCACTTATGGACCCCGGTAAGCCCTTTCTTGGTGATTTTCCTTTGTTTCTCAACAGAAGTGGAGGTTTTAGCCAAAAAAAAAATTTCCAAAATAGCTCGGGATTGGGGGGTATCGGAGGTGCAAAATCGGTCGGGACGTGACGGGTTAAAAGTTTGCTGCAAATTTTGGCTTAGTATTTTCCTATTTAGCCAGGTGGAATGTACCAAATTCAAATTCGTTCAGTGTTTTCTTTGTAGCTCGGTTTAGAGAAAACCACAAAAACTGGTAAAGATTTAACTTTGCAGAAATGTAACTGTGGTCCCTTTCATTATCTGGAAGGAGTATAGTTACAGTTAAGCATACAGTTAGGCAGTTATTGAGGAAAGTGTTAAATATTTCCATGCTTCTAGAGGCAGTCATTACCATAAACAGTTATGGCTTCGTAATAAGAAAATAGGTAAATAATTTTTATTATTATTATTATTATTATTATTATTATTGTTGTTGTTGTTGTTGCTGCTGCTACTGCTGCTGCTGCTGATGCTGCTGTTGTTGTTGTTGTTATTATCTAAATGGTCCCATGATATTATTAACAACTCAAGGTAGTATTTAGTCTCAAGGAAATAAGGAGAGATTATGTTATATAATAACTCCAAAACAGGAACATTATCAGACTTGCTGATGAAGTTACAGCTGCTCATTATTATGCCTATCTCAACCCTACAATACGTACATTAAAAAATGGTCACACTAATGCATATGGTGCTGTGAGAAACCCATTTTTCGGAAAATAAAACACCAAACTTAAAATAAAAATATAGTAAAACTAAAAATATACATACAAAATATAAGCCTTGTGCTTGCATTTCCATATAAAATAATTGAATTTAAAGAAAACTTAAGTGTGAAGGGGTAACTTAGAAAAAAAAACACAAAAAATGGGGAAATGTGTAATGCAACTTAAAAAAAAAAAAAAAAAAAATCTGAGGTAGGCTTATCACTGCGCTGCGGACTTATCCACCTGCACACACACTCCTAGGTCATGGGCGCTGCAGCTCATGGCGCCAAAACTTTTAGTGATTCACACTGGGCTGTGGTGGAGGTCGACAAAAAAAGGAAATATTTTAAGTCAAAAAATTACGTATGAAAAATAGCAATTTTTCAGGCAATCATTTACCCCTGAAATTGAACACTACGTGGTATTTGGACCCCCCTTGGGCAAATCCCATTGCTTTACCCTCCCCCCTATTTTTTTTCTTTTTTTGGTGGGGGGGTGGCAACTAAAGTAAAACGTACGTTCATTTGTAAATGGACATTACTTGAGGTACGTACAGTGTTATTATACTACTGATACCTCCTGATTGCTAAAAACATTGATTTTTAACCCAAAATTGTTGTTATTTGTCACTTCTGTTAAGTTTTTGGGCGCGAGGGAATTATTTATTAATTATATGACACGTGACTTGCCTGGGGCGGACATGGGCCTTTGTTTAGGCCTGCAGGGACGCTCGTCACTGTCAGTGAAATTTTCCTCGCTAGATGAGGTTGAGTAGTCATTCCCTACATGTTCAACACTGTCACTTTTTTCTTCATTAGCCTTCTATTCATGATCACTTTCACCACCACCACCACCACCTACATCGGAAAAGCCTGTGGTATTCATCATATGGTGTAGTTCTCTGTCACTCACAAAATGGTGGGCCATTTTTACAGTTTGTGCGAATTAATAGTTCCCCAAATTGTTTGCACTCATTTCCAAAACCTTCATAATATGGTACGTATTCTAAGAGATGCTTATCTCATATGCTGTAATATGGAGGACTTATGCTTTCAGAATCTGCTTCCTGTGAAGCAGAGTTTCCCCTCAGAATTCCTCCTCAATATTGATATTTTCTATATACCTTTAGCTATTTCAACATAAATAGAAGATATATTGTGCTCTGAGTCAGCTACGAACAATAATCATAGTATATTACTCCATTTAATTTTTTGTTTATTTTAGTGTTGTGGGTTAGGAAAGCGAGAACAAAACAGATAATAATGTAGATCAGGACTGTCTAGATGCAAGATACATCAAAGAGAACTGGCAAAAAGGAAGAGACAGAATGGACCCAAAGGAAGAGGAGATAGGGGAAGGACAGACGGAGAGTACACAGAACAGGACAGAGATACGTGCCTAAGTATCTAGCTCATAAGTTGCTCCTGTTTACGTTTAATGAGGCTGCCAGTCTCATATAATGGCATCTTTTGTTTCGTCTTTCATTTCCTCCTTTGCTTTCTTTTCTTACCAAAACAATCATAGGGTACGTATAAGATAAGCTGTATGAATATCCTTATAATATTTGAGGGCATTCTGGTCACTGTTATAGATGTTGTTAGTACGGTATATTGAAATTTATAACATGATGACAAAAATATTAGGCGGACGAAGCTTGAAAATTGTCGCCAAGCGCAAAGTTATGAAAAGCTCGCCAGGAGAAACACAATCATCTCCCCCCCTTCCACAGACACTCGTTACTGCTTTGTAATTCTCACAAGCGACTCTTGGACACAGGAGGAAGCTGAGAGGACAAGATATTAGCCTGTTAAGAGGTAAAACGTGCCTAATGACGGAGGGAGAGGAAAGAGAAAAATGAGAAGGATGATTAAGGGGAAGAGAAGAGAGACAGAAGGTGGGATTATTACCTTTAGTCTTCCTTGTGGTGAATAAATCATGTGCCGGTGAAATGGTGTTTGTATATGGTGTGATTATGTTCTGTCATTATGGCTAGAATAATGGTGTCGTAAATTTTCTTAGCAATATATATTTCCATACCACACTTTAATACTTCCTGACAGCTTTTATGGAAAATGTTTGTGCAAGTATCACACAATGAAGTATTAACTTATCATAGGCATACAAAAGTTGGGTATGAAACAAATTTTCGATGGCTTCCTAAGTTGACTATAATACAGGCCACATGTGACTGCTATTCTGAATCTTCATAGAGTTTGCTTCCTTTCTCTTAAGAGTATGTTTGATCGATGCGTCTTTTATTTATTGTTCTTCTCCCAGTCTCAGTTATATTTTCTCTCCCTGATAGTTGTTTCTATCTGCATATTAAAATAATCTCACGGGAGCTATAAAACAATGTTTTGAGTCCATTGCCTAGGAGGAATTATGCTCTTCCTTACCATAATAGTTCCGTAATGCTCAGAGAGCTAGATCTCTCTCTCTCTCTCTCTCTCTCTCTCTCTCCTCAAAATGGCGTTAACAAAACTGCTGAATGGCCAGGGAAATGGCAAATCCCTTCAATGAAAATAAATGCCAGGTGATGCAATGTGGGACAAAAAGCAAAAAATACGATTATAAAATGGAATGCCACAGAATTAGCAACTCCTTACAAGTTAAAGATTTTGGAATAATAATTTCTGATCATCTTAAATGTTCATATCGGTGAATCCTTGCCGCGAATAAAGCCAACAAAACCCGAGGATTCATTAAAATGCATTTTTCCTATATGAGCAAAGAAACTGTACAGTGATTCTTCTGTATAAAGCATAGTTAAGATACACTTTGAGTCAGAGGCTCAGTTCTGTACATCGTATCTGGTCAAAGATTCAGAGAAACTCAGTTGTAACACGCATGGCCATCAAATTATTCCCCTCCCTGAAGAATAAACCATATCTCGAGAGAATTAAAAGATATGATTATATTTTCTCTTAGAAAACGTAGACTCGGGTCAGCTAATTCAATGGTTTAAGATACTTAATGGTTATAGTATTGGTGAAAAATTAAATATATAAGTTATTATCGAGACCACATCTCGAAGAAACGGCGTGAAACTCCAAACAAGGAAAGCTAATCTTCATATAAACAAAAGCTTCATCACTTTCTCTATTATAAATGATTGGAGTAAACTCCCTAGGAGTGTGGTCCACATCAGACCATAAATGAAAAAGAAGATTACGTATGCATTCTGATGCGTTCGGAATTCAAAAAAATACGAAAGTGTGTATTCATACCAATACGTGTTCACATGGACATAAGTATGTGTATGGATACGAGTAAGTGTATATGTCTGGTGGAGAAGGTAAAATGCTAATCCATGATGCGGCTCTACCTGACCTGACCTGAACTGACCAAATATGCTGTAGCAAGTGTGGCCACTGCCTTCAACATATCATCGTCTCTTCTTTCCTGATATGAAGCTAGGATAAGTACATAAATAAAAGATATCTATCTATCTATCTATCTATAGAGAGATGGATAAATAGATAGATAAATAAATATCTATCTATCTATCTATCTATAGAGACATGGAAAGATAGACAGATAAATATCTATCTATCTATCTATTATATCTATATCTATCTATCTGTGTGTGTGTGTGTGTGTGTGTGTGTGTGTGTGTGTGTGTGTGTGTGTGTGTCCAAGTACGTACACATGCTTCAGCTTATGCGTTATGAACACATATGTCGGTGTTCAGATTTTTGCATGCATACGTTACCATAAAGTATACATTTAAATTTTCTTCTTTCATTAAAATAAGAAAATTATAAAAAGTCGATGGAAGAGGTTAAGATTTGACTTAATACGAGGCTGTATGCTCGGCCTCTCTGAGTACATTACCGATCCTATTAAATGTTCTTCAGGCTTTTTAAACCCTGCAAGGTGCTACTTCTCTCTCTCTTTTCCTGTACGGCTCATAGCGTAGGGTCTGCAGGGTGGGATCGGGGAGAGAGCCTTCTGCTGTGCTATCCTTTACTTTTACATTTGTCACTTGACTACTGATTTAGCGCCGAGACCAGACCGCATCGTAGGGACCATAAGGACTGTGTATCTGTGTAACTCTCTCTCTCTCTCTCTCTCTCTCTAAGTTATAGGCAATTACAAGACAAGGGTAGGGAGAAGGGAAAAACATGGAGAGAGAGAGAGAGAGAGAGAGAGAGAGAAAGAGTTTCTCCCGTCCTCATTCCTTTTCTGACTTCTTCCGGCTTTCTTCATTTCTCCTCTCTCTGCCTGCTTCCCCGTCTTCCTCTCTCCCTACTTCCTTCTCGACCTTCCCTTCAAATTACTTCCTTGCACCATCTCTTTCTGTTTGCCTTCCTGCTTCCTTATCCTCTGTCTTTGGCCTTTAGAATAGTTACTCGGTGTAAGTTAATTACAGTTTATTCTTTGATAAAAAGCCTCCAAAGGGCAAATAGTTTTGTTGCTGTTTGCATTCATTTGTACTCTTTTGTACCTCCCTCCCCCACTGTGTCTATTTTTTACTCCTTCCCTCATTTTCCTCGCTCCCCTCTTTATGTCTTCTTCCCTTCATTCCTACCTCCCTCCCTCCCTCCCGACCCCCTTCGCAACCCTCACGTCTGCTTCCTTAACATCCGCCTCATTAGATTAATAATTACATTTCACAGCTGTTAATATCTGGAGAGGAGGGAAGGGTGAATAAGGAGAGGGTGGAAAAAGAGGGACGAAGGGACAAGGGACGAAGAGGGAGAGAAAGAGGAAAGAAGGAGAACAAAAGGAAGGAAAAAAAACATAATGAGGAGGAGAACATTGTGGAGAAGGAGACAAATGAAAGAAACTACAGGGAGGAAGGAAAGAGGGAGGAAGGAGTAAATGAATATAAGGGAAGAATAAAAGGAGAGAATAACTATTAAGAAAAAAGGAAAAGTGACAGTAGACACGGAAAAACGAGAAAAAATAATACATAAAACAGGACAGTAAGAAGAGAAAGAAGACATAGAGGAAAGTTAGTGGATGGTGGAAACTATAAAGAGTGAGTGAATGGAAGATAGAAGAAGGAGGAAATGAAGAGTGAAAAAGAATAAACAGTAAGGGGAGGTACTGAAGGACGAGAGAGGAAAGAGGAAATAGAGAAGACACACAGATGAAAGGGGACGAGGGAAGGTGGGAGGAAAGATTATTGAAGAGAGAGAGAGAGAGAAGGTAGTGGCTCTATTCTCTCCCAGTGCTAAGCCCCACCTTGCAATCCATTTACAGTCTAATGAACTCCATACTTAGGACACAATGGGGGAGATAAGGGGCGAGGGAGCAGGTAGTGAAGAAGGTAGGGAACTGAGGCAACAAGGAGGAAAGGTTGAATGGGAGTGTAAGAGAGCAAACGAGGAGGAAATGGTGAAAGGGACTGAGAGGGACGGAAAAGAGAGAGATTAAGGAACAGGGAAATAACTGTGGAAGAGAGGGAATACGTGGAAGTAAGGGGCACGAGAACTGTAAACTAAGAGGTAACCGGGAAGATGGGAAGGAACGATACAATGAGAGAGAGAGAGAGAGAGAGTAAAGCTATTATTAAGTTGAACTAATGGCATCGGTAATGAGATGGAATGGCTTATTAAGAATGAAGGCACTAATAAAGGCTGAGAATTTCCTATGACTCCTGGGTTGTAACGTGTTGTTAGAATATGAATATAATAAGAATAATAATAATAAGGATGATAGGAATAACGAGTAGAGGAATGTTGTCATAAGATGGGGATGGGCTGAATGATAGCACCTAAAAGGATAGCTAGATCCACAGACAGGCAGATTTTATATATCATCATCATCATCATCATCATCATCAGCCATTGAGATCCACTGCAGGACCGGCCTATCCCTACCGAAGCAGGGACGATACAGCCATTGCATCTCTATTCAGTGGCTTAGGCTGTCTGGTAGAGACTGTATGTAGGATGAGAAGTGCCTGTAAGTGTAATTGTAGTGGCTTTGGATGTGTGTGTAGTCTGTGAACCAAGTGTAATCGGCTCGCCATAAGCCGATTGGGTGCGAGCATACCAGTATGCGACACTGATTCAACCACGGCACCCCTTATGTCCGCCAAAGTAGCAAGTGGCTCGGTGAACGATTCCCAAAGTTTTTTTTTTTTTTTACAACTCTGGTGGGAGGCGAACACTCGTCCACAAGCGTGGGAAACCCACACTCTACCACTGAGGCTCCATATATATATATATATATATATATATATATATATATATATATATATATATATATATATATATATATATATATATATATATATATATATATCATCAGCCGTTTGAGTATCCACTGCAGGACCTGCCTATCCCTACCGAAGTGGGGACGATACAGCCTATGTATCTCTATCGAGTGGCTTAGGCTGTCTGGTAGAGACTGTATGTACAGTAGGGTGAGAAGTGCTTGTAAGTGTAATTGTTGTGCTGGAGTGGCTTTGAATGTGTGTGTAGTCTGTGAACCAAGTGTAATCGGCCGAGCAAGCCGACTGGGTGCAAGCATACTTTATAGTATGCGACACTGGTTCAACCACAGCACACCTTGTGTCCGCCAACGCAGTACATGGCCAGAAGAACGCTCCCAAAGTTTATTACCCTGGCCGGGCGCGAACCCTCGTTCTTCAGTGTACGAAAATGCACACTTTACCACTGAGGCTCCGTATATATATATATATATATATATATATATATATATATATATATATATATATATATATATATATATATATATATATATATATATATCATAAGCCATTGCAATTCCACTGCTGAAGAAAGACTTCGCCTAACCTTCTCCACGATTTCCTTGACTGATCCAGTCTATGTTAGGTTTTGCTTGCACACTTATCTATATTATATTGTCACCTTCTGTCATCATTTTCTGCTAAGCTTGCCATTTCTTGGAGTCCAGCCAGTCAGCCTCTTGCTCCATCGGTTATCCCTTATTCGTGCTACATGACCTGCCCATCTCCATTTCTGCTCTTTTATAACTTCAGCAATGTTTTTGACTTCTGTGTGCTCTCTCACTCAGGTTGAACTCTTCCTCTCTCTTAAAGATATTCTCAACATTGACCTTTCCATTGTTCTTTCAGAATATGGTAATCTGTTTTCTATTGTATTTTTTAATTTTCCAGGTCTCACAACCGTATGTCATAGCTGGTATTATTCATTCGTTTTATACATTTCGTTTTAAACAAACTGACAAGCTACTTTTCGTGAAGTCCCCGTCTTTACTGAAAACTCTCCATCCAGTTATTCGTTGCATTACTTCAGTTTCATGGTCTGTCGTTCGTTTTACCATTTGCCCCAAGTATTTGTACTCCCCAACTTCTTTAAAAATTTTATCATTTCTTTTCATGGCTGTCTTTCATATACTTAGATACAATATTAGTTTTACTCCTGCTTATCTTTCACCCACTTCGAGACTTTCTCTACCGCGTGCATTATCTTTTCTTACAATGTCTCTGTCTTTTTTGAAATTATGACTATCATCTCCAAGTCTTAAATAGTTTAAGTATTCTCCATCTATGTTTACTCCTTTGTTCTCCTTTCTAGCTTCCTGAAAATGCTTTTAAGGCATGCTGTAAATAATTTTGGTAAAAATGTATCTCCCTCTCGCACCCCTTTCTCAATCTTGCTGTCTGTCCTTCGCACGCTAAAAATTATTTAATTCATACTAAGTGCTCCAAACTCTTCCACTCAAACTCTTCCCGCTCCTTCTGGCATTCTGCCCAAAACATTTCTAACAATTCTATTTCATCAACCTTCCCACTTCTTTTCGGCTTTGATGTCTCTATTGCTTTTACTTCTATTGATGAAACAAAACTCTTTGCTCAGACTATTTCTTCCAATTTCACCTTAGACGATTTCGGTGCTGTTCCTCAATCACTTCCACCCTCTTACTTTTTTATGGCTGACATTAATATTTCTTTGCTGGATGTGATTTCTGCCATCACTGGCCTCAGTGCTTCTACCTATCTATATACCTAGGCTGTTTCCCTCCCCACAATGGGGAGAAGCAGAGAAAGGACAACACACTCCCATTTTATGTATCTACACCACACATTTACTCGTACTTAGCCCCAAAGGGTGAAAGGACTGATCCTCACTGCACCACACTGCACGATGGCCAACTGCGCAGGGTAATCAGCGACATCCGCAGAAAGGCTCGACAGCAGAGCTGGTTAACCCCTGCCAAAATGGACCCATCCCCTTAATTGCAATTGACGTGATCAGCTGATCAAACCATATGCAGGAGATTATCCCACCTGGGCCACATCACCGTTTCTTCATTCATAATTTCTCTCCAGTCATCCCTATCATGCACAGCCACTCTTACTTGCTCTACAGCATCTGTCTCGCATCTAAGGCTCTCTTCACACTGTCCATCCATCCTATTCGTGGTCTTCCTCTCAGCCTTACACCTCTCACATCCGATCCAGTTATCTTTTTCACCAGTCGCTACTCGTCCATTCTCTCCATATGCCCAAACCATCTCAACACTTTGCTCAACTCGATCAACCATCTCCCACATAACTCCAGTTCTCCTTCGCACTTCATCATTTCCCACTCGATCCATACACGATACTCCACACATACTTCTCAGACAGCTCATCTCCATTACATTCAAACTCTTCCTCTCTGCTACACCCATATTCCATGTTTCAGCACCATGAAATGCAGTTGGTACCCCTACGATTTCATACAACCTTCTCTTTACGTCCACTCTAAATCAACGACATCTAAACAACTTTTTTTCATTCCTCCAATCACCATTCCTACTTCATTCATTTTAAACTTCTCCTCTACATTTATTCTTCCATCCACAGCAGTATGTGACACTAAATACTTACAACACTCTACCTCCTCAAGCAACTCACCATTCAGAACTACATTCATCCACCTACCATCTACCAACCTCGTACACTTCATCACTTTACTCTTATTGTCATTTAATTTCCTCCTTTCACACACCGTTCAAACTCCTCCACCAACAGTCTCAAGCCCTACTCCGAATCAGCCATCAGTGCAGTAATACCCGCAAACAGCAGCTGATTCAGATTCCACTCTCTACCATCAGGATTCACCAGACTCAGAACTCTACCTAACACTCTCGTACTCACCTCCCTTACAAAACCATCCCTATAAATAGTAAACAACCAAGACGACATTACATATCAGTGCCACAGCCGCACTTTCACCGGAGACCAACCACTAATATTATTTCCCACGGTATACACACGCTCTGTTGTTTACTTAAAAACTCATTTTAACAACATACCACCTATTGTAGTTCATGCAATCTCAAAACAGTTCACAAAGCTTCCCTATTAATTCTATCATACGCTTTCTCTAAATCCATGAACGCCGAAAACACATCCTTACCTTTCCCAAAATACTTATCGCACACCTGTCTCACAGCAAACACCCGATCCACGCATCCCCTCCCTCTCGTAAAATCACACTGTTCATCACAGGTCTGTCCCTCTGCACTGTCTAACTTTCTTAACCCGTACAGCACGGGAAAAAAAAAAAAATGATATCCCTACACGCCGGCCGATTTTGGATTTTTTTCCGGCTTAATGGGCTTAATACATCAATATAAGGTTCCTGGCACTAATAAAAATAATCATTAAAGCCAGGAAGTTGGTTGAATTGAGTCAGGTTGTTGCCACTCGACCTCTTCAAGGTTACTGAGAGAGCAGAGCGGCTGTGAGCCTGTGAAGACTTTCTCGCCTCCCGCACTCCTATATCAGTGTTGTAAGCTTAGTGGAGAAATGTCTGACGTTGGCGAGATGCGTTATTTCCTTCCATTTTACTTCGGTTGTTTGCAATGACTTCTCAATACTGCAGGACGTAGATCTATGTTACTGGCATTTCTGAAGGGGACGCAGGTCTAATTCGCTAGTGTGGTATGGGTTAATCAACACTACTATACACTTTACCTACAACACTCAGTAGACTTACACCCCTAAAACTAGTATCACCCATAAATGAATACAGTGGAACCACACATGCACTTGCCCAGTCAGTCGGCACCATACCGCTCACAAAACTTTTGTTCAGCAATCTTACTAACCACTCAACAACAGTCGCTCCACCACCTTTCAAACATTCCACAGCACATGCATCCATACCTGCAGCTTCCATTGCTTTCATCTCCTTTACTGCCTTCTGCACTTCCTCCATCGCGGTCAAAGAATCATTCAGCCTCTCTCAACACATTTGTTCCTTGCACTGTTCCATCTGCCACAGTCTCAGCCTCCCTTTCCTCCTGTACATTCTCTTCTCAGCTACAGTCCTAATTATTTCCTCACACCACGTTTCACTTCCCCTTCTTACACTACCAGCCACTCGTCTCACACCACACATCTCTTCTGCATACCCCGCCACAGCGCTCTTAAACAACTGCCATTCCTCCTCCACACCACCATTATCCTAATCTTTCGCTGCGTTCCACTCATCTTTCAACTTCTCCTGATTCTCTATCATTTTTTTTTTTTAATCCAACTCACTCACTTTCAAATCCTCCGTGCCACACCTAACTCTCCTAACTCTCACCCACCTCATACCTACTCTCAACTTTCCTTCCACCAGGCACTGGTCAGACACCTCCACCCTCCCCTTTCAAAACTCTCACATCCAACAATCTTCCTCTTACATTCCTGGACACATCCACATAGTCCATCAATGCTCCATCAACAACCCTTCCACCCTCCTGTCTCACCCATGTATACTTATAAATATCTTTCTTCTCAAACAAGGTATTTCCAATCACCATCTCTTGGTCAACACACATCCCTATCATTCTTTCCCCATTATCATCTCTTCCAAGCACATCATGCATACCAACGACATCTTCAATTGCTACATTTTCCGCTCTAGCATTCAGATCTACAGTCATTACCACATTCACATTTGCTCCAAAATTCTGCAGACACTCATCAACGTCATACCAAGGAGATTCCTCTCTTTTTAATCCGTTTAAATACCAGACCCATATGCAACCACGAGTACCCACAACTCACATCCAAACTTTGCTTTCATCCACATCAGTCTCGATGACACCTTCCATTTAGTCACACACTGCTGCACTTCCGGGCTCACTAACAAGACCACACGTTCTCTCGCTCATCGTCTATCAACACCTGACATCCTTCCTCTCACACTTCCAAACTTAGACTCACCTTTCCCTTTCATTTCTGTTTCACACAAAGCTAACACATCCAGATTTCTTCTCAGAAACATTTTCCCAGTCTCCTTCCTTTTAGCCTCAATCGTACTACACCCACGCACATTTATAGACCCAATCTTCAGGGTAGGTGTGTGTGTGCTTGGTTCCGTTGTATAAAGGTAAGGGTGATAAGTATGAATGTACTACTTTTAGGAGCATAAGTCTATACAGTGTTGTAGGTAGGTGTATGATAGAGTGTTGATTATGATAGTTATAGACAGTATAGTGGGAGTGATTGGTGAAAACCAGTTTGGTTTTAGGAGAGGGAGAGGATGCATGGATCTGGGGTTTGGAGTGAGAAAGATGTGTGAAAAGTATTTGGCGGAAGGTAAGGATGCGTTTTGGGCATTCATGGATTTAGAGAAAGTGTAAGACAGAATTAACAGAGAGGCTTTGTGGACTGTTTTGAGATTATATGGACTAAGTGGTAGGTTGATAAAAAGAGTGAAAAGTTTTTATGTAAATAGTAAAGCGTGTGTAGGGGTAGGAAATACTGTGAGAGATTGGTTTCCAGTGAGAGTGGGACTACAGCAAGGAAGTGAGATGGGGCCTTAGTTGTTTAATATGTATGTGGATGGTGTTGTAAGGGAGGTGAATGCGAGAGTGTTAGGTGAAGGTTTGAGTCTGGTGAATGCTGATGGTAGAGAGTTGAATCCGAATCAGCTGCTATTTGCGGATAACACTTCATTGGAGGCTGATTCGGAGGAGAGATTGAGACAGTTGGTAGAGGAATTTGGAAGGGTGTGTGTAGGGAGGACTTTGAGAGTAAATGACAATAAGTGTAAAGCAATGAAGTGTACGGGGTTGGTAGATGGTAGGAAGATGAATGAAGTTTTGAATGGTGAGTTGCTTGAAGAGGAAGGGTGTTTTAAGTATTTAGGGTCACATGTTGCTGTGGATGGAATAATAGATGCTGAAGTGAAGTTTAGCATGAATGAAGCAGGAATGGTGCTGGGAGGAATGAAGAAAGTGTTTAGATTTTCGATCAGAATGGAAGTAAAGAGAAGGCTGTATGAGGGTGTAGTTGTACCGACTACATTATATGGTGCTGAAACGTGGAATATGGGTGTAGCAGAGAGGAAGGTTTTGAATGTAATGGAGTAAGTGTGCGTTGACGTGTATGGATCGAGTGAAAAATGATGAAATGCGGAGGAGAACTGGAGTTATGAGAGAGACGGCTGATCATGTTGAGCAGAGAATGTTGCGATGGTTTGGGCATTTGGATAGAATGGATGAGGAGCAATTGGTGAAAAAGATAACTATATCTGCCGTGACAGAGGGTGACAGGAAGACCAGGGATAGGATGGATGGACAGTGTGAAGAGGGCGTTAGACGCAAGAGGGATGTTTGAACAGAAAGGAAGAGTGGCTGCGCATGATAGGGATGACTGGCAGAAAATTGTGAATGAAGAAACGGTGACACGGCCCCGGGGGGATATTTTCCTGCATATGATCTGCTCACCTGATCAGGTCAGGTATGGGTAAGGGGATGGGTCCATTTTCATGTGGCAGGGGTAGACCAACTCAGCTGCAGGGCCCTGTTGCAGATGTCAGTGATTGCAATCTGTAGTTGACCCACGTGCAGTGCCGTGCAGTGAGGATCTGTGCCTTCTTCCCTTGGGGCTAAGATACAAGTAAGTGTGTGTGTGTGTGTGTGTGTGTGTGTGTGTGTGTGTGTGTGTAGATGAGTACATTGGGAGTGTGGCATCCTGTCTCGGCTACCCACGTTTATTAATTAATTAATTTTTTTTTGGGGGGAAGCAACCTAGGTATAAATATATACTGGAGAGAGAGAGAGAGAGAGAGAGAGGCGTATAAGGTAAGATAAAACGGAAACAGACTTGTTAACCAGTTTGAAGCCGTGTCAGAATATGTTATGACAAGCTTGCCACTATCACAAGACAGTGATAACGACTGTAATAAATGAATGCTCCTCCACGCAACAATTTCCCGATCACCAGGCAGCCATGGAAGTGTTAAGGAATGGATACATACGTGCAATAAGTTTTTAATGCTCTAGACGGGAATGGACCCCGAACCTCCTATATAGGACCCAAGATATAAAAGCTACTGTAAGTTACCAGATTTCTATTCTCGCCAACAGCGTTTAAAACTTTCCAGACAATGATGTACTCTCATGCAATGTATGTACTCCAACAAAGGCGCTTGTACTGGCTGTGATAGATTAAATCTATTTCACTTGCCGAGTTACCTGGGGCAAAACAAAAATCCAGATGTCGCTGAAATATAGGTCACCAGAGAGGTTCGGGTTCAAACATATCACTACTCAACAAATTTCAATTTTTTATCTATTTCAGGAATGAAAATGGGTGAATTGGGGTAAGCCGACGGTGCTGGTTACAAATATATCTTTACTTTTTCTGTATCACGCACAGTTCTCTGAAATTTAGCCTTAAAATGTTTCTTCCAGTAGTCAGAAACAGATATGCTCCTACCGCCTGGTTATGCCGGGAATATATATATTTTTTAATAGAGAAATATTAATTGGGATGTAAGAATAATACGCAGAAACAAAATCAATTGTATTATTCCACCCTTCTGTGTAAATTTCGCTGCAAAAACGAGTATTCATAGTACGTTTTTTTATTTCTTTTTGAGGTCTACATCGGTTTCCCGTTTCAGCATCCAGCAATAGTCTGCCATCATACCAGCACCAATTCTACGTTGGTATCTTTATTCCATTACCACAATATCCTGGTGAAAACGTTCACCCTGTTCGTCACTAACATCACCTAAGTTTGTAAACCCCGAGATGTAAGTAAAAAAAAAAAAATGTTTTTTAAGGGACATGTGGCATTCAATTTCATGGTACGCAGCCAGGAGCTCTTCAACTATTTCCACGTAATCTTCACTGCGTTGGCTGCCCAGAAAACAGGCAGAAAATTTTCTCAAGAGACCTCCAAGACCCATGTTCGTCTGCTTCGAGGGTTGCGTCAAACTGACTATCTTTCATCACGCTACAGATTTGTTGGCCTGTGAAAATGCCTTCCTTCAGTTTGGCGTTGTTAATCTTGGGGAAGACTTTCTTCAGGTATGCAAGGCCTGCACCTGTCTTATCCAAGGCTTTGGCGAAGTTTTTGATAAAGCCTATCCTGATGTGAAGAGGCGGAAGTATGATATCTTCCGCTTGGATAAGTGGCTCATTCCTTATGTTCTTTACATCTGCTTTGCAGGAGCTTTGGGGAGGCCACTCATGCTGGATGTAGTGCTGCTGCACATCACGGCTGTCCCAGAAACACAAGAAGCAACAATATTTTATGAAACCTCCTTGTAGTCCAAGCAGCATGGCTACTACTTTCAAATCGCTGCAAGTTTTCCATCGGAATTCGTCATACTGAGTCAAAACGAGGAGTTTTTGCGTCGATTCGTACGTTTCCTTCATTTCAGGAAGCAAAACAGGTGGTAAACTTGGTAACATGTTCCCATTGTGCAGGAGAACAGCCTTCAGACTTGATTTGCTGGACACCATTCTTCCCAATCATAAATTCATCCCATGTCTGGGAACAGACCTGCAATATTGCTGCAGTAGCATACTCCTTCGTCTAACTTGAAAAAGCGTTCCAAATTTGTTGCTGCATCCTGAAACTCGTCACCATTGTGTTTGGATGCAACAGGTTCAATTCTTGCAATCTCGAATGCGGAAGTTCTAACTATTGTTTTCATAAATTTAGGTCAGTTACAAGATTGTTAAGGTCGCCTTGGATGACTAGATGGGGTACTTTGCCAGATAGCTGACATTCAAAGTCAGAATCAGGGGCAACTACTCTAGATGCCTCACCATCTTCAGCCTCATCGGAAGTCTGGAAAATTCAAATTTTTTTGTTGGTGGCTTTGAAATGGGAAGGTCCTCCGTCTGATCAACTGGTCTTATTGCCGGCAGTAAATTTGGATGAAGTGTGTTTTTTTTTTTTTTTTTTTTCAAAGAAAATCCCACAACTTTTGTCATGCAAAAGTAGCAATCTGTTGCGTGGTCACTAGGTTCCCTCCACACCATGGGGACTGCAAAAGACATCTGTGCTTTCCTTCCTGCTAGCCATTTGCGAAGAGAGTTGGAACAAGTCACGTAGCAGATATGGGATGACCATAGTTTGTCTTGTTCGCCAGTCCTAATGCCAAAATAATGTACAGTGGACCACCTATCTTTACAAGGGACGTAATCTTCCATTTCTGCTTCATTGGAGTGAAACTTCCATATGTATAATTTGTTTCAATGTGCATCCAATTTTTTAAATTCCTAAAAAAAATCAAGAATAGGAAAAAATAAAGTTTACATAGCCTGTTTTCAGTATAGTTAACTTGATAATATGTTTAATTGCCCAGGTAGTTCCTATAATTATTCATGATGATCATGAGAGGGTGAAAATACAAGGTATATATTATATGAAAGAGATATAGTAAGTAAATAGAGCAATGCCATTTTTCCCCAGAACTGAGAGCTTGAGGCAGGGAGATTTCATGTACTTTCATCGAATAAAACGGATTAGTGAATGAGGAACTTTATAGTTGCATAAAGAACACGAAATTTCTTCATGTGCTGCTTTTCTCACAGAGAAATATACTACTTATCAATGAAAATGACAAAAATCCCAGGGTTTTTAAGAATTTTGCCTGGGCGTCTGTACGTCCCGTTGCCACTGAAAATTAAAGTGCGTAGGTTTAGGGACATGAACCTACAGTTGCCAACACTGCAGTATACAGCTGAAAATAAAAATATGCCAGATGTCGAAAGAAGGAGTATTTAAAAGACGATTATCTAAGGAAAAAATGGTATTTCAATGTAAATTTTACACAGTGCTATATCATGATGCAAGTAGGAGCACTAAAGTTGCACCTGAGCACTTGATAGGGATTTACAAGAACGCAGTTTTAAAAAACTTATATATTTTTGAAGATGAAAATACTTAGCATAGAGACAGAGTAAGGATGGCAGAACTTCGTGGAATTTTCTCAGAATATTTAAAAATTTCAGACTTTTTCACCATTAATGAAGACGATGGCCTAAACCAAACCTGATGGACGGATTTGAGGTCAGCTGAAGATGAAGAGAATCAGTTTTGTAACGATAAATCGTGTTGAAGGTCACAACAAGACCAACTCACACAAATAGTTCGGATATGATTTGGACAATACTCGGTGGAATTGTGAAGAGTCAGATTTTTTTTTTTTTTTATTGGTTATGACAACATTCGGTCGAAGGATGAGGTCGCAGAACAAAGTCAAATTCTCAGCCCGTAGACCATGTGTCCGGTGTGGGTGTTGCAGTCATTGGTTTCGGTAAGTTTTTGTTTTTTTTGAGGTTAGGTTAAAATTTATTAAACCTAGGTTACATTAGAAGAAGGTAATTTGAATTAAGATTTGCTTATGTTACGCTCATTATCATCAATCAGACCTTTCCCAGCCCAAGGTGAGGTGAGGTTGGCTTCCAAGAGCCAGGGGAAAAAAAATTACAATGAGATACCAATGTGAGCCCAACTTTTTTTTAATACAAGAAAGAATGAACCAAAGGCCAGAAACCCGCAAACCATTCCTTCTAAGAAAAACAAACAAAAACAATACATATGAGAGCCAAGTTCAAGATCCATTCATTTCGAGATGCCTGGACACACTGCGTTTGAAAGACTGGAGATCATAGGAAGTAGGAAATACAGACAGAGGAAGACAGTTCCAGAGTTGACGTGCTCCATAAATGAAGGACTGGGAGTAACGGTTAACTCTTCCATTAGAGAGTTGGACAGAAAAAGGGATGAGAGTTTGTTGCTAGACGGGTGCTACTCACCCGTTATAAAGGTGGAGGGATGCAAGCAGAGAGTTCAGAGGAGCAGTGACCATTGAAGCATCGATAGAAAAGAGATAAAGATGCAACAGTGTGGTGAAGAGACAGAGGTTGAAGGGAGCCAGTAAGAGATGGAGAGTTAATGAGACGGAAAAGCCTTTTACTCCACCCTAACAAGAAGAGCTGTATGTGGGGAGCCTCCCCACACATGTGAGTTGTACTCTACACATGGGCGAAAAAAACTGTGTAAAGTAAAAATTTACAAGTCCATGGTCAGACCAATTTAATTTATGGGCATGAGTCATGGTATATAGTACAATTGCAACAGTTCAGAAAGTATTAGGATTTGAGAATAAAATACTGAGAAGGGTTCTTGGGGTAAAGTGCAAAACAGATTTACAAATGCAAGAGTAAGGGATATTACAAGAGTGGAACCAGTTGATGAGCATGTGAGACTGTCTCGCTGGAAATGGCTGGGGCACATATATAGAAAAGAAGGCAGTTTAATATCGGATGTGCCAGAGTGGACTGCTAGAGAAAGAAGGGGCAGAGGTAGGTCGAGGGAGACCTGGTTGAGGACAATGAAAAGAGAAGCAGGAGGGGAGTGTTGGTGGGACCTGAAGGAGATGGCAAGAGACAAATATTGGTGGAGAGAGCTCATCGAGGCCCTATGCATCCCGTGGGGTGCCAGAGGAAATGATTGAATGATTGATTGATAAAGTCAACAACTGTGTAGGGCTAAAGAAGGTACGGAGTCGCCTTGGCACACCCAGTCTCTTGCAAGCAGATATTACAAGAGATGCAATATGATCTTTCCAAAATAAATCCCGAGTGAATGAAACCCCAAGAATGTTCAAGGATGATGCAGGATTGAGATGGATATTATTAAACATTAGTGGGTACTCCTGTGGAAGATTGTGTCGGGTTGATAGGTGTAAAAACTGAGTCTTTGATGCATTAAAAACAGCACAATTGTTTCTACCCCAGTCAGAGATACGAACCAAGTCAGACATTAGGTGTGCCATATCCTCATCCCTTGTTTGTTGAAGTAACTACTGAGATGGACGTTGCAGGAATCGAATGGAAAGGTGAACGGTGGAATCATCAGCCTACAAGTGGATAGGGTTAGATGTACAGCTTAGAAGGTCATTGGTGAATAACAGGAAGTGAAATGGTGATAGGACAGAGCCCTGAGGACCACCACTGTTGATAGATCCAGAAGAACGATCGTCGTCTACAACAGCGGCTATAGAACGATCAGAAAGGAAGCTATAGATGAAGGCACAGACAGAATAAAAAGAGCAAAAGGGTAGTTTGGAAATAAAAGATTTATGCCAGACTCGATCGCAAGCCTTTAAGATGTCAAGTGCAATGGCCAAGCTTTCGTCAAAGTCCCGAAAGGAGGATGACCAGTAATCTGAAAGGTAGGTGAGAAGATAGCCGGTGGAGCGACCCTGACGGAACCCATACTGACGATCATAAAGAAGGTTTTGATAGGAAAGATCATTTAAATTTTACTATTAAGAATGGATTCGAAAACTTTTGAGATACAGGATGGTAGAGCAATTGGAAAAATAGTTAGAGAGATGGGAATCATCACCCTTCTTTGGGACTGGCTGAATGAGAACAAACTTCCAGCAAGAAAGAAAGGTAAAAGTTGATACACAAAGGCGAAAGAGTGTACCTAGGGAGGGTGAAAGCACAGAAGAATAGTTCTTGAGGACAACAGGATGGACTCCATCAGGCCCATATGCCTTCTTAGCACTAAGGCCAGTGTTGACAGAAAATACATCAGCTGATGAAATTTTAATATCACCTATGAAGATGTCAGAGGGGGGAAGTGATGGATGAACAACACTGAATTTGTCTAAGGTGGAATTGGAGGAGAAAGTCTGAGCGAAGAGATTTGCTTTGTCAGTAGAAGAAATAGCTACAGAGCCATCAGAGTAGAAAACAGGAGGGAAGGATGATGAGGTAAAGTTGTTAGAAAGGTTTTTGACAATATGCCAGAAGGAGCTGGAAGAATTCGAGTTGGAGAGTTGACAGCATTTAGTATGGATGAAATTATTTTTAGCAGAGCGAAGAACAGACTTAGCACGATTCCGGGCAGAAACATAAACAAGATGTGACTCAGGGGTGGGTTGGCTCTGGTTCCTTTTATAGGCCCTCTCCTTGTTGTGGACAGCATTAGAACAAGCACGATTAAACCAAGGCTTTCTTGCATTAGTCAAAGGATATGAGAAGGGACTGTATGCTTCCATGCCCATTACCTCCGTAATGTGCAAAGCACTCTCAAATGGCTCTCGGCCATGGAAGCAATAATTATTCCAGGGAAAATCATAGAAGTACTGCCTGAGGGCCTCCCAATCTGCAGCTCCAAAGTGCCACAGTCGACGTTTCTTTGGAGGGTGCGCAGGCTGTACCAGAGCGATAGGACAGGTCAAGGTAATAAGGTTGTGATTGGAGGAGCCCAACGGAGAGGAAAGATTTACAGTGTAAGCAGAAGGATTAGTTGTAAGGAAGAGGTCAAGTATGTTGGAGCTCTCTCCAGGGCAGTCAGGGATATGGGCAAGGTGCTCTACAAGCTGCCCTAGGTCATTAAGGATAGAAATGATGAAGGCTTGTTCACCAGGTGGATCAATGAAAGGAGAGGAGAGCCAAAGGTGGTGGTGAACATTGAAATCTCCTAGAATGTAGATTTCAGAGAAAGGAGAAATGGAGAGAATGTGTTCCATCGTATAAGTAAGATAGTCAAAGAATTTTGATAGTCAGCAGAATTAGGGGATAAGTAAACAGTGCAGACATAATTAGTCAGAGAATGACAGGAAAGCCGAAGCCAGAGAGTAGGGAATTCAGAAGACTCAAGTTCAGGAACATGAGAGCAAGATAAGTCGTTGCGTACATATGCACAACAGCCACCTTTGGCTTTGAAATAAATATAGAGAAAGTAGGAGGATACAGAAAAGGGTTTGCTGTCAGTTGCCTCAGACAGCTCAGTCTCTGTCAAGAAGATAAGGTGAGGTTTAGAGGAGGAGAGGTGGTGCTCAACAGTAAACTAGAGGAAAGGACGCGAATGTTGCCGAAATGAAGAAGAAAGTCAGATAGTGGTTCCAGGTATCTTGTTGAGTCGTCACCGGGAGAGGGGCGGATGGGGGAACTTATGGTCCCCCTCCCCCGGGGATTCCGAGGCCTTGTTATGGTGTGCCAATTTTTTTCTTTTGTAAAGGAAGTATATATAGTGTGAACTGTACATGTAGATTGGTGTTGACAGTTAGAGAAACTTGTATTGGAGAGCATGCTGGCCTACTCTTTGTGTTACTGAAACAATGAAAAAGTTCAGCAAAGGGGAATGGTCAGGAACTAGTCCTGAGGGCTGATGAAACGGGAGCTCCAGCTCTCCCTGTCATGAGCTTTCCGTCCACCTGGGGAGTACTGCCCTGCTCGACGAGTTCTGCAGTCTACTCCTGGAATGATATGCGCTCCCATTTACTCACCATTCACTCCTCCAGAAATCTTGGTTCGCTTGATACGTCAAACTCACTTGTTGGACAGTAAATCTGACGACTGTCAAGACAGAAGTGGATGCCAAACCTTGGTCATACGCTCCTTTGCACAAAATTCATGTAGCCACCTCGATCACTTGTTAGTTCCCTAAACTCATTAGCTCCTATACCTCGTAGATCTCTCATTGTCACATATCTGTATATATTTTTCCACCTTTTTCTAGGCCTACCATGTCTCCTACCGCCATCAGGTTCACTCAGGTATAACCTTTTATCAACTCTGTTTTATCCTAGTCTCTCCACATGCCCATTCCTTCTGATCATTCTAGTCAGCTCAATAGAAAATATTAACTATATCTGACCTAAATTAACATAAAAGAAATCTAAGTTAATCTAACTTAAGCTAAGCTAAACCTAAACTAAGTTAACCAACCATAATCTAAGGTAACCTCAGCCTAATAAAAACATAGTTAAACCAACTGAACTAAAGTTATTTCATGAACTGAACAGCCACTGAACAAACTGCTTAGTCTCACAGTCTCCTTTTAACTTCTATACCCACACCCTCACCACACCGCTATGTCCCTAACCTCGGGATCCACACCCACAACAACACATCTCTGCTCCCTACCCATCTCTCCTGTCCTGTATGTATCCCTATTCACCTATCCCACCCTCCACTGCTGCTGGTCCCTTTTATCGTTTCTTCTTCGATTTTTGTCCTTCTTTCTCTCATCTCTTTTTTTTTTTTTTCCTTCGTTCCTGCTCTTTTTTTATTCATTTATTTATCCGTTTAGTTTTTGTTACAGCCAAGTTTTTTTTTTTCCCCATTAAAGTTTCCACTAAAACTTTCCTCCCTTTCTTTCATTTCACATACACACACACACACACACACACACACACACACACACACACACACACACACACACACACACACACACACAAATCGTCATAACCTGTGCCACCCCATATTAAGCGAGAATTTGCCTTACCTGTTAACTGCTCCCACTCACGGCATGGGGTTTAGGGGGAAGAGATTGATTGAAGGGTGAACATGAAGGGGAAAGATGGATGTTTTGTGGGTAGATGAAAGGATGAGGGGTATACTGATGGATGGATGGATGCGCTGGTAGATAGATGGATGCATGGATGATTAGAAGGTTGGTCAGACTTAAAAAAAAAATTGGATGGCTGAGTTCGACAGATATATGGCAGGATACATACAGTGTTGCATAGTTGAAGAGGTAGAAAGACACTAGAAGGAATAAGGTGTATGATGGGCGGATTAATGTGTGAATAGATGAAGGTATATTTGGAGAGACAGATGGTCCAACAGGTGAACTGATTAACAAATAAATGTTTGGACAAACTGCTCGGCAAGAACCTGATTTTATGAATGTATAAAAGATTGGCATTTTTGTGGTTACTTCGGTAAGCGGAGATATATTGCTTTGCTAATTGGTGAATAGATGAGTAGTTTTTGGACAGGTGGACGAGTAGAAAGAAAGATAGTTGGATGCAAAAACATTGGTACGACAGATAGGTGGTGTATGAAATAGTGGGTAGGTGGGTGGACAGATGAATGAATAATGCAGATGAATATATGGAAGGTTGGATGATTAAACAGATATGTAACTGGGGGTACTAACGGATAAGTGGATACATCGATTGACAATTGTATGTATGGTTTGCAAGTGGATCTGATGGATTGATAGCCTCAAGTGGGAAGAGATGTGTAGTGAAACAAACAGATAGTCAAATGACTGAGGGGATGGACAGTTGTTCTCTAAATGGTCAGATTTGTGGGTAGATATCTCGGTAAATAGATGTATAGACTTGTAGATTAGTGGCTAGATGGATAGATGAATGGATAATTAGATGGGGTGAGAATTAGGTCAAGGTGGATAGCTTGGTGACAAAGAATGATGCATGAATGAATAGATATAACAATTGATGAGTGGGATGCGGCACTGTAACATATGCCACTGGTATTAAGCAAATGAGATTGTAGTGCAGTCTTTTAATATTTTATGAAAATTGTTAATAAATGAAAGAACAGACGAAGAGCTCATGCACTGGACAGATATGAATGAATATGGATGGAAGATTGGAGGGTTAAACTTTCAATGGTAATAAGTAAAAGACAGAAAGGAATAATGGATATCAATAGAAGAGAATTGATGCATGAAATGGGATTGTTGTGTGATTGATGGGAAGTAACAGTGCATGGATGGAGAAAAGATAGGCCAGGCGGATGGATTAACTGTGATGCAAAAGCTGACAGTGTAGTGGTTGAGTGAACGGAAAATTGATGAAGAGGATGATGACATGATGCGTCAGTTAACTTGTTTAGATGGATGATTTTCTTTTCCAGTATCCTGACTGCGGCCAAATGATTTTGTTTATCTTAAAAGACTTTCTGCAGTGCAGACATTATATAAATTGAGTTCCTTAACCACTTCACCACAGTGGATGTCAAAACTAAATTTAACAGTGTCGTCTAAACAATCGAGGAATCAAATAGAAATGACGTACCGGTACTTGGCGTGAAAGAGGTTAATACAAGGTACAAACAAATATCGGTAGAAAGAAAAGGCCACAGGTATGTGAGAATAAATACGTTTGGATGAGAGGGACGGGAGGGAGTCAAATACGAAAACAATAGCCATCAATTTTCTATCACTTCGCAGGCCTTTCCTTGGGAAACCATTCCTCCCTAATTTGACTCTCTCTCTCTCTCTCTCTCTCTCTCTCTCTCTCTCTCTCTCTCTCTCTCTCTCTCCATGTGGTTGCGTTCCTGCCTTCCATAACACATTCCTTCTTCATTCACTCATTTTCTTTGCCTGCATCATTGTTTCTTGTGTTTCTCTTTGCTTCTCTATCTGTCCTTTCGTGTTCTTTGCTCCACTCTCTCCCACGCTTCTTTTCTCTCTGTCTTTTATTTACTCCCTCACTGATATCCTCCTTGTTTTTGTTTTTGTGTGTGTGTGTTTTTTTTTACTACTTTTACCTTTACAATGTTTTTCCGTCCCTTCCTGACTTTATATTTTCTCTTGCCTATCTGTTTCCGTCTACATATCTGCCCATCTGCCACCCACTCTGTCTTCCTCCTTATTTTCATGCCTACATAGCTGCCTGGTTCCTTACCTCCTTGGCAGCCTCCCTATCTTCCCATCTGCCTCCTTGCCTCGCTCCCTGCCTCACTTTAGTTACCTATCTCTCTGTCCACTTACGTACCTCCCTGGTTGTGACGCACCTTCCCTGTCTGCCTCCATACCTCCCTGCCGTTCTCCCCACCACCTACTCTGTCTCCAAATCCCCCTTTCTAACTCCCTGCCTGCTTTCCCATCTCCCTAATTCCAACAAAATGCTACAATTCAAATATAAATGGTCATTCGCCTACCCCCCGCCCCCCACACACACGCACGACGCACACAGACACACACGCATGTCTCAAAAAAAGAAATTATTTAGACTTGTGCGTGTGTGTGTGTGTGTGTGTGTGTGTGTGTGTGTGTGTGTGTGTGTAGGCCCTATAAATTATTGTACTGAATCGACCACCACAGATCAGAACATTCGTATTTATACACATACGCATGCATGACGACAGAAGAGTGCAAGTTTCTGCACTCACAGAAATATTTACACACACACACACACACACACACACACACACACACACACACACACACACACACACACACACACACAGAACCTGCCTAGGGTTATTATGTAAACACTTTCTACCTGTTCATGATCCAAGCTGCGTCACTAATCTGAAGGCTTTAAAAATGACGAGAGCCAATCAGTGTTAAGCACCACTACTGTATGAGCCAATAAGCGTAACGGTTAGTTTTAACAGAGAGAAAAAAAAAAGCTGCCTGCCAATCACATTACATCACTGAAAAATGCCGGACTGATCATGTTGCAAGTTTTTGGAGATGAGATCGCTGAGCTATTACTCGGTCTGGTCTGGGGCGGGGGGAGGGGGGAGCAGGTGGGCAGGAGGAGAGGGGTTCCTACAGAGCGGAGCGGGTGGTGTGGGTATTTTAAGGGAAAGGGAGACCGATTGTGGGATGTAGATGAGAGCTGAAAGTGGACTCTAAATGATGACAAGGGAAAGGCTGGAATACAGGGAATTTAGAATGAATAATGAGTTCAAGAGAACCGAAATATAATCTTTGGCAGATCTTCGCAAGACGTGGATGGGAGCCGGAGAGGGACTTCGAGAGTAGGTGGAGGAGAACCTAGATGGACGCTAGACGAAGACGTAGAAGGGTGCTGTAGGGAGAACTAGAGGGAAACTGAATAGACCTAGACTGAAACGGGGGGACTGGTGGAACTAGAGGGCAGCTGAAGATATACAGAGGACTGCATGGAGGGTGAAACTTAATGAAAGCATAACCACAGCTTGAAGCCGATATTTAACAGAGCTGGTGTAAGACCTGGAAAAGATGGAAAGGGATTTCAAGGGAAATTGAAGAAGAATTTACAGGGGATGTGGATGGTGATCTTGAGACGAGCTGGGAAGGGAATGAAAACCTCTCAGTCTGAGCATAACAATCATCCCAAGGGCAGGATGATAACGCCACAAGGTCTCCCAGAGAAAGAACATGAGAAGTAAAGGGATAACGCAAGTGTGACAAGTATACCTTGTTCATTCAGCTCAGACAGCTGGAGCCAAGAAACGTTTGAATCAAAGCTGCTCACTGGTTAATGCACCACTGAGGAGCATGGTAAATCTACAGCTCTTCTTATCTGAGCCAAGAGTGGGACGATTGTGTATACTCAGAATGTGGAAAACTTTTAGTTGTGGAAAACAAGGAGTGAAAGCTGTGGCGTGGACTTAAGAGGCAATCATATAGCGAACTGGATTTGTGGAGGAACCAGAGTGACATCTATGACATAGTAGGGAGCAGGAAGGACGATGGGGGAGCTGTGTGAGAGACTCTGGGGAAGTAAAGGAGTGCATCAATTACAGGGAAAACAGAGCTGCAGAGCAAATAGTTCAAAATATGCATGGGAACTAGATGACTGCTGAGAATCGAAACTGACTTAGTGTCTGGAGAAAGTCCAACCTGCTCATTGCTTTCCATTATCTCCCTCACTGCTATTGAACCCCTCTTCTTGTTCCTGATGATCATCTATTCGAGGTGTCCTGATGCATGGTTGGTTACACTCCACAGATGATTCAGTATCCTTTCCTTTTAGCAGAAAGGCCATCATCAGCTCACTGGACCCATCATTTTCTTCATGTTGTTTCTTCTTTCGCTTCCTATATTCTGCCCCACTCAACTTACTACTGTGAAATAGTTTCATAATAGCCTATTACGTTAATCACCTGTAAAGAAGAGTATGCACCAGTAAGAATGATGACCAATTTTGTTTCATTTTTACACATTATGATATTATTACAGCATTATCAATTCAGTAATTAAACTTTTGTAAATATGCCCCTGTTAGGTTTCTGTTCACCTCTTTCGAGAACTTTTATTTCCTGGATTTCCATATAGAGATAATGTGTAAGTTGCATCACTCATATTTATGACTAATATTCGGAAGATAAAAAATTACGAACATAAATCAAAGAAATTTAAATTGCCGTACCTGTTTGCTTGCTACCTGTGCCTCTACCCTCGAGTGTTGCATGTCAACACAACCACGAACGTTCGCAGCTCGCTAGCTCAATAGATATAAATAAGCCTAGATGCCGCATCACTCATTCTTTAATATAGGTGCGATGCGTCTGCGCGGCCGCCATCTTGGAACGGTCAAGCATGTAATAATGGCGCTTGTTTCAGAGTGAATTCAGACCATGAAAATGAATGTTGTGGTTGTTGTGCCGGTGGTGGTGGTGGTTGTTGTGGTGGTGCTTGTTGATGTGGTTGTTGTTGCTGTTGTTATGGTGGTGTTGGTTGTTGTGGTGGTTATTGTTGTGGTTGTTGTGCTGGTGGTCGTGGTTGTTGTTGTGGTTATTGCGCTGGTTGTTGTTGTTGTTGTTGTTGAAGTGGTGGTGGTGGTGGTGGTGGTGGTGGTGGTGGTGGTGGTGATGGTGGTGGTGGTGGTGGTGATGGTGGTGGTGGTTATTGTTGTGGCTGTTGCGCTGGAAGTGGTGGTTGTTCTTGTTGTTGTTGTTGATGTTGTTGATGATATTGTTGTTGTGGTGGTGTAGGTGGTGGTGGTGGTGGTGATGGTGGTTGTTGTTGTGGTGGTGATGGTGATGGTTGTTGTGGTTGTTGTTGTTGTTGTGGTGGTGGTGATGGTGATGGTGGTGGTTGTTGTGGTGGTGGTGGTTGTTGCTTTGTTGTTGTTGATGTGGTTGTTGTTGTTGTTGTGGTGATGGTGGTGGTGGTGGTGGTGGTGGTTGTAGTGGTGGTTGTTGTTGTTGTTGTTGTTGTTGTGGTGGTGGTGGTGGTGGTGGTAGTTTTTGTAGTGGTGACTGTTGGTGGTGGTGGTTGTTGGTGGCGGTGGTTGTTGTGGTGGTGGTGGTTGCTGTGGTTGTTGTTATGGTTGTTGTTGGTGCTGTTGTGGTGGTGGTGGTGGTACTGGTGGTAGTGTTGGTGGTGGTGGTAGTTTTGGTGGTGGTAATGGTAGTTGCTGTTGTTGTTGTGGTTGTCGTTGTTGTTGTGGTGGTGGTGATGATGGTGGTGGTGGTGGTGGCTGTTGTTGTTGTGGTGGTGGTGATGGTGGGTGTTGTGGTTGTTATTGTCCTAGTTGTTATTGTTGGTGCTTTTGTTGTTGTGGTGGTGATGGTGGATGTTGTGGTTGTTATTATTGTTATTGTTCTTGTTTTTGTTGTGATGGTGTTGGTGGTGTTGGTGGTGATGGTGGTGGTAGTAGTGGTGGTGGTGGTGGTTTTTGTTGTTGTTGTGGTGGTGGAGGTGGTGGTGGTGGTTGTTGTTGTTGTGGTGGTGGTGGTTGTTACTGGAGTAGTGGAGGTGTTTGTTGTTGTTGTGGTGGTGGTGGTGGTGGTGGTGATGATGATGATGGTTGTTGCTGTGTTGGTTGTTGTTGTGATGGTAGTGGTTGTGGTTGTTGTGGTGGTGGTGATGGCGGTGGTTCTTGTTGTTGTTGTGGTGGTGGTAGTGGTGGTGGTGGTTGTGGTGGTGGTGACGGTTGAGGTGGTGGTGGTTGTTGTGTTGGTGGTCGTGGTCGTTGCTCTGGTTGTTTTTGTTGTTGTTGTTGTTGTGGTGGTGGTGGTGGTTGTCGTGTTGGTGGTCGTGGTCGTTGCTCTGGTTGTTTTTGTTGTTGTTGTTGTTGTGGTGGTGGTGGTGGTGGTTGCCGTGGTTGTTGTTGTTGTGTGGCGGTGGTGGTGGTGATGATGGTGGTTGTGATGGTTGTTTCCGTGGTGGTGGTAGTGGTGGTGGTGGTGGTTGTCGGTGGTGGTGGTTGTTATGGTGGTGGCTGTTGTTGTTGCTGGGGTGGTGGTTGTGGTTCCTGGTTCATCTGAAACGTGAACTCGGGACTGCAGGCTTAATTTTCCCTTCTCCTGCAACCCACCATCCTCCTTTTGGGGGATGGGGAAGTAGCTGAGGGACGCTGGCATAACCAGACAGTTGAACCTCTCGTGCAATCGGTGCCACTATAGATATATTCCGACGATTTTTACACCCCAAACCAGCACAGTGTTGCGGTATCTCTAGGTAAATAGTGATCAGCTTTGCCATTGTCAGGAACACATCATCTGCCTTGACCGTTCCAAGATGGTGACCGCGCAGACGTATCGATAGTAGTGTCATGCGGCATCTAGGTTTATTTAGAAATATCGCTAGCTCTACCGGTAGCATTCAAGAATGCATAAAGATATACGGTAAATACAATCTTGATTCTCTAGTGGGTCTCTTTATCTGACACAGTAAAGTAATAAGTATTAAAAATACTTTAATATTAACTAATCAGCCAGATATTTTTATAAAATATGGTAATGAAACAAAAACCATCCCAAAGTTTAGTACAGGGATAACAACGTTTATTTTTAGGCATTGCTCCGCTGGCCCCCCCCAGGACGTCCTTGTCTAAATTTTGGTTAAAATACGCGTACTGTACATAATAAAGACGGTTATCATACTCTGTTAATGAAAGGATAAATATTTATCTGGGCAACGTACTTTATATTATTATAATATTTGAAGTTAAGTAAGAGGCTTGTGTGAGGATGTTTCCCATTTTCCTGTCAGTATCCAGTAATATAATATGACTTTTATTTTTTCATGACCCCATTTTGGCATCCCCCCAAGGCATCGCCCGGGCACAAATGTCCTCCCATCCCCCCCCTACCCCCTCACGACGCCACTGAGAACGTGGTGTATCCTGTCCCTTGCAGAGCTCACAGTGTACAGATTATCCTACTTGATGCTTGCTGTCTGTTACACCCCGGGTTTCCATTGATTGTATTTATTCTTTGACCTTATTATTATGTACTTATGGCTCTCGGTTGCTGCATTTCAAACAAACATAAGTGGATGATTTTAGTACTAGAAGAATGAATGAACAATTAAACCTTTCATCATAGCGATTCGTTTTTGGTACCATGGCCAGTTCCATTATTATCATTATTATTATTATTATTATTATTATTATTATTATATCATCATCTAAACAATGTCTTTCCAGCAGAATATGCAAGTAGGTTTTGAAAGCATCTTTCTGTCAAACACTGTATCCAGGTTTTGAGACTTCAATGATCTGGCTCAGAGACCAATACCTTTCTCGTTCCTTCCTTCATATCTTGTGTACTACATGTTTTTACAACAAAATAAAACCGATATCAACTCTCATTTTTGAAAATGACTGAAGTACAAATTTTGAAAGAATTTTCAGTGGATATACATTTACCCTTCAAATATTATATAAGATGTTTAAAAAAAATATAAGTAAAATTTTAACTGATTATAGTATAGCATAGTCCCTAACAACGACAATAAGCACCACCTTGTCTCTAAAAATAACTGAAGCAAATAATCGACGTAGGTTTCAAAACCCATGTTGCTTTCTGGCAATGTTTACTTTTGGAAGTTTTGGTCTGTAATTCCATACACATGGTGAGAGAGAGAGAGAGAGAGAGAGAGAGAGAGAGAGAGAGATTATATAGTAGATCTTTTCTACGTGACGTCACGGGTCAAGTGACCTTTGTTTACGACGCCATACTGGACGGCAAATTGTCGGACGTCTAGAGAGAGAGAACTGCAGATTCCACAATGGTATTCCACTGTTCTGCCTTGGGTTGTAAGACATGGCAGAAAAGTGGAAGTGGGGTAAATTTCAGTCAATGAGGAAAGGCAACAGAAGTGGATAGCTGCTGTGAAGAGGGAGAATCAGCAGCCGACGGCCTACACCCGACTCTGTAGCAGGCATTTCATATCAGGTGAGCCACCCCCCAACCCCTCCAACCCCACCCCCATTCCCCCCATCGCCACCCAACCACCTCACACACACCCTACCCCACCTACACACCCTCACCACCCTCCCACTGCCACACCATCTCCCCCACCGCCACCCCCACCCCACCACCGTCCCCCATCACACATCATTCCCACCCCGACAACCCCCTATCCCCACTTTCGAACCCCCCTCCCCTACCCCACGCCCCCGACTCCCCTCCACAAGCCCCCCACAGTACCCCACCACCATCACCCGACCCCCTTCCCCTCCACCCCCTACCCGTCCCTCCCCTTACCACCCATCCCCAACCCTCCCCCACACCCTCACCCCCCACACTCACCACACCCCCACCCCCAAACCAACCCTAATCCCATCCCCCTACACCCGTTCAAACCCCTCACCCTCCTTCCACCTCCTTCCTCCACTCCCGAGCCCCCACCCTCCACTCATTCATCAACTACTGGATTTCAAGCCAGTGTAGACAATCCCTCCCGCCTTGGCCCCGCTTCAATAATTTACTGATTCCCAAGACGATTTACATGTACTGTATGTCAATTCAAGCTAGACATATTACACATATTTACCTTAAGGGATGCCCCGGTGATCTTTCACCGGGTGTTCACCAAATAGAGATCGCTTTATCTGAGATCTGGTTTCGGTCTTTCGTACTTGAAACGGGTGAATTTCTCCCTAGATATGGGTGCAAGCATTCAGCCTCACACACTTTATCTCGTTTATGTACAGATCTTGGTGGAGTTGATCCAGATTTCCGCATATATCAAACAATTCAATCTCTGACAGCCCTTTCTGGACAGCCACTACTGCGAGGAGTTTGCTGTCCAATATGGAGTCGTAAACAAAACCACATGATTTCTGTGACGTCACTGGAAAAGGTCTATAGTACAGCTAGCCAGCCAACCAGCAATCATCACCGTCTTCCTCATCTCCTACGTTCTGTATCTACCAACAAAGTTTATATTTTACTTATCTTTAACAGAGGGAGAGATGGGGATGAAGGGAGTCGTTTTTCCCATACATCTTAAGAAACAACTTGCGTCTTAATACCACCCGATGAAAAGATTATCATATCTAACGGACTGGGTACAACGCCTGATATCAGAGTATAATTAAGAATCTGCTGTACATTCTAAGGACCCTTCCTCGGCAACAAGTGTGTAGTAGCCTATAGTCTATATATCACTGGGGTTGTACTCAGTTTAGAGTGAATCACAAGACCCTCTAATTTTCATGGAACTCTAGTGTTCTGCTCTAGGAGACACCCAAATAAGTCGCTTTATTTAAGGTGAGATACGAGTCTGAGTGTAAAATGTGGAAGAATAATTCACCCAGTTGAGTAATTCATGGAACTATGATACAAAAAGTGTAAGAAAGAGTGTATAACATCAGTATCTGTTTATTCGTTCAGCACAATTAGCCTATGTAGCCTTTTGCTACATTACATTTTTTATGGAGAGATTATTCAGACTAGAAGGATTACATACGGCCTTCGTCATCACCTTCTGTGAGGTGGCTCCAAAGATGAAAAAAAAAAAAATAAAAATAAAGTGTGGATATTGGGCAAATACGACAGAAAAGACGTTACGTCCCAAAGAGTTTGATAAACAAAGGTATAGCCATATATGACTGAAAAGTGTACGATATCGATGTAAGAACATATTTATTAAGAGAAATCATTGTAGGTGACCAGCTGACATCCCTGGTGGCTGAATGTGATGGAAAAATTAATACCAACTTCGAGGGACTTGGACTACGACAGGTGCTCCAGTCTACTAATCCATCAGGCAACCTCTTGAAATAAATTAAACCGAACAGTGATGGGTAAGAAACTTAAACACACACACACACACACACACACACACACACACACACAGAAAATAAGTATGTAAAAGAAGGTGAAAACAGTTTTAAATTTCACTAGACAAACATTCTCTAAAAAAATAAAATGTATTATATTCTACTATCCCACTTATAACAAATAATATTTCTCTCCCACAATAACGCCAAGTCGGCAAAGAGGAAGGGGGATTAAAAAAAGTCTGAAAAGTTAGAGTTAGAATGAAAAACGTTAAAAAAAAAAAAAAACTTTAATTACAGACTTTAACCTAATAAGCTTCATCTGTGTGGTAATTGCCCAAGATTCTTACTTTCATTCCCCGTTTCCTTTGACTCTTTATTCATGGAGATTATTTTAGAAGTGGAGGATATGGATAAGCGATTTTGGCACACACACCACAAAGCCAGCCCGGAAACAGGACGTGTGTGCGGGCAATCCCCAGGTCCTGTCCTCCCCCCTTACTGTTTTTTAATTAGCCTATACCCCACTGACCGGGCTAATGTATGGCCCAGCCTGCACTGTACAGTAGGTGCAGGGAATCTTTAAACAACAACAACAACAACAAGCGATTTTGGTAAGGATGATTAATATATATATATATATATATATATATATATATATATATATATATATATATATATATATATGAGAGAGAGAGAGAGAGAGAGAGAGAAGATTAACTGATTATTTTTGTTGGCTTAAAAGTTCAGTTAACCAAACATGTAGGCTGGGGAAGATGTAGATCAGTTGACAGATATGCAGAATTTCGCCATTTTAACAGTTTAACATGGTTTGGGTGTTATTGATCATCCCCAGTTTGTCTGGCCGAGCCGACCCATCTTTAACAGGCAAGCGACCGTCCCTGCAGGGCCGTCCCGTCCGGTGAAACGATGTTCCCTAGCAGTTGATAGCGCCTCACCACAAGGCAGTTTAATGAAGAGTACTGGTGCTAAGTTATGAAATATATGAAAATACGCTGTGGCGCCTCTCAGTATGTATGAACCTACAGGGTGATTTGGAATATGATAGTCTGACGGAGAGATATATTACCTCCTTTCAATCGCCACCCAGTCCTACAGTGCCCCATAGCGAGGTAGGGACCAGGGATGGCTAATTAGTTAAGACATCTAAGGCGGCAGTGACCAGAAACTCATCCTGCTGAGGGCATTATCATATACCTAGGCTGCTTCCCCCAAAAGGAGGGTAGCCGAGACAGGACGACACACTCCCAATTTACTCATCCACACACAGACATTCACTCATATCTTAGCCTCAAAGGGAGAAGGGACAGATCCTCACCGCACCACACTGCACAAGGGTCAACTGCACTGTTCAGTCAACGACATCCCCAACAGGGCCAGACAGCAGAGACGGTTTACCCCTGCCACATCATAATGGACCCATTCCCTTATCCGCACCTGACCTGATCAGCTGATCAGACCAAATGCAGTAAAATATCCTCTCAAGGCCGCGTCACCATTTACTCATTCACAATTTCCCTCCAGTCATCCCTGTCACGCACAGCCACTCTTCCTTGCTCTACAGACATCCCTCTTGCATCTGACGCTCTCTTCACACTGTCCATCCATCCTTTCGTGGTCGTATACGAGCAATAATGTCCCCACTTTTCTCCGACCGCAATCATTCTGGCTCATGTACAATCAAAGTGGCAGAATATTACACTACCAGGTACGTACGGATATTTGAGTAAATTGACAGCCAATCCCAACGTGGATATATTAATTCTGAGGTTAGATTATGTTACAATGAATGAGGTTCAGCCCAACTTTTTAAATGGTTATATATTGAGCTGTGAATGTAAATGTGGAAAGAAAAATAATTTGAAGATGGAGCACTAAATGACTGTAACACTCAATTGACTGTACATTTGTTTTTGCTCTGTGACATTGACCTTCGACCTAAATGTTCTCAAAATCGAGTTACTTCATTCTTGTATAATCCTGAACCCTTCCTCCATGTTTGGTTTACATCAGAGCAAAGCTGTTTGAATTTACTTTGCTCTTTGACTTTGACCTTTGTCTTTCTCATATACCTTTCATCTTGGACTGTTCTCAAAACTGAATCCTTTCATCTTTGTCTTTCCTGAAGGTTTACACAGAGTTTACTCAAAGTCGGACCAAAACATCTAAAGTTCACTTTGCCCTGTGAGTGATTATTGACTTGTTCAAAAATACAACAGGTCAACCCGTTAGACGTTCCTAAACATTTCCACTAAGTTTGATTCAGATCAAATCAAAAGTCTTTGAGTTATTTAGTTCACACAAAAACTCACGAGTCGAGCTGTGACCTTATCTTTAAAGGAGACGTTTGACTGATTGTTCTCAAAATCGAATCTCTTCACTCTAACCAAACTTGGTTTAAACTGACTTAAATCTGCTTAACTTGACTTTGCTGGATTAAACTTTCCTCTGTTCTTGAAACATTGATCTTTAATATATTATTCTTAAAAAAAAAAAAAAAAAAAAAAAAACACTCAAATCAAACTCTGATCTAGTCCTGTAACATTGATCAATTATTCTGAAAAAAAAAACGAAGGTCAACTACTTGAATAATTATCAACCCATCACCAAGTTTGGTTAAAAGCAGATAAAAATTACACACACACACACACACACACACACACACACACACACACACACACACACACACACACATTCATTATAATCAGTACTATTCCCCATTTCCGTTATGCAGTATTGCCAGACCTGCAAAGGAACGAATCTCACTCTCTCTCTCTCTCTCTCTCTCTCGTCTCGCAGCTCACCAATTAGTCCGACAGCAGTTTTTAAGCCAGGATAAAATTGGATTAAACCAACAGTAAAAGGAAATGGCTGAGAGAGAGAGAGAGAGAGAGAGAGAGAGAGAGAGAGAGAGAGAGAGAGAGAGACTTAAGATACTGGTCAGTCAATAATAACAAGGTTGAAGTACAAAATTCCCATGTACTTTTATCATATTCTCTGGATCACAAAGTAATGGATTCCTGAAACCCATCCAATAATAAGTAGGGAATAGGGTTAGAAGGAAGATAAGGGTAAAGTGTGTGTATGTGTGTGTGTGTGTGTGTGTGTGTGTGTGTGTGTGTGTGTGTGTGTGTGTGTGTGTGTGTGTGTGTGTGTGTGTGTGTGTGTGTGTGTGTGTGTGTGTGTGTGTGTGTGTGTGTGTGTGTGTGTGTGTGTGTATTATACGAAAGTAAACACAGTAGACGATAATAAATTTATGAATGGTAAGTGGATTATCCCAACAATATATTGCTCTTCGTCCTAAAACAAGGGAAGGATGGAGACCATGTCATGAAAATATGGCAGTAATAAATGATGAAAATAATTACTAAGTAATACGTAGATAATGTAAACTAAGCATATCTGCTGGCAAGTAAATATCGTGACCATTTATAGCTGAGTGATAGCTAGAAATTAGAGGGAGTCGAACAGATTCGTAAACACATAAATGATGCCTTTTCTGTAAAAACAAATAAACAAATCCCATAAATGTTTATAAAAACTGTATAACCAAAGACTGAAATATAATGGCCTTCAAAGCCTCAGCGAAAATGAAAGTTATCTGTCAGTTCTTCATCTCCTTTCTACGGGCCACAGTTATAGACCGATTTTGCCGACTGAGGTTTCATATGACTCTCCTGAAACTGTCAGTGTGCCCTCATCTTTCAGCTTGATTCACTCGGGTCAATCTCAAGGTCACTGTAACCGAGGAAAGGTAAGGTTATCGAATATTTATTCATGGGACTAACTTTTATTTATGTAAACAGTATCACGCGAAACGGCATACAAACTGCAGTACTTCTCGCCGCAGTCCCAATCTTGATACAGTCCACTGGAAATTGGTAACTTACAAACTCCTAAAACGTGCGACTGTGTTTCTACCTCAGTAGTCGGTATCGAAGGTGACGAGTGAGGGTAGAGGTGTGGTCGTGGGTGAGGGTGTGGATGTGGGTGAGGGCATGGGTGTGGCTGTTAGTGTGGGTGTAGGTGTGGGTTAGTGATAGCGAGGGTGAGGACGTAGGGGTGGATGTTGATGTTGAGTGTGTGGTTGAAGGTTTTTATGTGGATGTGGGTGTGGGTGTTACTAAGGATGTGGACTTTGGTGAGTTTGCTGGTTAGGATTCATTAACCTTACTATCTTCCAGTAATATGATTACCCAGTCTAACAGTGTTTACAAGACATGAGATGAGCGCACAACAATAAATTCTACACGTGGCAAAAATCATATGAATCTTCACTTCGGGCCCCTGGCATGGCAACATCCATCTAGTATATGGCTCTTAAGAATAAATAACCGTATGAATAGGTGAAAAGAGAGAGAAAAGGATACTGATATCTTGTAAGATTAGTATTTAGAATATATAATAGAGCGTATATTTAAATGTATTAGGTACTATATGGTTAAAAAGATAACGTGTGATTACACATTGAAAGCTCAATGGAAGCAAAGACAAAGGACACTTTTGAAAGCCACACCCACCCCTGAAGTATTGTAAAGGGAAGAAAATAATTATTTACAAGGGAAGGGGAGGGACATTTTCCGGGAGTCCTAATCTCTTAAAGTTGGTACAGGTAAAAGTCTGCTTATGTGCAAAATTTTGTACACCTATATAAAATCTATGACTTTGTACCTATTGGCCCTTCCCTTTCAGAGGGTGAGTACTCGGGGTCCCATCCTGCCTACAGCATTGCCGGGGTGAACGTCTACCAGCATGAAAAATTTCTTGTTCCTGGGTTAGAAATCATCATCAAGCATAAAGGCATTGGCCAAGACTACCCCTTTCCATGGGGCCAAAAAGACTGGTCCCTTCAGATATTCACCACTATGCAAAATTCCATGAGTTTAAGTTAAAAATTAAGGCATTGTGCCCTATAGTGGCTAGGCCATCTCCTCCCTCCCCCCCCCCCACACACACACAAACCCTTGCAGGATGGTCATCGGGGTGCCACCCAGCCTAATGCGTGATCAGAGTAGACGCTTACCAATATTAATTTTTTCTTTGTTCTATCTATCAATTGCCAGATTCCTCAATCCAGCAAGAGGTGACCACAAACAAATCGTCTCCATGTCGCCTTGTCCCCCGCCATTTCACTGGGCTCCCCCCAGCTCACATGCCCCTCTCTCATATACCTCTCCACTCTATCCCTCCATCTCATCCTCGGCCTCCCCTCTCCCTCTCCCCTCCTCCACCCCACTGACACACACTCTCCTAGATTGTCTCTCGCTCTCCATCCTCTCCACATGGCCAAACCACCTCAGTGTATTTCTCTTATCGATTTCTGTCATATCCACATCCACACCACATTTCTGTTTTCCTAGGTAAAAAAAAAATGGCTGTGCCTAATGATTTTGCCTGGGGCATTCTCCTTCATCATGAATGACGACCCTAAGTAGTTCCACCCTTCCCAAAGGTTTGGATGTTCATAACGACGTTAGACGAGAACACTGGTAGCGCCCCCCCCCCTCCTCTCCTGTGGGGTGGAGAGTTGTCAGGTCTCCCATTATGCTCATAACATAGTGTGGGTGAAGTTTTATCATTCTGAAAAAAAAAAAATCGTGTTCCTAGGTAAAAAACTGTCTTTGTGAAACAGTTTTGGATGAGTCACCCTGAGGCTGCCACATGGTGCAGCAAGGCGCTAGTGCATCCACCCTCCACCCTTGTCTGAATTATGGCCAAGCGAGAGGTCTACCATTATGCAAAATTTGGGTATCCTAACAATTTTCCCCGTAAGGACAGGATCGCATTCTTCAAGAAATTACAGTGACTCAGTGAGTTCGTGTGAGAGGGAGGGAGGGACATAGTAAGAGACAAGCATTATATTTGGCAGCCCCGGTGGGTGCGGCAAGAAATATATACCTTGATAGAAAAATATAGGGATGTCGAAGAAAAAGTAAATACTAAATTTCTCTTAACGATGAATCTATCGTTTTATTTTTCCCGTCACGGACGAGTTTGTAAATATTTAACAGGACAGTTTTCTAATGAAGGTCTGGATAGAGCCTTTACTAGTCCCTTCACTACCAGGGGTTCTCCCAAGCTGAATATTTTTCCACTTTTAACAGAGGCAATAAACTAGAAAGATACATATCGTACCTAAAAAGTTAAAAGCTAAACTCTAGAATAACACACATATATAAAACTATGGTCAGTGACGTGAATAATAGGTTGTGCGTCGAGTAGTTACATAGTAGTTAGAGAGTAGTTAGGAAGTATGTGTTTTAACAGACAGACAATTTAACAGACAATTAGCCTATGTAGCCTTTTGCTACATTACATTTTTTATGGAGAGATTATTCAGACTAGGATTACATACGGCCTTCGTCATCACCTTCCCTGTGTGAGGTGGCTCCAAAGATGAAAAAAATACAAAATAAAAATAAAGTGTGAAAATTGGGCAAATACGACAGAAAAGACGTTACATCCCGAAGAGTTTGATAAACAAAGGTATAGCCATATATGATTGAAAAGTGTAGGATATCGATGTAAGAAAATATTTATTAAGAGAAATCATTGTAGGTGACCAGCTGACATCCCTGGTGGCAGAATGTGATGGAAAAATTAGTACCAACTTCGAGGGACTTGGACTACGACAGGTGCTCCAGTCTACTAATCCATCAGGCAACCTCTTGAAATAAATTAAACCGAACAGTGATGGGTAAGAAACTTAAACACACACACACACACACACACACACACACACACACACACACACAGAAAATAAGTATGTAAAAGAAGGTGAAAACAGTTTTAAATTTCACTAGACAAACATTCTCTAAAAAAATAAAATGTATTATATTCTACTATCCCACTTATAACAAATAATATTTCTCTCCCACAATAACGCCAAGTCGGCAAAGAGGAAGGGGGATTAAAAAAAGTCTGAAAAGTTAGAGTTAGAATGAAAAACGTTAAAAAAAAAAAAAACTTTAATTACAGACTTTAACCTAATAAGCTTCATCTGTGTGGTAATTGCCCAAGATTCTTACTTTCATTCCCCGTTTCCTTTGACTCTTTATTCATGGAGATTATTTTAGAAGTGGAGGATATGGATAAGCGATTTTGGCACACACACCACAAAGCCAGCCCGGAAACAGGACGTGTGTGCTGGGCAATCCCCAGGTCCTGTCCTCCCCCCTTACTGTTTTTTAATCAGCCTATACCCCACTGACCGGGCTAATGTATGGCCCGGCCTGCACTGTACAGTAGGTGCAGGGAATCTTTAAACAACAACAACAACAAGCGATTATGGTAAGGATGATTTTATATATATATATATATATATATATATATATATATATATATATATATATATATATATATATATATATAAGAGAGAGAGAGAGAGACAAGATTAACTGATTATTTTTGTTGGCTTAAAAGTTCAGTTAACCAAACATGTAGGCTGGAGAAGATGTAGATCAGTTGACAGATATGCAGAATTTCGCCATTTTAACAGTTTAACATGGTTTGGGTGTTGTTGATCATCCCCAGTTTGTCTGGCTGAGCCGACCCATCTTTAACAGGCAAGCAACCGTCCCTGCAGGGCCGTCCCGTCCGGTGAAACGATGTTCCCTAGCAGTTGATAGCGCCTCACCACAAGGCAGTTTAGTGAAGAGTACTGGTGATAAGTTATGAAATATATGAAAATACGCTGTGGCGCCTCTCAGTATGTATGAACCTACAGGGTGATTTGGAATATGATAGTCTGACGGAGAGATATATTACCTCCTTTCAATCGCCACCCAGTCCTACAGTGCCCCATGGCGAGGTAGGGACCAGGGATGGCTAATTAGTTAAGACATCTAAGGCGGCAGTGACCAGAAACTCATCCTGCTGAGGGCATTATCATATACCTAGGCTGCTTCCCCCAAAAGGAGGGTAGTCGAGACAGGACGACACACTCCCAATTTACTCATCCACACACAGACATTCACTCATATCTTAGCCTCAAAGGGAGAAGGGACAGATCCTCACCGCACCACACCGCACAAGAGTCAACTGCACTGTTCAGTCAACGACATCCTCAACAGGGCCAGACAGCAGAGACGGTTTACCCCTGCCACATCAAATGGACCCATTCCCTTTCCGCACCTGACCTGATCAGCTGATCAGACCAAATGCAGTAAAATGTCCTCTCAAGGCCGCATCACCATTTACTCATTCACAATTTCCCTCCAGTCATCCCTATCACGCACAGCCACTCTTCTTTGCTCTACAGACATCCCTCTTGCATCTGACGCTCTCTTCACACTGTCCATCCATCCTTTTCGTGGTCGTATACGAGCAATAATGTCCACACTTTTCTCCGACCGTAATCATTCTGGCTCATATACAATCAAAGTGGCAGAATATTACACTACCAGGTACGTACGGATATTTGAGTAAATTGACAGCCAGTCCCAACGTGAATATATTAATTCTGAGGTTAGATTATGTTACAGTGAATGAGGTTCAGCCCAACTTTTTAAATGGTTATATATTGAGCTGTGAATGTATGTGGAAAGAAAAATAATTTGAAGATGGAACACTAAATGACTGTAACACTCTCAATTGACTGTACATTTGATTTTGCTCTGTGACATTGTCCTTCGACCTAAATGTTCTCAAAATCGAGTTACTTCATTCTTGTATAATCCTGAACCCTTCCTCCATGTTTGGTTTACATCAGAGCAAAGCTGTTTGAATTTACTTTGCTCTTTGACTTTGACCTTTGTCTTTCTCATATACCTTTCATCTTGGACTGTTCTCAAAACTAAATCCTTTCATCTTTGTCTTTCCTGAAGGTTTACACAGAGTTTACTCAAAATCGGACCAAAACATCTAAAGTTCACTTTGCCCTGTGAGTGATTATTGACTTGTTCAAAAATACAACAGGTCAACCCGTTAGACGATCCTAAACATTTCCACTAAGTTTGATTCAGATCAAATCAAAAGTCTTTGAGTTATTTAGTTCACACAAAAACACACGTGTCGAGCTGTGACCTTATCTTTAAAGGAGACGTTTGACTGATTGTTCTCAAAATCGAATCTCTTCACTCTAACCAAACTTGGTTTAAACTGACTTAATTCTGCTTAACTTGACTTTGCTGGATTAAACTTTCCTCTGTTCTTGAAACATTGATATTTAATATATTATTCTAAAAAAGAAAAAAAAAACAGACTCAAATCAAATTCTGATCTAGTCCTGTAACATTGATCAATTATTCTGAAATAAAAAAAACAGAAGGTCAACTACTTGAATAATTATCAACCCATCACCAAGTTTGGTTAAAAGCAGATAAAAATTACACACACACACACACACACACACACACACACACACACACACACACACACACACACACACACACATTATAATCAATACTATTCCCCATTTCCGTTATGCAGTATTGCCAGACCTGCACAGGAACGAATCTCTCTCTCTCTCTCTCTCTCTCTCTCTCTCTCTCTCGTCTCGCAGCTCACCAATTAGTCCGACAGCAGTTTTTAAGCCAGGATAAAATTGGATTAAACCAACAGTAAAAGGAAATGGCTTAGAGAGAGAGAGAGAGAGAGAGAGAGAGAGAGAGAGAGAGAGAGACTTAAGATACTGGTCAGTCAATAATAACAAGGTTGAAGTATAAAATTCCCATGTACTTTTGTCATATTCTCTGGATCACCGAGTAATGAATTCCTGAAACCCATCCAATGATAAGTAGGGAATAGGGTTAGAAGGAAGATAAGGGTAATGTGTGTGTGTGTGTGTGTGTGTGTGTGTGTGTGTGTGTGTGTGTGTGTGATATGAAAGTAAGCACAGTAGACGATAATATATTTATGAATGGTAAGTGGATTATCCCAACAATATATTGCTCTTCGTCCTAAAACAAGGGAAGGGTGGAAACCATGTCATGAAAATATGGCAGTAATAAATGATGAAAATAATTACTAAGTAATACATAGATAATGTAAACTAAGCATATCTGCTGGCTAATAAATATCGTGACCATTTATAGCTGAGTGATAGCTAGAAATTAGAAGGAGTCGAACAGATTCGTAAACACATAAATGATGCCTTTTCTGTAAAAACAAATAAACAAATCCCATAAATGTTTATAAAAACTGTATAACCAAGGACTGAAATATAATGGCCTTCAAAGCCTCAGCGAAAATGTAAGTTATCTGTCAGTTCTTCGTCTCCTTTCTACGGGCCACAGTTATAGACCGATTTTGCCGACTGAGGTTTCATATGACTCTCCTGAAACTGTCAGTGTGCCCTCATCTTTCAGCTTGATTCACTCGGGTCAATCTCAAGGTCACTGTAACCGAGGAAAGGTAAGGTTATCGAATATTTATTCATGGGACTAGCTTTTATTTATGTAAACAGTATCACGCGAAACGGTATACAAACTGTAGTACTTCTCGCCTCAGTCCCAATCTTGATACAGTCCACTGGAAGTTGGTAACTTACAAACTCCTAAAACATGCGACTGTGTTTCTACCTCAGTAGTCGGTATCGAAGGTGATGAGTGAGGGTAGGGTTGTGGTCGTGGGTGAGGGTGTGGATGTGGGTGACGGCATGGGTGTGGCTGTTAGTGTGGGTGTAGTTGTGGGTTAGTGATAGCGAGGGTGAGGACGTAGGGGTGGATGTTGATGTTGAGTGTGTGGTTGAAGGTTTTCATGTGGATGTGGGTGTGGGTGTTACTAAGGATGTGGACTTTGGTGAGTTTGCTGGTTAGGATTCATTAACCTTACTATCTTCCAGTATTATGATTACGCAGTCTAACAGTGTTTACAAGACATGAGATGAGCGTACAACAATAAATTCTACACGCGGCAAAAATCATATGAATCTTCTACTTCGGGCCCCTGGCATGACAATCCATCTAGTATATGGCGCTTAAGAATAAATAAACATATGAATAGGTGAAAAGAGAGAGAAAAGGATACTGATATATTATAAGATTAGTATTTAGAATATATAATAGAGCATATATTTAAATGTAGCAGGTACTATATGGTTAAAAAGCTAACGTGTGATTACACATTGAGAGCTCAATGGAAGCAAAGACAAAGGGCACCTTTGAAAGCCACACCCACCCCTGAAGTATTGTAAGGGGAAGAAAATAATTATTTACAAGGGAAGGGGAGGGACATTTTCCGGGAGTCCTAGTCTCTTAAATTTGGTATAGTTTAAAGTCTGCTTATGTGCAAAATTTTGTGCACCTATATAAAATCTATGATTTTGTACCTATTGGCCCTTCCCTTTCAGAGGGTGAGCACTCGGGGTCCCATCCTGCCTATAGCATTGCCGGGGTGAACGTCTACCAGCATGAAAAATTTCTTGTTCCTGGGTTAGAAATCATCACCAAGCATAAAGGCATTGGCCAAGATTACCCCCTGCCATGGGGCCAAAAAGACTGGTCCCTTCAGAGATTCACCACTATGCAAAATTCCATGAGTTTAAGTTAAAAAGTAAGGCATTGTGCCCTATAGTGGCTAGGCCATCTCATCCCTCCCCCCCCTCCCACACACACACACACACACACACACACACACACACACACACACACAAACCCTTGCAGGATGGTCATCGGGGTGCCACCCAGCCTAACGTGTGATCAGAGTAGACGCTTACCAATATTAATTTTTTTTTTGTTCTATCTATCAAATGCTAGATTCCTCAGTCCAGCAAGAGGTGACCACAAACAAATCGTCTCCATGTCGCCTTGTCCCCCGCCATTTCACTGGCCTCCCCCCCAGCTCACATGCCCCTCTCTCATATACCTCTCCACTCTATCCCTCAATCTCATCCTCGGCCTCCCCTCTCCCTCTCCCCTCCTCCACCCCACTGACACACACTCTCCTAGATTGTCTCTCGCTCTCCATCCTCTTCACATGGCCAAACCACCTCAGTGTATTTCTCCTATGGTCAGACTCAAATATGAAGTCCGTTTGGGTGGGGCCCGAGAGGGGATTTCACTCTCTACAGCTCTGCCGCATCAACCCCAGTACTTATCTCTCTCTCTGTCATGTCAGCTATTTACTATTTGAAATTGTATATTAAATATTCTGTACTTATTAAATATATTAAATAAGGCTATATAGTGCTATGAATGTGTCGCTTTTTAGGATAATAGCAATGATTTATATAAATTCCACACCACGTGACAACGTCGCTTTCCGACGTTGCCAGAGGTCAAGGACACCCACCTCAGACTACAGGTGACCGGTCACTTCCTCCCTGATCCCCACCCACGATGGCAGCTACTCCGACTCGCTCTCGTGTGCTCCACAGTCGGGAGAAAGAACTTATTTACAATGTGAACAAGTATTTTTTAGAAGAAAGATCAGAGAGAGGACTTATGCCTACTGGGGAAACCTCTATAAAAAAACAACGCGCCAAGACTTTTACCTCAGTGGTGGTGTGGAAAAAAGGTCGAAACAATATAGAAGAAAACACAACTTATAAATATATTAAAACTTTCTCAATCAACTGAGAGAGAGAGAGAGAGAGAGAGAGAGAGAGAGAGAGAGAGAGAGAGAGAGAGGAGATTTGGCAGAGCTGTAGAGAGGGAAATCCCTGCGCGGGCCCCACCCAAACGGACTTCATATTTGAGTCTGACCATAGCGATTTCTGTCACATCCACATCCACATCACATTTCTGTTTTCCTAGGCTGTGCCTAATGATTTTGCCTGGGGCATTCTCCATCATCATGAATGCCGACCCCAAGTAGTTCCACCCTTCCCAAAGGTTTTGATGTTTATAACGACGTTAGACGAGAACACTTGTAGCGCCACCCCCCCCCCCTCCTCTCCTGTGGGGTGGAGAGCTGTCAGGTCTCCCATTATGCTCATAACATAGTGTGGGTGAAGTTCTATCATTCTGAAAAAAAAAAAAAATCGTGTTCCTAGGTAAAAAAGTGTCTTTGTGAAACAGTTTTGGATGAGTCACCCTGAGGCTGCCACATGGTGCAGCAAGGCGCTAGTGCATCCACCCTCCACCCTTGTCTGAATTATGGCCAAGCGAGAGGTCTACCATTATGCAAAATTTGGGTATCCTAACAATTTTCCCCGTAAGGACAGGATCGCATTCTTCAAGAAATTACAGTAACTCAGTGAGTTGGTGTGAGAGGGAGGGAGGGACATAGTAAGAGACAAGCATTATATTTGGCAGCCCCGGTGGGTGCGGCAAAAAATATATACCTTGATAGAAAAATATAAGGATGTCGAAGAAAAAGTAAATACTAAATTTCTCTTAACGATGAATCTATCGTTTTATTTTTCCCGTCACGGACGAGTTTGTAAATATTTAACAGGACAATTTTCTAATGAAGGTCTGGATATAGCCTTTAATAGTCCCTTCACTACCAGGGGTTCTCCCAAGCTGAATATTTTTCCACTTTTAACAGAGGCAGTAAACTAGAAAGATACAAATCGTACCTAAAAAGTTAAAAGCTAAATTCTAAAATAACACACATATATAAAACTATGGTCAGTGACGTGAATAATAGGTTGTGCGTCGAGTAGTTACATAGTAGTTAGAGAGTAGTTAGGAAGTATGTGTTTTAACAGACAGATATACCGAAACTGAAAATGAGTGTAAGGTAGATCAACAGATGACTAAGACAGTGATGAGTCCGTCCAGAATTCCCATGGAACCAATAATCTGAAAACGTAAATATTTATACAAGATTTTTAATCAGCGATGAAGACAGAGAAACAATGGAGAGGATTTGAGTAAAAAACTAAATTCGTGTGTGTGTGTGTGTGTGTGTGTGTGTGTGTGTGTAAAGTGGAGAGAGAGAGAGAGAGAGAGAGAGAGAGAGAGAGAGAGAGAGAGAGAGTACCTTCACATCACGGACGATTTGTGCGAGAAGTTAAGAGATGATGTGAGCGAATATTCAGAGAGGGTGAAATTATTACGAAATTAACTTTGCAATCCTCATTCCCGTTCCACGCATTAGCACGGAATGAACCAAGTGTGCCATTGCTCATCCTGTATATATCCTCCCACATCGACTCAGTTCCAAGTTAGTTGCTATTTCCCACATGTATTGTTATTTCCGTTCGCAATTTATGGCATTAATACAATGACTTTACGCTTCGTTGTATCGTAAATTCGGCGGTGCTTTCACAGTAAAATTTTCAGCCTGGCTCCACGAGTTGAATTTCGGTGTTGCATAAATCCTCGCTGTGAAACTGGGGTCTGGATTTTGGTGTTTGCATTTGTGATCTTTAAAAACATTTTAGTCTAATTTTATTAGGTTCCTCTTTTTTTTTTTTTTTTTTTTTTTACACAGGGTTAGGAGAGGATGGATAAACGAAAAAACAAAAAAATCCATACACCAAATTACAGGTGTCCTCCATTCATAAATTATCTGTAACTGTAGTTTGATATTAGGGCGGGGGGGAACTAATCTGAGTAAGCCAGCTCCAAGGAGATGCAGACCGGGAAAAGAACGAATCACGATGGTCAGAAGGACTGCAACATGGCAGTGTGACTGTCTGGTCATGAGTGCTACCTGATGCCCGTGTAGCATGGGGGAAGGCGTGGAGAGGTGGCACAATGGATGCAACTTCATCCAAGTATTTGCTATAAAATTATCAGTAAAGTAGCCTAATGCAAGGGAGGCAACATTACGTGTTACATGTAGTGGAGGTAGTTCATTTGTAATTTCGGAGCCGCGGATTGGGAGGCCCTCAGGCAGTACTTCTTTGATTTTCCCTGGAATGATTATTGCTTCCATGGCCGGGAGCCATCTGAGTGTACTTTTCGCATTACGAACGTTATTCTCTCGGGCATGGAGGCATACATTCGTTTCTCATATCCTTTCACTAACGCAAGAAAGCCTTGGTTTAATCACGCTTGTTCTAATGCTGTCCGCAACAAGGAGAGGGCCTACAAAAGGTACCGGAGCCAACTCACCCCTGAATCACATCATCTTTACGTTTCTGCCCGGAATCGTGCTAAGTCTGTTCTTCGCTCTACTAAAAATAATTTCATCACTACTAAATGCTCTCAACTCTCCAACTCGAATTCTTCCAGCTCCTTCTGGCACCTTGCCAAAAACCTTTCTAACAACTTTACCTCATCATCCTTCCCTCCTCTTTTCTACTATGATGGTTCTGTAGCTATTTCTTCTACTGATAAAGCAGATCTCTTCGCACAGACTTTCTCCTCCAATTCCACCTTAGACAATTCCGGTGCTGTTCCTCCATCACTTCCCGCCTCTGACTTCCTCATGGCTGACATTAAAATTTCTTCACCTGTTGTATTTTCTGCCATCAATGGCCTCAATACTAACAAGGCATATGGGCCTGATTGAGTCCCTCCTGTTGTTCTCAAGAACTGTGCTTCTGTGCTTACACCCTGCCTAGGCAAACTCTTTCGCTTTTGTCTGTCAACTTGTACCTTTCCTTCTTGCTGGAAGTTTGCTCTCATTCAGCCAGTCCCAAAGAAGGGTGACCACTCCCAACCCTCGAACTATCGTCCAATTGCTTTAACGTCCTGTATTTCAAAAGTTTTCGAATCAATTCTCAATAGAAAAATTTTAAGGCATCTTCCCTATCACAACCTTCTTTCTGATCATCAGTACTGGTTCCGTCAGGGACGCTCCACTGGCGATCTTCTCACCTAACTTTCAGACTCTTGATCATCTTCCTTTCGGGACTTTGGCGAAAGCTTTGCCATTGCACTGGACATCTCAAGGGCTTTCGATCAAGTCTAGCATAAATCTTTAATTTCTAAACTGTCCTATTACAGTTTCTATCCTTCTATCTGTGAATTCATCACTAGCTTCCTTTCCGGTCGTTCTATAGCCGCGTTGTAGACGGCCATCGTTCTTCTCCTAGATCTATCAACAGTGGTGTTCCTCAGGGCTCTGTCCTATCACCAACTCTCTTCCTTTTATTCATCAATGACCTAAGCTGTTCATCTAACCCTATCCACTCATACGCTGATGACTCCACCCTTCACCTTTCCATTCGGTTCCCACAAAGCCCATCTCCGCAGTTACTTCAACGAACAAGGGATGAGGCTATGGCACACCTAATGTCTGACTTGGCTCACATCTCTGACTATGGTAAAAATAATCTTGTCGTTTTAATTGCATCTAAGACTCAGTTCTTACACCTTCAACCCGTCAAAATCTTCCACAGGTATACCCACTAATGTTTAATAATATTCAGCTTAATCCTGCATCATCCTTGAGCATGCATGGGGTTTCATTTACTCGGGACTTATCTTGGAAAGATCATATTACATCTCTTGTAAAATCTGCTTCCAAGAGATTGGGTGTGCTAAGCCGACTCCGTTCTTTCTTTACCCCTGCACAATTGTTGACTCTATACAGGGGTTTTATCCTCCCCTGTGTGGAGTACATCTCTCATGTGTGGGGAGGCTCCCCACATACAGCTCTTCTCAATAGGGTGGAGTCAAAGGCTTTTCATCTTATTAACTCTCCTCCTCTTACTGACTCCCTTCAACCTCTGTCTCTTCGCCGCACTGTTGCATCTTTATCTCTTTTCTATCGCAACTTTAATGGTCACTGCTCCTCTGAACTGTCTGCATGCATTCCTCCACCTCTACGACGGGCGCGTAGCACCCGTCTAGCAGCAAACTCTCATCCCTTTTCTGTCCAACTCTCTAATGCAAGAGTTAACTGTTACTCCCAATCCTTCATTTATGCAACGGGTTAACTCTGGAACTGTCTCCCTTTGTCTGTATTTCCTGCTGCCCATGATCTCCAGTCTTTCAAACGCAGTGTGTCCAGGCATCTCGAAATGAATGGATCTTGAATTAGGCTCTCTCTTGTATTCTGTTTTTCTCTTGGAGGGAACTCTTATTGCGGGCTCATGGCCTTTGGTTCCTTCTTCCTCGCATAAAAAAAAAATGCTGGGTTATTGACCAGGAAATCGCCGTTGTCGGCGAGGTAAGACCAAGGCCTTTTAAATCCGAGAGCATTTAAATGTCGCCTTACATCCCAAGGATACCCAGAGTGTACTGATGGCTATCTACCTACCAAGTTTCATGATTTAAGACAAACTGTCTAGCCTGTTATCCTCTTTTGAAGATTTTCAACATGCTTTTCTTTTATGCAAGGAAGAAGGAACCAAAGGCCAGGAGCCCGTAAACCGTCCCTTCCCCCCCAAAAAAAAACAAAAAAAAAAACGAAAGGAAGCCAAATTGAAGATCCGTTAATTTCGAGATGCCTGGACACACTGTGCTTGAATGACTGGAGATGATAGGAAGCAGGAAATACAGACAAAGGGAGACAGTTCCAAAGTTGACCTGTTACATAAATGAAGGACTGGGGAGTAACGGCTAACTCTTGCATTACAGAGTTGGACAGAAAAGGGATGAGAGTTGGTTGCTAGATGGGTACTACGCACTCCTCGTAGAGGTGGAGGAATGCAAGCAGATAGTTCAGAGAAGCAGTGACCATTGAAGTAGTGATAGAAAAGAGATAAACATGCAAGTGTTCCGCAGAGACAGAGGTTGAAGGAAGCAAGTAAGAGGAGGAGAGATGATAAGACGAAAAGCTTTTGACTCCAGCCTACTGAAAAGAGCTGCATGTGGGGAGCCTCCCCACACATGAAAGTTGTACTCTAAACAGGGGCGAATAAAACCCGTGTATAAAAGTCAACAATTGTGCTGGGGTAAAGACGGTACGTAGTCGGCTTAGCACACCTGATCTTTTGGAAGCAGATTTTACAAGAGATGTAATATGATCTTTCCAAGATAAGTCCCGAGAGAATGAAACCCCAAGTATGTTTAAGGATGATGCAGGATTGCTTGAGCTGGATATTATTAATCATTAGTGGGTCCTCCTGTGGAAGATTTTGTTGGGTTGATAGGTGTAAGAACTGAGTTTTTCATGCATTAAAAACAAGATTATTTTTACCCCAGGCAGAGATACGAGCCAAGTCAAACATTAGGTGTGCCATAGCCTCATCCCTTTGTTTATTGAAGTAACTGCTGAGATGGACGTTGTGAGAACCAAACGGAAAGGTGAAGGGTGGAATCAGCAGCGTAAGAGTGGATAGGGTTAGATGTACAGCTTGGAAGATCTTTGATGAATAAAGGGAAAAGAGTTGGTGATAGGACATAGCCCTGAGGAATACCACTGTTGATAGATCTAGAAGAATGATGGCCGTCTACTACAGCAGCTATAGAACGACCAGAAAGGAAGTCAGAGATGAAGGCACAGATAGAAGGATAGAAACCGTAAGAGGGCAGTTTGGAAATTAAAGATTTATGCCAGACTCGATCGAAAGCCTTTGAGATGTCAAATGCAATGGCAAAGCTTTCACCAAAGTCCCGAAAGAAAGATGGCCAGGAGAACAAAAGTAGGTGAGAAGATCGCCAGTGGACCGTCACTAACGGAAGCCATACTGACGATCAGGAAGATTATGATAGGAAAGATGCTTAAAAAAATTTCTGTTAAGAATACTGTAGACTCAAAATCTTTTGAGACACAGGATGTTAAAACAATTGGGCGATAGTCAGAGGGTTGGGAATGGTCACCCTTCTATGGGACTGGCTGAATGAGAGTAAGCTTCCAGCATGAAGGAAAGGTACAAACTGAAAGACAAAGGGGAAAGAGTTTACCTCAGCAGGGTTTAAGCACAGAAGCACAGTTCTTGAGGACAACAGAAGGGACCCCACCAGGCCCATATGCCTTGTTAGTATTGAGGCCAGTGATGGCAGAAAATACAACTGAAGAAATTTTAATGTCTGCCATAAGGAAGTCAGAGGAGGGAAGTGATGGAGGAACAACACCAGAATCGTCTACAGTGGAATTGGAGGAGGAAGTCTGAGTGAAGTGACCTGCTTTATCAGTAGAAGAAATAGCTACAGAGCCATCAGAGTAGTAAAAAGGAGGGAAGGATGATGAGGTAAAGTTCTGAGAAAGGTTTTTGACAAGTTGCCAGAAGGAGCAGGAAAAATTCAAGTTGGAGAGTTGCACTTGGCAATTGTCATCCGCCACGTGCACTGTCTGGGTGTGATGAAACCTGTCAAAAACAATCTTAATGAATTGGGCTATCATATGGTGCAAACCACGCAGTGATCGGCCCTGTGGTACCTGAGATACAATCTTCTCAAAAGCGTTATGGTTGGGCAGGTTCAGGCCGGGCCGGGTTGGGCAACTCATTTGTGAGAAACTGCCACTTCTTGACTAGAGACTCGCAAAGACTGCACTCTTGCTCGTAATTATGCTTATAGCTTTGTTCTGAATTTTATCCGGTTGTTTTGTTGTAGCCTTTCCACATCCACTCTATGAGGGTGAACAGTATTCGAGCTGAGAGCACACATGACTCTTGTAAGCAACAGTTAACCACGTCAATGAACAAATTTTTGAGTCTGTACAATATTCGAAGTTTCTCTAAGGCAGCTTTTGCAAATGATCAATGGTGAGACGTCCAACTGAGGGTATTGTTGAGCGAAACACAGAGAATTTGAATACTTTTAGAAACAGAACTACTGGTTGCTTTGTGTATGATATAGGAATCAAGTAATATGTCTATTATTAAAATGGATAAACTCAATTTTCCTGGAATTAAATGAGACAATGTTATTTTGTTCCCATTTAGTGAACTAAGATAAATCTTGATTTATGGAGGTTACAGTGCTAAGCTGGGGGTTATATGTCTCAAATGTTGTGAAAGGGTGGTTAAGGATTGAGGAATTGTGAAGCATTGAGTCATCTGCATATGAGTGAATGTGACTGTGGGTGACAGACACGTGATCAGTAATATGAATGAGGAATAGGGTTGGAGCCAGGATTGGTCCTTGTGCCACACTGGGATTAACTGAGTGGAAACTGGAATATATATCACCTAACTTTACGATTATCATTCTGTTGCAGAATTACGAGACCAGTGGGACTAAAGATGATAGGCTGTAGCAAGAGAGTTTGGATAGCAGGAATATTACCACACTCTGTCAAACTTTTACAAATCTCAAGGACTACTGTATGAGCTTCTCCATGTTGAGCAGTTGACCGGTGGATTGTATGAGTAATTCGACTGAGTATATCAATAGTGGGTCTTTCGTGCCGAAATCCATACTGTTACATTGACGATGTTTAACAATGCGCTAATTGATGACAGTCTCAAATACTTTACCAAGAGAAGTTGTGATAACTATGGGTCTGTAATCAAAGGGATCAGAGGAAATTCCTTTCTTTAGAACTGAGTGGATGTTTCCAAGAATTAGGGAATAAAAATGTATGCATGCATAGTTTGAATAATTTACAGTAGCTAGAGCAGGGGCAAGTTCTGTGAAACAATTTTTCAAAACTATTGGAGGAATTCCATCTGGACCTGGAGCTCTGTTGGTTCGTAAATTGTCTAGAATATATTTTATGTATCTAGTATGTATCTCTAGTGGAGCCATTTCGGAAGAGTCGAATTCTTGCACAAGAACGTTATGACTGACTTCCTCTGAGGTAGAATTTCTGGCAAGAGTACTGGCAAGAACGCTCTCTTTTCCACGAGGGTCGTTTATAGTGTTTCAGTCTGAAGATTTTAGTGAATGAATTTTTGATGGCTTGTTCTAGATACCTTTGAAAGAACTGAGATTTGACCAAAATACTCATTACGATTATTTAATTGCCTGGGTGCTTGACTGTGAAGAAAATTTGTTTGGTGAGATGAGAGAGAGAAGAGAGAGATATATGTGAGCAGGAGAAGAGAGGTGAAGAGACTGGTGAAGGAGAGTAAGAAGAAACTGGATGAAGAATTTGGGAGGAATCTGAGTGCGAAATGGAGGGAGAGTAAGAAATTGTTTTGGAGGGAAGTAAAGAAAGTAAGGCAGTGTGAAAGGGGAAATAGTAGGGAAGTGAAAGATAGGAATAATAGATTGTTGGTGGAGAAGAGAGAGAAACTGAGGAGATGGAGGGAGCACTTTGAGGATTTGTTGAATGTAGAGAGTGAGAGCAGTGCAAGTATAAGTGGTTGGGGAATGGCTGGGAGAAGAAGAGATGAGAGGAGGGAGGAAGAGATCAGTAGGGCAGAAGTAGGGGAAGCAATGAAGAAGATCAAGTTGGGAAAGGCCCCAGAAATTGATGGGGTGTGTGGTGAAATGCTGAAGTATGGGGGTGAGATTGTTGTGGAGTGGATATGGAAGTTGTGTAGATTGGCTTGGGAAGAGGGAAGGGACTGGAAATTAGGTATAATTGTTCCTTTATACAAATGAAAGGGGGAGAGAGAAGTATGTGGTAACCATAGGGGTATTTGCCTTCTTAGTGTGGTTGGTAAAATATATGGTAGAATACTCACTGACAGGGTTAGGCATATGACAGAGGAGCTAGTTGGAGAAGAGCAAGGGGAATTTAGGAAAGGAAAAGGGTGTGTAGATCAGATATTTGTTCTAAGATGTTTAGAGGAGAAGTATCTAGAGAAGGGAAAGAAAGTGTATGCTGCCCTCATGGACTTGGAGAAAGCTTATGGCAGAATAGATAGGCAAGGTATGTGGAAGGTATTAAGAATATATGAAGTGGAGGGGAAATTGATGAGTGCTGTGAAGAGTAGGCTATGTACGAAGGAGCTATGGCTACGGTGCAAGTGGATGGTGAGCTGAGTGAGTTCTTTGATCTCAATGTGGGACTGAAACAGGGTTGTGTGATGTCTCCATGGCTGTTTAATATATACATGGATGGGGTTGTACAGGAGGTGCAAGGTAGGGCAGTGGATGTGGGGGTGGCTCTGATGAATGAGGGTGAGATTTGGAAGATTCCTGTGTTGCTGTTTGCTGATGATACACTATTGTTGAGTGAAGATGAATGGGAGTTGCAAGGTTTGGTGAATGAATTTGGGACAGTGTGTAGGAGGAGGAAGCTGAAAGTTAATGTAAACAAAAGTAGAGTTATGGTGTTTGAGAAGAATGAAGTTACAGAATGTACAATAAGGTTGGATGGTGAGGATATGGAGAATGTGAGTGCATTCAAGTACTTGGGTAGTGTGATGAGTAAAGACGGAACTTTGGGGGATGAAGTGCATGAAAGGGTACAGCAGGGAAGGAAGGTTGTTGGTTCACTGAAAGCAGTGATGAGGAATAGGGAGGTGAGTATGGAAGTTAAAAAGTCACTGCATGATAGTACTGTGATCCCTACCCTGACGTATGGAAGTGAGGCGTGGACCTTGCAAGAGGGGAACAAGTCAAGAGTGAGAGCAGTGGAAATGAGTTACTTGAGAGGAGCATGTGGAGTGACATGGAGGGACAGGTTGACGAATGAAGAAGTGAAGGAAAGTTGTGGGATGGATGTGGATGTGGTTGAGAAGATTAGGAGAAATACACTGAGGTGGTTTGGACATGTGGAGAGAATGGAGAATGAAAGAATGACTAAGAGTGTGTATGTAGGTGAGGTGGAGGGAGGGAGAGGGAGGGGTAGAACGAGGATGAGGTGGAGGGATGGAGTTGAGAGGTATATGAAGGAGGGGAGGGGGGGTGAATTGGGAGGAGGGTAGTCAAATGGTGGGTGACAGAGCGACTTGGAGGCGTTTTCTCTGCGGCCACCCTTTGCGGGATTAGGGCGTCGGGCTATAGATAGATAGATAGATTTCTGATTTTGCGTGGTTTCTAGCAATTTTAAAGTGATTGAGTTTTTTTTTTTTTTTTTTTTTTTTTTTTTTTTTTTAGTAAGTTATATGCTAAAGACTTTTCTGTCGTTGCTCTGGCACAGTTACAGTCGAACCCGTCAGGGGAGTGTGATCTTTTAATAAACTGTTGAGAAGGTTGGAACAATTCCATACCAACTTGTATTAAGTCACTAATGTAGAACTAGGTAGAACTTGTGTCGATGGAGAAGAAAGACTGCCATAGAGCACCAGCTGTATAATTTGTAAAACTATCCCAGTCTGTTCTGTCAAACTGCCAATTGCTTCAGAATGGGGAGGTTTTGGACAGTTCATGAATGATCTTGGGTGAGATTGTGGAAGGAGGAGCCAAGTGATGACAGTACCTCGATCCTGTATTGATCTGGGTATTTTGTCAGGAACAGGTCCAAGAGACAGACACTATGATCAAGTTTATCTGGTATTCTCTTTTGCTGCATTACCAGTTGCCCGAAAATAAACGATTCTTTAAGCACCTCGTATTCTAGAGCAATGTCGTAAGTCGTGGCAGAGAGCAATAACCATTCTACATTACCATCTTTGAAATCATCCAGTACAGTAATTTCATCAGTGAGGGTGAGGTTAAGGTTGGCCAAGTGTGTGGAATCTGGAGTCAACTTATCGTACGCTGGGTTCTGGTGAGGCACTGGGGTAGTGATAAACTACACAGATATATTTGCTTATATTAAGGTAATTTAGACTGTATAATGAGGAATCAAAATTAGTAGAAATGAAGTTCCTGTCAATTGTGTAAAGATTAAATATATATAGCAACAACTGCCAGGCTTGTTACGAAAGTTGCTGAGGAGGTGGCAACCAGAAAAACTGTATGGGTATTACTAAGTACAGAGAGAGATTTGGTTTCTGTGATAAATAGGGCTAGGTGGGATTTAGAGTCATGGAAGAACTAAACAGAATTAGGATTGGCACTAAGATCACAGATGTTGGTAAAATATAAAGCCTTACCCGTATTTCGCCACTGAACAACATGATTTGTGGTTGCAGTAATGTCTGTTGGCACAGTCACTTGAAAAAGACCAGGAGAATCCTTTGCCGCCAACCCAGCGATGCCAGAGGTGGGAATTCGAGTTACCGCAGTGTTTGTTGTTAATACTGCAACAGCTATCGTTAAAAGGTGGGGGAAACAGAAGGCGTGATGTTTAATGTGCATGTAGTGTGATGTAGAATGTTGGAGGTAGATGGTTATGAGAGTCCGCTGGCTTGCTCTCTGTCAATGAAAATACTGAAATATTCAACAAAGGGATTTAGTAAGGAACAGGTCCTGAGGACTGATGAAACAGGACCTCCAACACTCGCTGTCACCAGATTGCCATCCACCTTGGAATTATCACCGTGTTCGACTGGTGCTACAGTCTTTTGTATTATTAGATTATCTGAGGGAGGGGAAAAGTATTTGTTTATTTTGTACCATAGCTGTTAAATGACTTTTTTGTCAGTCCATACAGACTACGAGTCGGTAAGCAATTCTGCTGTTTACTAGAGCTCTTCAGTTACATGAGATCGCCAATTACTAGAAAATCGCCAATTACTAGAGATCGCCAATTACTAGAGATAACCAATTACTAGAGATCGCTGTAACATGTGGTATGAAAAGACAGTGAAGAGTTTACAAAATTAATTAATTCGTGCACAAGATTCTGGTGTAGTGGATTTTCCTTGAAGGGTACTTAGGATACCACCCTCCGGCTATCGGTTCCCAGTCGCGAAATTTGTAGGTCCATACCTTAGGGTTCCCCCTTTTATCATCATTTGAAAATGCCTGGTTCCATCCACTTTTTTTTTTTAACACTGGGTGCTAATGAGTTAAAGTACTTGTATGGCGTGACAACAAGAAAAAAAGGAAGCTCAATTCAGTACCTATGGACTGCAAGAGGTCAAATATGACGATTACTCAACTTTTATTTAGATATCCCAGTCTTCCTACAGACTACAACACACAACTGTCGAATTTATAATCCAGTTCCCTGTATCGGTTATAGGTACGACCAAGCTGGGATACAGAAGAGTGTCCAAAGTTTTAATTGCCAGTCCGGCCATCGAAAACGGGAATCCTTGATTGCGACACTAGTGTACCGATGATTACACCATAGCTATCCCCATTGATGAGAAAAGAAAAAAGCTTATATTTATCCCTATCGACTGCATCAGTGTTATCAAGGCAGAAATTCTGTTTTGATAAGTCCTACTCAACCGCTGAGGAAACAGGAGTTAATGGAGGAGTGAGTACAGGAAGATCAAGAATGATATGAAGTTCATATCAACTGCATACTCAGATTAAATATAGCAGCAAGTGCCACTTTAGTTACGTAAATTAAAGAGGAGATGGTAACCAGGTAAAGTGTATGGCTATAAGTAAGTTGAGGAAGAGGGTTGGGTTTCTGTGAGGAATAGGGCTAGAAGGAAAGTAAATACGGAGGAAGGATGATGTAGAAGCATCGAGAAGAAATGCCGATGACATGAAACAGAGGACAACGGAGTTTTAATTGCAACCTTCCTGTATCAATTGTGGAAACAGGTGTTTAACTAGAAAGTCCACAGAGAGAACATACCTCCGCCACTGCTATTGCCATTAAATAAGATCCGGATCCAGATCCGTGGATATAGGATTCGGATCCACATCCGTGGATATAGGATCCAGACCCGGATCCGGATTCTCCCCAAATTTAATCATTTCTTCCTTAGTCCATGACCCACCCTTCTACAAAATTTCATCAAAATCCGTTCATAACTTTATGCGCAATTCCTGATCCAGAACCGAGGATATAGGATCCGGATCCGGATCCTCCACCAAATTGAATATTTCTTTCTTGTTCCATGGCCCACCTCTCCACAAAATTTCACAGAAATTCATTGAGAACTTTTGTAGATACGATGCGAGATACTCTGGATCCGGATCCAGATCCACCCCCAAATTTAATAATTTCTTCCTTGGCACATGATCAAAACTTCCACAAAATTTAATCAAAATCCGTTCATACATGTTTTACTAATCCTGTTAACAGACAGAAAAACAAAACAACGCAGGCACAAACATCTCCTTCGCGGAGGTAACAAGACCAGGGGAAGTATATCAGAGTTCTCACAGGGAGTATGTCACACCTCCATTCTATTATCATTAAGTTCTTCAATATCCATGCATCAAAAGCTTGAATAAAAAGTATATCATTGTGGGACATTTACGTTGGACACTTCGAAGGCAAATGTTATCAAAATCATCACCATAATCATCATCTCTTATTATTTACATCATCCTGAATTATATTTCCACCCAAAAAGGGGGTGATGTAGGATGCAGCAACAAAGAAAGTGAACGTACAAATAAGGATTGTACAAAAGCATGACGAAAGAAAACACTCAGAGAGCACATACCTCCGCCAATGCCATTGCCATTATAATGGATCCGGGTCCGGGTTCGCCCCCAAATTAAATAATTTCTTTCTAGGTCCAAGGCCTACCTTCTCACAAAATTTCATTGAAATTCGTTGAGAAGATTTGGAATTTGTCGTGAAATACTCTGGATCAGGATCCGTCCCCAAATTCAATCATTTCTTCCTTGGCCCATGGCCCATTCTTCCCCCAAAATTCATCAAAATCCGTTCATAAGTTTTTGGAGTAATCCTACTAACAGATCCGTGGATATAGAATCCAGGTCCGGATGAGCCTCGAAACTTTATCATTTCTTTCTTAGTCTATTTCTCAGCTTTCCACAAAATTTCGTTGAAATTAGTTGAGGATTTTTGGAGAAATTGTGTGGGATACTCCTGATCCGGCTTCATATCCGCCCCGAAATTTAGTAATTTCTTCCTTGGCCCATGACACACTCTTTCACAAAATTTCATCAAAATCCGTTCATAACTTTTTAAGTAATCCTGCTAACAAAGAAGCACATAAACAGACAGACAAACAAACAAATAAACAAACCAATGCTGGCAAAGACATAACCTCCAAGACGGAGGTAATAAGTGCACAAAGGTGACTCAATCAGTCGGTGGTAGCGTGCTCATTTAGTGATTTGCATGTGTCCCGATTCAATGACTCCAAATTCAAACCTTGTCAGATACTGCATTTCATAATGAATGCAGATACAGACTCTAAACCACACCAAACAGCCAGTAAAACACTCTGATTTTCACATACACTGACTTGATTAAAGGCATGCCTTGTTTCCCGATCATACCTTTCCTGCATGTGGAACGGATCATTTTGGCTGTCAGTCTTCTTCCGAGGACTTCGGTTACAGTTATAACCACTCAGAAAGTAAAATGCACACCCACCAAGTCAAGGGTCGAAAAACTGAATTAGCTAAGTGACCTTGATCGATCAGTTGCTCTCAAACAGAATGCCTTCATCCTTACTTTACCCTGAACCCTCCTACAGAGTTGGGTCTAAATAAGATCAAAACTATTTCAATTGACCCTGACATGTAACCTTGACCTTTGACCTTTTTCTGTGAGCATGAAATTTAATTAATTGCTTTTAAAAATCGAATACCTTTATTCTTGCCTTACCCTGAACGCTTCCACACACTTTGATCTAAATGAGAATTTTTTTTCTGAAGTTGACCGTGTCGTGTGACCTTGACCATTGATCTATTGTTTATATATATATATATATATATATATATATATATATATATATATATATATATATATATATATATATATATATTGTTTATATATATATATATATATATATATATATATATATATATATATATATATATATATATATATATATATATATATATATATATATATATATATATATATATATATATATATATATATATATATATATATATCAGTTTTTTGGCTGACTTTCAAGTTTTCCTAGGTTTGGTCCAAATCAGATAGTAAAGATTTCAGTGTTTACTTTATTCTATTTCATTTTGCTTTTGAACACAGACACTTGAAACGCATTTGAATATTGCCCTCTGACCTTGGCCATGTACTGATTGTTCTCCATTACACTTTGCTCGTTTTTCCTTTAATCCGAACCTTTCAAAAAGTCTGGTTTAAACAAAATTAAAATGCTTAACTTGGCCTTGCTGTGTGACCTTAACATCTTGCCTATCACTGTGGGTGCAACACGTCATTGATAGCTTTCAAAATTGAATTCCTCTATTTTCCTCTAACCCTAAATATTTTCACAGTTTTTGTCTAAAGTAAAAAGAGATTACTTTCATTTGCAATCTGGCCTTCAACTTTGACTTACTGTTCACAAAACATGAAGGTCAACTCCTAAGTTGACCTTAAACCCTTTTACCAAGGCCATTAAACTCAAATCAAAGGTGTTTTATTCGTTAAGATGCAAAAACACGGGTCGAAATTTTAACCTTGCCCCGTGACCTTTACTCTTAGTTTTCTCAGAACTGACACGTTTTGCTCTTGCCTTAGCCTCAACCAGCCCACCAAGTTTGCTCTAAATTGGATTAAAATTTATTATGCTAGGTCAGTCGTTGTCCTAGTCCTGTGATCTTGTCCTTTGACCTGCTGTTCTTAAACAAGTAGGTAAGACTCTAAGCTAAACCTCAAACCTACCATCATTCTTAGTTAAATGGGATGAACACTTTGAAATATTTAGATGTTCACACACACACACACACACACACACACACACACACACACACACACACACACACACACACACACACACACACACACAAACACACACACACACACACACACACACACACACACACACACACACACACACACACACACAATAGAGAGAGAGAGAGAGAGAGAGAGAGAGAGAGAGAGAGAGACCATCCTCATCCCCATCATCACCAGCCATTACAAGTCCACTGCAGAAAAAAGGCCTACATACATGCAAATACTCACACACACTGTTATAATAAATATACTATATGGCAGCAGTATAAGTGTGCCGGTCCATGGGTGTTCGATAACATTTCTGTATTAGTGTTTGCACGAGGCAATGGAGATTTGTTTTTCCATGATCATTTGTGTTTAATGTATACTGTTTATGGTGGCAGGGTTATGACAGTGGTTAAAAGAACAGTAAGAATATACTGAAGTTAATATGGAATGATGAAAGGTGGAATACTGTGGCATAATATATACATGGTGAAGTTTTGTTTGCATGCTAACTGTGAATGAGACATTTGCAGAAAAGGTCTGGGATCTGTGAATATTTGGAGGCATTGGTGTGTGAAACTGAATGTGGACAAGATGAAAGTGAAGGTTAATAGTAATGTCCTAGTATAAAAAAAGATTTTATAGTGATGGAAAAGTTAAATTAATTCTTGGTGCAGAGACAAGTGTGAAAAAAAAAAAAATTGTGTTGCAGGGAAGAATGGTAGCTGGCGATGTGAAAAACTGGAAGGTGAGTGGACTGGCAACAGGAAGACTGTATAAAACTGTCATTCCGCATATTAACAGTTTGGTGTGAGGCATTGGTATGGAATGAATAGGAAAATCTAGAAACAATAGTGGAAACAGAAATGTTTGGACATGTATGTGGGGTGAATAAATAGAACCGGATAAAAGATAATGAAATCCATGAAGGATTGAAGATGTCTTTAAATCCGTGCGTTAAGAAGTGGGATTAGGTAATTAGGTAGTCTCGAAGTTCTCACTATTTACGGTAGCTAGCTCAGGTACAAGTCAAAGTTGCCAGTTAGCCAGCTGTATATGAGCGTAGTTATTTCATAAGTTATGCGTTAATTATTGTGCTCTTTTTCTCTATGATGTTTTATTTATGTGATTGCTTGTTAAGTCATGTAATTCAAGTTTGCATGCAAAATAATTTACAGTGATATGTAATGTAAGAAAACTTTGGCATGCTTTGGATGTCTCCGAATTGGTAACTGTTGTTGCTGAGGGCAGGTACAGGACCAGCACGTTCTAGAATGTTGGAGAAGCAAGGAAGGTTATATAAGGATGAGGAAGAGACTAGAGCGAGTTCAGATGGTTTTCAGTTCAGTTTGAGTGTAGTGCAGTATCAGTGGAGTGACAGTGAAGATTGTATATTTTCGGTACTTGTGAAAATAGTGAAGTGTCAAGCTTTAACTGTAATTGCAGTTAGTAAAGTTTGTATAGCTCCAGTGCTTGTGAAAATAGTGAAGTGAAGTTGGAATGCATTAAGTGTAATTACTTGGAAAATAAAGACAGTGAAGTTGAAAAGCCAGTGTATATTTACAATGCCTGAGCTGATCTCGTGTGTGTACCTAAAGGCTGACCATAGGAAGAACAACTCACTGGACAACGCACTTCCTATACTGGACTACTGCTGCTGGAGCCTGTGGCAGTGTGGGAACTCAGACGTAACACTGGTGTAAGGAGTGTGGATAATTTAAGTGCTGCAGTAAGTCTAACCTTTGACATGGAAGCAGATGAGCAGACAAGGTCTCGAGCTGGGCAGGAGGAGGAAAATTCCCTGGCAACAATTGTGAAGCTATTACAAGCACGAAGTGTACAACTACAAGGATGAAGTGTCCAATCACAGGCACTGAATGAAAGACTGAAAAAAGGACAGAAAGAATGCAAAGAATTATTACAGGCACAAAGGGTATAATTGAAGGCATAGAGTGAACAACTAGAGGCACAATGTGAAGAACAAAAAGAATGATATGAACAACTTCAAGAGGCACTACTGGAGCAACAGAGGAAATTACAGCCAAGGATGCAAGAACAGCTAGATACTTTCATGGGCGAAATGAAAGAAGAAAAGCAGCAGGAAGTAGATGCCAAGTTACAGCAGCAGAAGTATGAGAGGGCAGTGACAGGGCCAGAGTCAGATGCAGAAGACCTGAAGAGGATGCAGATGGAGGATGCAGAATTACAACCAGTGCTAGAGTGGTTACAGCAGAGTGCAGTGCGACCATCTTGGAAAGAAGTTTCCAGGTTAAGCCCTGTAAACAAGAGTTACTGGAGTCAATGGGACCTTCTTAGTTGGAACAACAGACTACTGGAGCATTAGTGGGAGACACCCAATGGCCTCAGCAAGTATTGGCAACTAGTGGTTCCAAAGAAAATGAGGTCTAAGACCTTGGATGAGTCTCATAACCAGATCACTAGTGGGTACTTGGGAATGAAGAAAACCCTAAGCTGGCTGCGACAGAGGTTCTTCTGGATTGGCATGTGTCAGGATGTTGAAGAGTGGTGTCAGGCCTGTGATGTGTGCTGTGCCAAGAAGGGACCTAAGAAACGTGGTTGCGCCCTCTTCAGTTGTGCCAAGTGGGTGCACCGATGGAAAGAGTCACGGTGTGGACATTGCTGGACCTCTGCCACTGGCTGAAAGAGGAAACCGGTATGTATGTATTGCTATGGATTACATCACAAAGTGGCCAGAAGCCTGTGTTATCCCCGACAAGTGGTTGATAATTTCGTCTGTTGTTTCAGGATGCCACAGGTGCTACATTCAGGCTAGGGTAGAAACTTCGAGTCTGCTGTGTTCTGTGAGTCCTGCAAGTTAGTGGGGATCAAGAAGACCAGGACGACACCACTAAGGCCACAGTCAGATGAGATGGTTGAGAAATTTAACTGGACTCTAGGACAAGAACCTGCCAAGTACTGCGTAGATGGACAAACAGAATGGAACCAGAAATTACCTGCGTTGCTGCTGACATATCCGTCTGCATCCCATGAGTCTACTGGCTACAACCCTGCAAAACTGATGTTGGGCCACAAGTTACGCTTACCCGTTGACTTGTTAATATGAAGACCACCTGGTGAAGAGCTGCCTACAGACACTTCCAGCTATGCGAAGCATCTTCAGGAAAGGCTGGCTGAGGTACATCATCAAGTGCAATGAGCCCTCAAGTTTTCAGGAAAGGTGATGAAGTGCAGGTATGATGCCATGGCAAGTGAGGTGAGCTTCAAGGATGGTGACCAAGTTTGGTTATACAATCCTCAGCGAAAGAAGGGACAGTCACCGAACCTGCAAAGTCCATGGGACGGGCCATACACTGTGTTGGATCGCCTATCAGACGTAACGTATCGGATTCGGGAGGCAGGAAGTCTCGCCCAAAGGCGGTACACGTGATTTGTCTGTGGCAGTACCATGGGCCAGGACATTACAGCTGGGACGTCTCCGAGTAATCATGCTCACCTGCAGCCGAGGATGTTGAGGTGGACCAAAGAGCTGAAGTGCAAGAGGATGGTGACAGTTTCTCAAGAGAAGAAGCAAATCAAAAAGAGGACCAAGACCTTCCAGGAGGAGTGGACTGTGTGGAGGAGGAAGGACGTCATCGGATGCGGGATAGGAGAAGTGTTGATAAGTTGAAGGATTATTTTGTGTATAGTTAAATGTGTCGTTAGGATTAAGGTTTATGTTTGTATATATTGTGTAGTCTTGTCGGGACGACAAAGAAATAGGGAGGGGGTAGTGTTAAGAAGCAGGATTTGGTAGTTAGGTAGTCTCAAAGCTTCTCGTTGATTCCCAATGTTTACGGTAGCTAGCTCCGGTACGAGTCACAGTTGCCAGTTTGCCAGCTGTTTGTGAGCTTAGTTATTTCGTAAGTTATGCATTAATTTTTGTGCCCTTTTTCTCTATAATGTTTTATTGATGTCATTGCTTGTTAAGTCATATAATTCAAGTTTGTATGCAAAATAATTTACTGTGATATGTAATGTAAGAAAACTTTGGCATACTTTGGATGTCTCCGAATCGGTAACTGATGTTGGTAGGGGCAGGTACAAGACGAGCACGTTCTAGAATGTTGGAGAAGCAAGGATGGTTATATAATGATGAGGAAGAGGCTAGAGCAAGTTCAGTTGGTTTTCAGTTCAGTTTGACTAGAGTGCAGTGTCAGTGCAGTGACAGTGAAGATTGTATATTTTCGGTACTTGTGAAAGTTGTGAAGTGTCAAGCATTAAGTGTAATTGCAGTTAGTAAAGTTTGTACAGCTCCAGTGCTTGTGAGAACAGTGAAGTGAAATTGGAAAGCATTAAGTGTAATTACTTGAAAAATAAAGACAGTGAACTTAAAAAGCCGGTGTTTACTTACAACGCCTGAGCTAATCTTGTACGCTGTACACCTAAAGGCTGACCATGGGAAGAACAACTCACTGGACAACGTCCTTCCTGTACTGGACTACTGCTGTTGGAGCCTGTGGCAATGTGGGGACTCGGACATAACACGTGGTTAGAACAGTGCTTCTGACAGAGTAAAGTCAGACGGAGAATTTGACTCGACAAATATGGCCAAAAATATATATATATATATATATATATATATATATATATATATACATCTATCTATACATATCTATCTATCTATCTATCTATCTATCTATATTTTCTATATATATATATATATATATATATATATATATATATACACAGTGGGCTCACACAATGAGCGAGAGATTGGGCGGTCCTGGTCCTCGCGCACTGTGAATACATAATCTTATGGGAAAAATTACATATGGGCTGTACCCCCTCATACCTGAACATTTTTTGGCCCTTAGAGACAGAAAGGTCAAATTTTTCAGACATTGTACTACAGATGTAGCTACAATAACAAGAATATGAGTAGTCACCTTAACAACAGTAGACAACAGGCCTGACGGACTTAAATAACAGGGGTTCCAAGGCACGGCAACACTTACAGTGCCGCAGCCCCCGCCGCAACCTCCCACAACACCAACACCTCCCTCCACAGACTCCTCTTGAGCACCATCCCCAGGAGCCTCGAAGTCACTCAGTTCGTCCATAAACCCCTCAAAGTCCAATGCTGACACATCTGACATTGTATCCTCTTCATCCTTAACAAGAACAGGATCAGATGATGTAACTGGTTCCTCAATTTCATTAACTTGAGCCTGCTGTGTGTAACTTGTTATGAACGTCTGTCTTCTCCTGTTTATTTCTTGCCTGTGCCTGTCTGTGTAGGAACGGATGAGTTTGTCAATACCAACCAGAACCTCCTCCATTCTTAGGTTGCTGTCTTCCTGTTCCTTCACCTCTTCCTTGAGCTTATCCATGACAACAAGTATCTTGCTTATTCTTGACATACACAGCTCTGTATTCCCCTCCGTCACACTTGGCTGCTCAACTTGACTCTGCCTGGTGTCGGGCTCTGTGTCAGTCTATTCTATCCATTGCAAGACTTCCTCGGGAGGCTGTTCCTCATTAGCAGTGTGCACTCCCTGTATGTCTGCCAACGTAACGTCCTCGAAACCTTGTACAGCTTGTGCTGCTGTCAGTGTTGCTCCCTCAGCCTCAGCCAGTGGTTGAATGGCCGTCTTGTGGATTGTGCAAAAGTGCGGCACGAGCATTCACCATGCATGGGCCACCGTTGCGGGTGTAATCTTGTGCCATGCTTGTAGGAGAAAATCAAGTGCATCCTTCACTGTAAAACGATGCCAAAATGCTTCAACAGTCAGGCCGCCTGTGGCAGGTAGGGATACAGCTGCTGGCGGAGATGGTACGGGAGCGGGTGCCCCATGAAGGTCTTCGTCATGATCTTCTTGTAGGGCATGAAACTCCTCTTGTGTGTCGGTCTTCCTGCGTAGGTAGTGGTACACTTGCTTGTGGTAGAAGTGCTTCACAGTGGCAATCAATTCTTGATCCAGTGGCTGCATTAGTGACGTCATCGGGGGCAGCAGAAACACAACACGACAATCCTTGTGCATATCTTCTAGGTATGGAGGGTGACTTGGTGCATTGTCCAGCACAAGGAGCATCTTAAATGGAATGCCAAGTTCCCGACACTTGGCCCTGGCATTGGGGATGCGGTGCCTCGTTAACCAGTTTGCCATATCGTTCCCAGTCATCCAACCATTTGCAGACTTGTACCAGTACATGCCACTTGCGTCCATGTTCGTGAGGCTTTTGTGACACCTTGGGTGTGAAGCTGTGTGTACAACTACTGGCCTCATCTTGTGGCTCCCAGACAGGTTTACAGCGAACATTACCATCATCTTACACTTCTGGAGCTTGCAACCAGGGCTTGTTTCTGTTTTTGTAGCGATGTAAGTCGATTTGGGCATGGCCTTATAGTATAACGACATTTCGTCGACGTTGTAGATCTGGTCCTTGGTGTACTGTCCTTCTTCAAGAAGCACTCTAAATATCGCAGGATACTCTCTCGTGGCCAGCTCGTCGGCAGAGGCACGTTCACCAGACACTTTGATGTGACTGAGTTCCTTGTGTTTCAAAGAACAGTGCACCATCTTACTGATACTCTGAAAGGTTTGTCCACATTTAACTTGCTAGATGGTGCCTTGTAAAAAAGCTGGGCTTGGTTCTGAATAAATCTGCCCTTCAGTAGAACACCTTAATTCTCCTTCCTCATTATGAAGATGGCAAGATACCATTCCATTAGTATCATCACACGATTTCCCACCCAGGAATGGCAGTCTAGGTCAGATGCACCATACGTCTTCACTAGATCCCTGATGGCATCGCGGTTCTTCCACACTGTCATCACTGTTGATTCAGCCAGTCCCAGGGCTTTCCCAATAACGGTGTTTCCTTGTCCCTCCTCCTTCATCTTGATAATCTCTAACTTGGTTGTGTGCATCAGAAGTTTCTTAACTCTTGGGGCTGGAGGCATGGTGTGGCGAAGTACAGGCCAGGATGGAGCAGCAAAAAAAAGCCCCACGTTGTACACGACAGGTTAGCTGCAGAGAACGCATCTGCACTTGGCACAAGCCGGGTCTGTTATGGTGCACCTGCTGCCTCATAGCCCAAGCTGCGCAGTAGAATGCCCGGGAATTTCTGCGCATCAACATGCCGACACGTGATGATGGATGCATTGTGTGTGTGTGGGGGGGTCGCGTACGAATGGAAAATGGCATTCTTGAGCCACTCATTGCCTCTACCGCAAGGTCTATGAGGTAAACTTGTGCATTCAAGGTTTTTGGTTATGATTTTTGGTCACTCGTGCACAATGCGACTTGCGCACTGTGATCTCGTGCACTGCGCGAGCCATATATATATATATATATATATATATATATATATATATATATATATATATATATATATATATATATATATATTTTGATGAAATGAAGGATGACTTTTATGAGAAGCTGCAGGATGTAGTGAATAGAGTGGCAAGGCATGATGTGTTAGTTTGCATTGGTGATTTTAATGAGATTATTGGCAGTAGTAGGGATGGCTTTGAAGATTGTATGGGTAAGGAGGGTGTTGGTATAAGAAACGAAAATGGGGTGCGATTTGGAAGCTTTTGTTTGGCAGATGACCTTACAATTGGTGGAACTATCTTTGGGCATAGAAAAATACGTAAGATTACTTGGATTTCACCGTGTGGTAAATATTGTAACCAGATTGACCACATCGCAATTATCAGAATGCATAGGAGTTATTTGCAAGATGTTTGCATAAGGAGGGGGGCAAATATGGGTAGTGATCATCAACTTGTTGTGTCAAAGATTAAAGTAAAATTAAGAGAAAAGTTAATGGTAATTGTACAGGAGGTAATAATTATGATTTTGATGAGCTGAGAAGTGATGAGAACACGAAGGAAAAGTTTCGGTGGGAATGTAGAAACAGGTTTCTAGTCCTGCAGACTTTGATGGAATCTGAAGAAAATGAGGTAAAAGAGGTTTTGTATGAGAGTGCTACGGTTACTATTAAGAAAAAGGGAAAAGCGAGTGGATGTTAGATGAAACATGGAATGCAATTTAAAAAAGGAAAGAAGCGAAGTTAAGAAGTGAAGAACAACATGTTGATGGCCAGATAGCTGAAGTACATGGAGCAAAGTACTGGAGTTTACATTCTGAAGTAAAAAGACTCGTTAGGCGTGATGAGAGGAGGCTATATGATGAATAGGCAACAGAGACAGAAATAAAATTAAGTACAAATGACGGTCAGAGCACAAGAGCAGCATATCAGGCCTTAAGGGAGTTAACTCGGACTGAAAAGAGAAGGAAGTACCTGTACGAGATAGAAATGGTAATTTGATGACTAAAGATTTGGATATAAAAGGAAGGTGGAAAGAGCACTTTGAATCTGTTCTAAATCGACCAATCCCAGCTGAAGAGGACATTTTGCCAGCCAAGAGAGATTTACAGATAGAAACAGGGGATATAACCTTGGAAGAGGTAGCAAAATCTATAATGGAGTTAAAGAATTTTAAGGCCCCAGGAGAGGATGGAATATTTCCTGAAATGCTTAAGGTGGAAAATGATGAGCTGATAAATGCGCTTTTGTAACTTTTTAATGTGGCTTGGGATAATGGTGGAATTCCAGAAGAGTGGAAAAATGGAGTGATTATAAAAATACCAAAAAAGGGAGATTTAAGTGTGTGTGGCAAATGAAGGGGGATAACTCTGACACCTATAGTTGCAAAAGTCTTTTCCAAAATCTTGTTGAACAGCATAGAGCCAGTAATTGATAAAATTTTAAGAGAAGAACAAGTGGGATTTAGAAAGGGTCGAGGTTGTAATGATCAGATTTTTATTGTAAGGCATCTAATGCAACAAGCTAATGAGATGAAAATACCACTTAGTATGTGTTTTGTGGATTTTGAAAAGGCGTTTGATAGTGTTTCATGTGGAGCTATGTTGAAAATTATGAGATTCTATGGTATACCAAAAAACTTTGTAAATATTATTAGAAGCCTGCATGAAGGTATTTTTTGTAAGGTAATGGTGGGTGGTTCTTTGAGTGATCCATTGCAAGTTAGGTCAAGAGTGATTCAAGGAGGAGTTCTTTCGCCATTGCTGTTTGTTTTAGTTATGGATTATGTTACGAGAAAGGTTGTAAGGAGAACAGATGCAGGAATTAACTGGAAAGAAAATAAGAGGTTGATGGATTTGGACTATGCTGACGATATTGTATTGATTTGCGGAAGTATCTACAAGGTGCAGAGGGTGCTTGATTGTCTGGTGGAGGAAGAAGAAAAAGTGGGATTGGTAATAAATTGTGGAAAGACTGAAATTATTAATATGAACATGGAGAACCAAATCGATTGTGTAATTGGGAATAATGTGATGAAGAATGTAGAAATCTTTAAATATCTAGGAACGATTGTATCATCTAATGGATCATTAAACAATGAAATTGAGGAGAGGATTAGACATGTTTTGCGAGCTGTTGGAATGTTGAAATCTGTTTGGAATAATAATATGCTTTCGGTACATACCAAAGTGAAAATTTACAAGTCCATGGTTAGACTAATTTTAATTTATGGGCATGAGTCATGGTACAGTACAATTGCAACAGATCAGAAAGTATTAGGATTTCAGATTATAATACTGAGAAGGATTCTTGGGTTAAAGTGGCAAGACAGAGTTACAAATGAAAGAGTAAGGGATATTACGAGAGTGGAACCAGTTAATGATTATGTGAGACTGTCTCGCTGGAAGTGGCTGGGGCACATATACAGAAAAGAAGGCAGTTTAATACAGGATGTGCCAGATTGGACTGGTAAAGGAAGAAGAGGTAGAGGTAGGCCAAGGGAAACCTGGTTGAGGACAATGAAAAGAGAAGCAGGAGAGGAGTGTTGGCGGACCTGAAGGAGATGGCAAGAGAAAAATATTGGTGGAGAGAGTTCATCGAGGCCCTATGCATCCCGTGGGGTGCTCAGGAAATTATATATATATATATATATATATATATATATATATATATATATATTGCTTGAGTGAGCGAAGTGAGCAAGAACACCAAATTTAGCCACAGTTTGGACCCCCGACATATGTACCTGAAAGAAAGGTTTATCGCATCAGCAAAGAAATGGGGGCACGGGTCGGAAAGAAAACTTTGTAGTACAGTAGCGAACTTTTTGGATATGTCAGCCAATTTTGAAGTTACAAGAAATATAGACAACAATTTGGAATTGAATAAAAATTTTCATTTATTATAATTTTATAAATAACCCTTAATTCCCAATAGTTTTTCCGTGCATCGAGAAAACAATTTTTTATAAGGCAAATTAGTGTAACAGCTGGCTGGCCAAGTAGTAACAGTCTATGGTTACGTGAGTAGCACAACAGTATTTTCAGTCGATTCTTGAGAGCAACCAGGTTTTGCCTTTTCAAAACATATACCTTTTGTTTGGCTTTTTATTTATTTATTTATTTTTTTTTTTTTTGCAAAATTTTGACTGACTCCGAGTCAAACTTATACAATACTTTGATCGACGAAAGCAATTCTGAATTTCTGATTTCTGATTCGAATCAGAGCACACCAAGAGATTAGGTGAAAGTTATTTTTGTGAGTGAGCAAAAAGCAAAGTCATTATTAACCTGCTAGGTCCCAAGTCCTAGACCTAAAATTAATACAAGAGGGTTATTGGTTTTAGGAGGTGTGAGGGAATATTTTTGGTATATTTTCAGGTCAGGAAGTCAGAGGAAGATGATGTGCCACATGAGACAATATTCAGCACTGCCTGACTTACTCGCTTGCTTGCTCGCTTGAACACGTCCCACACTTTCAGTGTGGATGCCTTTTACATGTTTATATAACTGAGCTTGAGAGTAGGAGCCGTGGATAGCCAAGAAAAAAATTGTGTGTTATAGTTAGTGAATGTGTGGGCAAGTCTGTAAAATGGACAAGGAAGCAAAAGAACAATTTATCAATGGATAGAGAGTCTGGCGATGCATAAACATGGCTTTTACGCCATTGCTAATCCCTTCAGTTTGACGGCAACATCTTATTTATATTCATGCAGCCTGGGATTGAGTTCTTGTATTAGGGAGGTGAGCTGTGGCTGTCATCAAGCTCTTCAGGACAAGTGGAAGCATACATGAGATTACGAAATTATCTTAGCACTGTTGTAAAATTTTTAAGTCAACGGAACTGGCTACTCTACAGGAGACTCAATTAGATAATCTGCATTAGAGTGGATGGTTATGCCTGCATTATGGAGCTGAACAGTTAAGCTTAAGTGATGGGTGAATTGGAGTATGGTCATATTCCCTGGGAACTTTTAAGATAATTATCCTGCTTTGGTGTGTTCCTATATCCCGTTTCAGGATCCAGCCACATTGTTTATGAAATGTAGAAGTACTGTAGCCATACAGTCATGATGATGGTAAAAAATAAAGAGACTGGCTTATTGACTGACTGGCTGACTGACTGACATTCAAGAATCTCTAGTCCCTCACTGCAAGTGGAACTTGTATAATAAGGAGCCTCAGTGGCCTAAATTGGTCCTAAAATGCCTGGTGAGAGGTATGCAGCACTGGCTCTGACTGGTAATTCATGCCTTACAGCCAAAGTTCACGGCCAACATACCCAGCATGAATGGCAAAGTTACCCATAAGATTCATGGAATCAACCCTACTTCGCCGAACATGTAGTCACTAGAGCGAGTCAGCGAATGTACACCAACCGCAAAAATAAGTAAAGAGCAACCCATGGAATCACAGGAGTTTCCATTGCAACTCCTGATTTACTTAGTCAAATGTTTTCTTGAGATCCACCTAGCTTGCAGGCAGACCTTGCCATTACTCAAGACAACATTCCATGAGTACTTGAGGAGCAAGGGTATGGTCAATGCAAACTTCCTGGGTGTGAATCATCATGATTCCTCAGGCATCTGAAACTTTAGACGGTCCCACATACACAATAGGAGAATGTGAGCAAGAGCCCTGCCTGGCATACTGAACAATTGTAATACCATGGCGGTTACTACAGTCATGCAGGTCTCCTTACTCATTCCAGTGAAGGGTGAGCAAACCTACTGCCCAGTCAGGAGAAATTATACCAGTTCACCAGATGGCTTCTATGACTTTATGTAATGCCCTGGTCATGGCCTCACCCTTAGCTATGTTAATTTTTGTCAGGATGCCAAAAACACCAGTTTCTATTCCACATCACAACCTATCCACTGACTTCTTGATTTTATCTAAAGAAGGCACATTATCATCAATTGGTGGGAAATCAGTTGTATGCTAGCTCTCCACTGAGAGGCTGCTCAAAATATTCAGTCCAACAAGACCTATTCTCACTCACACTCGCATGATCTATCTATCTGCTGTCCAGACAGCATTAACCTGAAAGGCATGTCTGATACGGAGTATGGGTTCAGGGCTTGGTAATCAGGTCAAAGGTTATTTGAATGAAAACAGTCTTCCATCTCCTCAACAAATTCCCTGACATACTTCTGCTTGTCTAATCATGAGTCAAACTCGTGCCCATGGAGTTAGAAGTCTGTGCTGGTCTCTATCCCTGGCCACTCTGGCAGAGTCAATTGCCTCAATCAGTGTCCATGGTGAGCCAAATCCCTCTCTTTGATCTTGAACTCTCTCCATTGCACTCACAAGGAGGAGGCGGTGGCTCAGTTGGTGGATAGGTGGCCTGCGGTCCTGCCGGACCCAGGTTCAAATCCCCGCTCTGCAGAGAACAGTTTAAGGATTCGAATTTCATGTGAAGCAGACTTTATCGATCTACCAGAAGACCTGCTGACATGTTGTAAAAATACCCCCACTAATACCAATACACCAGTCCTGTATGAGACAGCCCTAGCATGTATTCAATATGGACGGTGGGTGTTAGTGCCGAAGTGGTGACATGTAGAGGTTTATGGTATGTAGAAGGACTACTGGGCCTTGGGAGCAGGCTGTGAAGCCTATGCCCAGAGTCGAGCACATAAAAAAAAATACTGCCAAGGTATCACACTTAAAAATACTTTATCATTGAACAGGACCTGCAACAATGCTGAGCACCTCAAACTGATTTGAGACTGCTACTGTTTTGGGTAGCATCTTGAGCTTCCCTCACCTTTGATTTATAGCCATTGAGTAGTAAAAAGTCCGTGACCAACAGCAAAAAAATCTCTGCACTTGTGAAAAGCCTCCAGTTCTGAAGGATAGTCCAGCATGTACAAACAAAGATGTGATCAATATCTCTGGTACTGAAATACCTAGCAGTCGTGGCTGCTTGAACCAGAATCCAGCAATTCTCAGCTTACAGGACTTTGAGAAATCCGGAAGGTAAATACTATTGGAATTCCTGGTTCCAGAGCCATGGGGACTTAGTGATTCCTTTTAATCTTCCCTGCCAGTGTCAGTATCTTCACTGAAGTCACCCATAACCCAGAGTGTTTCTAGTGAGTGGCACTGTTCCATAATCAATTTTGGCATAAAATAGCACTGTGTTTTCAAGACAAATCACCTCAGTCAGAGCTTGTGCTGCAGTAAAAGAGATGAAGCCCAAGGAGCACTTCAACTTCACCAGCATTACCCAAGTGACAGAAGAGACATTGTGAGGAACAGCTGCCTCAGCAACACCTCTAAGCTTAGCCCCATCATCACAGCCGGACCACTAGTATGTGTGACCATTGCTATACTGATCTTGCCATGCCCAAGTTGCCTCACTGCTGATGTCACAGCTATGCCAACCTCCAATCTAACTCTCGCGACAAAGAAGGCAGTCGATCATCCACCGAAAGGCTTAGAACATTACAAGTCCCAACTCAAAGTGCTTTGAGAAGGTAAACCCTTATCTGCTGGGGGTTTCCCGCCATCGCCCACTCCTCATTATGGGGAATTTGCGAAATTTTGGGAAAAATACCCTTATTCACACCCTAATATCTTTCACACTATAATAGCTAGAGAAAAACTAAAGATACATAAGACTCATCAACTCTTTCTCTTTTTAATAAAGGCATCCCGAGGTCTGCAGGTGGTCCCATCGATGTGTAAGGATAAGTTGAAGATGACTCGATTTACATGCCTAGGCAGGCTGGTTCCGAGTGTGGGTGACTGGCAGTGACCTTCGACTCGCTGGCTAGCATTGGCAGCACTGACCAGAATGGTGATTGTAACACTGCCCGGGTATCCTTGGATGGAATGTGGGGAGTTCCACTCGATCCTCGACTTTTCCTTACTCACCATCGTAAGGATGAGTCATCACCCTGTCCATGTGCCCCCCCAAAGGGTTTTCTCCCCATTTCATAGTGCCACTATGCCCTGTAGATGTGTGGGAAAAAAATAGCTCTTTGTTTTAATGTACTCACTTCTTGCAGTAATTATAATAATTTCCCTCTACTACGACACTTATAATTACACTTGACATCACGATTGCGGGTAATTGCACTTTGACAAGTAAATGCTGTGGCTGTTTCATGCAGTATGCTTGAGTATGAGGTAATTACTTGTACTATAAGTCACACTAATTTGGACTAATCAGCGGCATTGTGAAAATCTTACAACTGTTATACACAACTTACATTATTTGTACTTCACATCACAAATACGGTTATGCTCACATATTCTGCACTATATTCTTGAGTATCGAGGGAGGAAATTTAGTTATACCATATGAGGTAATTTTCTCTCTGGCCTGCTCACAAGAGGTTTTCTTTCATGTAACAATTAGGCTAACTCATGGTATTTCCAATAATTTTTTTCACCAATAACCAATAAACAGTAACACCAATTGCACTGCACTTGTAGAACTTTCTATAAAACACTTATATCATAGCAGTTTTTTTCTTTCAATGTGTCCGACTTTGGGCAAAGGCTTCAGGGCCTATATCTCAGGGGCAGTAGCCTATCCCAAGGACCAGTAGTCCTCCTACACCTCCACATGTCACCACTTCAGTGCTAACACCCACCATCCATATTGAATACATGCTAGGGCTGTCTCATATAGAACTGGTGTACTGGTATTAGCAGGGGTACTTTTACAGCATGTCGGCGGGTCTTCCAGTAGATCAGGAAGTCTGCTTTTTATGAAATTCAAATCCTTAAACTGTTCCATGCCCCAGCCAGGATTCGAATCTGGGTCCATCAGGACTGAAGGCCGCCTCTCTACCGATTCAGCCACTGCACTTGTAATATCTAACATTTTACTTATTTATACAAAGCACACACTTGTGCATACCCTCAGAGCGATAGTAGCAAAAACATGTAGGGCATAAGGGGACCTTTCACTCTGCACAGTGGTAGGTTGTCGCTTTTTGTGCTGAGGGACAGCATTTGTTCTGTTAAAGACGTGACACTGCCTGTATACCTGATGACCCGCTATGGTACGGCACATTTCTACCAGCCTTTGCGGCTGGAAATACTCAGCACAGCTTAGCCTGTCCACTGTAGTTGCTGTCCCCCGCCTAACACCTGGCACCTGTGCAGTTAAATACTCTTCAAGGATTTTGTGTGCAAGCTCTCTCTCAAACTCATGTAAAGAGAGAGGTTTCCTGACGAGCTCCTTGAACAGTATGAAACTGTTCAGGACAGCGATATCAAGAATGTGTAAAAACACCTTCTTGTACCAACTGCAGGACTTATGTAGGCAATCAACCTCACTAATTTGCATGTCCAATTAATCAATAAACCACATTTGATATTATAATCGTTGACAGCATCTGGCTTGGTCCTGTAGTCCGTTTTTCCTGTTTCCTCAAACACACCCTTATGTACTGTTGACAATATGTTAACCCGTCTCTTGTCATGCCAGTGAAGGGCAAACATGTTGCCACATTTCTTGGTAAAAAGGGCTCCTTTCTAAGTACATTAATCCCTGTACTTTCCGGACGCCCACTTTCCAGACATCCCCACTTACCAGATATTGTGAGCCTGGACCTTTGAAACCCAAAAATGGCCAAAAAAAAAAAAAAAAATCTGAATTTTTTCCCACTGGTAATTTGAAATTGCCGCACAGCGCCAAACTGCTGTTACACCTTGGAGTAAAGCATTACCAAACGGATTTTTCACAACTATGAGGATACACAGGATGGAGATGGTGGATTGTTTGCTCTCTCTGATTAATCTGCTAACGTACATAGCGTAAAAATAATCAACATGCTGTTAATTATAAGAGTGATTACATGTATTTCCAATTGTAAATATAATTAGGGAAGAATAAATGTTAGCTTTACGAATTTGGTAATGAAGAGTTAAATTTGGTAATGAAAACTAAGGAGTTTGGTAATGTGGCCATTGCGATCTGGCAACTCTATTTCCCCCTCACCAACACCCAAACAGTTATTGCCTAACTTCAATCGCGAGTGGTAGCTTATCATAATGGAAGCAGCACGTGCTCATTTTTTTGTGAATAAACAGTGAATAAACTGCAATACTCGCCACTAGACACACGGGAATTTACAGTGTTGTGCAGTGTTAAGAAATTAGAATTTAGAGTGCAAAGGATTAACTGTGGAATGCAAACCTGGCGGTTGAAACTGGCGGTTGAAACTGGCCTGATGCAATTAACAATGTGCAGTGTTAAACAGTTATAACTCACAGTGCAAAGAGTTACTGTAATGCAGCACAACACTGAATTACTGTACGTACTTCAAGAGCATTTTCACCACTGCCAAAACCTTACAAAAGGCGGCCACAAACGTGCTGTAAGTACCCTGGCTGAGGTACAGTCACTTCTAATTCCTCATTCTGTGGTTCCTTTTCATTTATATAATGCTTTATGTCCATTATTGGTGTGACTAGGGTCTTAAATAGTTTTAAATAGGTGCTATGCATGTCTGATAGGGAGCTATTTAGGTGGCTTTCAAAGTTAGGCTGGGTTAGGGTCCATAAATACCAGTCCAGGAGGCAGGGGCCCACTATCCAGACGGGACCACTTTCCGGACATGCCTATGGCCCTATTACATCGGATAGTGGAGGGATTACTGTATTTGCTGGGAATACAGGCAGATTCTTTCAGTTTGCCTGAACAGTTCCACAGAACCCAGTACCGTTTACTTGGTCAATGCGGTGTTGGTGTATTAATTAACAGTGTACAGAATGTGGTGCCTGTTGAAATACCTTTCCATCAGCACTTTCACGACTGATGCCGGGAAACCATGAAGATCGTCACTAGGTACATCAACATTTGTTGCCGAATAAACTGTCACATTGAGCACATTTCCAGTTTTGCAGTCGCAAATGACAAAGAATTTCAGCCCAAAGCAATGATCTTGGACAGCACATACTGAATAAATGCCAGCCTGCCCCTGAATAACACCAATGACTCGTCAATTACCACTCTGAAACGGACGAAAAACCATGGAAAATGACTCGTTGAGCATTGTTAGAATGGGCCTAATTTTCCACAACCTGTTGTTCAGTGCATGTCCATAATTTCTATTGAAATGGAGGAACCTTAAAATGGCCAGGTACCTCTCATGGGCCATATACTTACTGAAGAGAGGTGTGCCCACGAGTTCATCTACCGACCAATAGTCATGGAGCTCATGTTTTATTACATGTGCAATCAACACAAACAACTCCCCCACCTCCACAGGCTGCCAGTCCCTCATGTGTGTGCTTTCGCTGCCAGCCACGTCCAGCCACTGCAGACACAACCTGGAGGAAATTTATTTCGTCCACCAGGTATTGCATAATTGCAGTCATGAATATCGCCCTTAAAATACTGCTAATAGTCCAGGGTATGGGGGTAAGCTCATCCTCCTGAACATCTGCTCTTTTTCTCATCAGACACTGGCATAGAGAGCTCAAATCCTGCTCCATCCTCCCAGACAAAGGTATCCACTCTACCTACACCTGGTAAAGAGGGCTGTTTGCCATGTGCAGCACATTTTTTCTGCGTGAGTGCACGCCTGGGGGCTGGGGTTGAGGGGGAGGAAGGAGAGGGAGAGGTGTGGGAGGTGGGGGAATAAAGGGGGTGATGACTTACCTGATGTGTGCTTTCCCTGGGGAGACACTTGCTGCTGAGTAACACCACATGGGGCCCGTGTGGAAAATTCCACTCCTGAAGGGCCAGGTTGTGGTGACTGTGCCCTTGAAGAACTCAGCTGAGGTGAAGGTGGATGTTCTAGGGGGACACGATGGCGAGCAGGCGGCAAGCTTGACGGTGAGACGGGTCATCAGCTTTTATTTCACAGATGACTGCCAACTCCATGCTCATCTCCCCTGTGTGCTGGGTCATCTACATCCTCCTCCTCAGTGGACTCGTCACTGTCGATGGCCCTGCCCTCCTCCTGCAGGAGTTGGAGAGCTTTTTCAGGCATCTGAGAGCAGGAAGGGATCAGAGGGCGAACGTTCACTTTCCACATGGTAACTTCTTCTCTCCTCCGAAGACATACTCTCACTAAATGTCCATGAGGATATGGTGTCATCCAAGGTACAACCGATGGCACTGTCACTGAGCCCCCGGCACTAAGGCAGAACTTTCACAGGGGTCGATGATGTAGTCGGCCCTGCGCGTGGTGGGATGGAATCAGATGATGACAATGATGAAGACATGGCTCCTTATTCTACCAATGCCTTGTACAGACTAAGCCGTGCATCCGTGGGGTATCTGGGGGACCTACCTACCCTGTGGGTGTCATAGAAAATGGTCGTGAGTTCAAAGGGAAGCGGGAAGATGCCTGCGGCAAATCCCGTCAGCCGGAGGCGCTCTACACCCTGAATCCTGATAGCTATACATGTCAGCTAGCATGTAGAGGTTAAGACACGTGTGGTTCTACAGGTTCATGTGCCCATTGCTCCATCACAACAAAAACAGGATTGTGGCTAGGGGGTCTCCCTCCCTCATCATGTGGTTGCTTGGGTCCTGTAGGCCTTACCTTGATCCATCTTCCTCTTTTTATGTCAGGTGTGATGTATGTTTTTACATGGAAGGGACACAAACTCAACCCCAACCTCCCAAGTCAGGGGGGGGACTCACTTTTAGCCTCTGGACAGGCATGGAATCCCTGGCAGGGGATTGCTTGGTTTGAATCAGTTTTCCTTGCCAAGGTAGACTCCCAACCAAGGCTAACAAAATCACCTACTGTACCTGGCCTGATGGTCATTGCCTGAAGTAGCTCACCTGCCCTCTGACATCTTGTCACAGCTTCCTTAGAAATACCTATTAATCACATTGAGCACATCCTGGTACTGTGTTGTTCAAGACTTGATTAATGGTTTTCAACAGGAATGTGCTAATATCAGTGGATCTGGTGGAAGATAAGTAAAACAGAATTTAACGATGTTCACGTTATTAAACTGGACACATTAACCTCCCTTTGATTCACCTGTCATAAAACCCCCTAAATCTCTCTGTAAGACTGTGCTGTCAATTGTTGCTACACTACTAAAGACTTTCCTTAAGCAAAATAAAATTGCATGAGGTATAATAAGATTATGTGAAAGAATTTTCATGGAAATGTTTTTAAAGATAGTTTCTATTTCTTTATCATGGCATCTTGGCCATAAAAATAAAATAATCTTAGGGAGCAAGAATAAGGAAGTGCACTTTATTCCTGTGCATTCAGTGAAAACAAGGACTCTACTGTACATGCCCAGTCCTGCCATATGCATGTCAGTGGGAAAGAAGTACAATATAGTATTACTGCATCATAAAACAAGCTAGTGACCTGATGTGAACACCACATGATCGCACTGGTGTCATATGTGAAAGGCTGATATCCTAGGATACACTGAGTCGTGGTAATAGTACTCAGTGTTGGGAGTAGCATCGCTACAAGTAGTGATGCTAGATAATGGATTTTTATCAATGCTTTTTTTTTTTTTTTTTATAGTAATGAGTATCTGTACTGCTCAACGTTATGATAAGAGTAGTGAAACAGTAGAAGTGCTACATTTCTGAGGTATTCGAAATGTTACTCGCAACTGTCCGTTTTAGTTGTTCTCTTGGTAGATGCAAAATGGACGCCAGTGGACCATCAGTAAGGATACCATCTTGTATTAATATCAATCAATCAATGGAAAAATTGGTAATGAAATGCTTTTCAGTAATGAAGGATCATGTTTTACTGTTCACCTATATTTTTATAGAATATATAACTGTCTTTGTATTGTTAATGATCTTTCCTCAGTTGGGGTACTTCAATATATTTCACGTGGCCATAAATAGCTATCTGTCTATTGCAAGACACATCAACCCTGTAAGGACTGGCCACAAACAAATTGCCTCCAAATCACCCTTTCCTCTGTCATTTGGCTATCCTCCTTTCAATTCACATCCTCTTTCATACATCTCTCTGATTCATCTCATTCCTCATCGTCCTCACATGGTCACCCATCTCCTAAAGATTTTAATCATATCCACATCAATACCACAATGTTTCTCTAGTTTCTCATTTATCTGTCTGTCTTCTAATGTAACTCCATATTCAATCTTAAGTAATTGATTTTCACTGCTCTTGCTTTTGATTTGTGACCTTCCAACAGAGTCCAAGCTTCGCTTCTCTGCCTGAGAGTGGGAATCACAGCATTGTCTTGTGGCGACTTATTTTTTTATTTCCATGCCCACTTCCCTGTTCTATATCACTGGTCTCAATGAACCAGCAACGTTACTTACTTCATCTTCTAAACTTCCATCCTTATTTATCATACTGCCTAAATACTTCAATGCACTTATATTTCCAGTTCCCACATCATCCAGCTTCACTGTACATGTTCTGACTTCATTTCTCTCAAGGACCATAACTTTATTCTTAACTACATTAGCCTTTATATTCCGTTTCTTACATAAACTGCTAAACTCATTCAGCATGCGTTGCAGGCATCATTGATCTTCATTTAACAATACAGTATCGCCAGCAACAGCAGCAGAGGAAGCTGCAAAACTTACCCAGGTGTCGACTAGGGGAGGGCTACTTGGGACCTAAGACTGATTTTGCTTAGAGCCAATATCAACCACATGCATACATACATAAAAACATACATTCATACTTACTTACATACTTGCTTGATCACATACATGCATAGGTTACATACTTGCATGCTTGTATGCATGCATATACTCTTACGTTCATCATTAAGCTATTGCCATATGCCACAATATTATATAACAAAAGAAAACGTTGTCATATTCTTTTCCATTAACTACAATTTGATAAAAACAAAACACGGTATAATGTTGCCATTGCATTTTCTTTTATTTAGAATTGTTAAAGACAAAACAAAGTATGCTGTTACCAATGTATTTTCCATTAATTAGGATTTGAACAAATCTAAATATAGTATATTGTTACCACTGTATTTTCCATTACTTAGAATCTGATAAAGACAAAACACAATATACTCTTGCCATCGTAATTTCCATTGATTTAACAAAATTATGATAAAAGAACCAAAACAGAAAATGCAGTTTTCCATATTTATTTATTAGAAGCCCCTTGCAATCTTGGGGCCTGAGGCTTCAGCTTTATTCCATTCTGTGTAAATACGCTCGTGACCCTACCCTCTCTCATTAATGTTAGGCCAACATCCACTGCCCTCCTTTGTAGTTCTTTTATAACTCCATCCATACATAAAGTGACCACTCACGGGAACATGACATCCTTGTTTCAGCCCAATATTCAGATCAAAGAGGTCACTAAGTTCATTTTCCACACGCACTGCAGCCCGAGCACCTTCAAACACACTTCACAGCTTTCAACAACGTCCAATCTGCTCAACAAATTTTCCTATCTTCCACATTCCTTGTCCGTGATCTCTGTTATAAGCTTTCTCTAGATCCATGACGAAAGCATACAACTTCTTCCCCTTAAATATCTGATCTACTGATATTCTTTCCTTCCTAAACCTCCCATGTTCTTCTCCACCTTATTCCTTTGCTATTTCCCTGACATTCAGCTATTAAGGATTACAGTTAATTACTGATAATTTCTCTCCTGATGTATATTTAATCCGACAAAATAAGATTTGGTAATGAAGAAACCCTTTGATATTATTTTTTTAATGTTCATACATTTCCTTTGAATGTCAAAACACACACACACACACACACACACACACACACACACATATATATATATATATATATATATATATATATATATATATACACAGTATCGTTCATGTATAGTACATATATAAGTATATACAGTATACATATATGTATATAAATGTATAGTTATATAGATAGACAGGGAGATAGGAACATGTTTATATCTATATATATATAAGATAGACTCTTGGAGCCTCTGTGGAACAGTGGTAGAGTGAGCGTTTCGTACGCGGGTGAACCAGGGTTCACACCCCGCCAGGGTTATAAACTTTGGAAGTGTTCACCCGGCCACGTTCTGCATTGGCGGACACAAGGGGTACTGTGGTTGAACCAGTGTCGCTTACTATAATGTATGCTTACACCCAGTCGGCTTGCGTGGGCCGATTACACTTGGTTCTCAGACTACACACACATCCTAAGCCACTCCAACACTATAACTACACTTACAAGCACTTCTCTCCCTACATACAATCTCAACCAGACAGCCTAAGCCACTTGGTAGAGATACATTGGCTGTATCGGTCCTGCAATGGATACTCAAACGGCTGATGATGATGATTAAGATAGACTCTTGGATATTAAACAAATTGAAATCCATGAAGATCTATGCATACAATGTAAGAAGCCTCACAGAAGATTACAAACTTGATAACCTAATAACTGAACTGTAAAACATTAGTTGGGATATTGTGGGTTTGAGTTAGATCCACAGAAAAGAAGAAAAAATAATTCAGCTCAAAGACAGCAACCACCTATTTTACTACAGAGGAAGGAAAAATGAAAGAGTTAATGATGTAGGATTTCTGATTAACAGAAATCTTGCAGACAACATTGTTAAATTCAGCAGTGTATCGGACAAAGCAGGATTTGTTGCCATTCGACTGTGCAAAAAATATACCCTGAAAGTAATACAAGTATATGCACCAACTTCTCAAAGCCCTGATGAAGAAATAGAAACATTCTATGATGACATCTCCCAGATTATGGAAGAAGAAAAGACAACATATACTATACTCATGGGAGACTTCAATGCAAAAGTTGGGAAGTCGAAAATGGAGAAGCATGTATGGGAAAATTTGGAGTGAGAGAAAGGAATGAAAGAGGAGAAATGGCGGTAAATTTTGCTGAAATATTTAACATGAAAATAATGAACACATTCTTCCACAAAAGAACAGGGAGAAAGTGGACCTGGAGAAGCCCAAATGGAGAAACAAAGAATGAAATCGACTTCATTATAGCAGATAAGAATAACACGATCACAAATGTCACAGCTATCAACAAAGTAAATATAGGAAGTGAACAAAGAATGGTGGGTTGCACAGCCAGATTCAATTTCAGAATTGAAAGAAAGAAGATGATTAAAGATAAAAAGATATGCCCAATAACAGTAAACGAAAACAAAGCAGCCTTTCAGTTGGAAATACGGAACAGGTTTCAGGCTCTAAATATTGCTGAAAGTGACATTGATGAGCTGAATGACAGACTAACAAAAGTGCTAAGAGAATCAACGGAGGTAGTAGGAAAACCTAATACAACCAGATCCAAGAAATATTGAGAAAAGACACTCGAGCTTATGAAAAAACGAAAGGAAATGAAAGTAAAACAAAGAAAGACGAAATAGAACGAGCGGAATTAAATAAGCTTATCAACAAAAGAGAAAGAGAAGAAAAAAGAAAGAGAAACATGGATCAGATCACAGAAACCATCAAAACTGGTACAAGTCTGAAACAGGTCCCAAGTAAAATAGCACTAGGAAAGCAACAAATGACATCAATGAATAAAAAAAAAAAAAACGGTGAAATCATTAAATGCAGGGATAATATGGTGAAGAGAGTTGAAGAATTTTACAGAGAACTGTATGCATCAAAGGCAGTCGTACCAATAGCTAACTTTTCAATTGACACAAGTGAAATACCTGAGGTAACAACAGACGAAGTAAATATTTGTCTTAAAAATATGAAAAGAGGGAAGGCTTCGGGAGAAGATGAAATAGTAACATTTACTCCTGGATGCAGGTGTAGAAATAAAAAAAATAGGCTTGCTCACTTATTTACCCAATGTCTACAACAGAAGAAAATTCCCAAAACATGGTGCAATGCAATAGTTATTTTACTCTACAAAAAGTTGACTCAAAAGATCTTAGTAACTATCGACCCATTAGCTTATTATCAGTCATTTACAAACTCTTCACTAAAGTCCTTACGAACAGAATAACAAATTATTTTTAAAGGAAAACCAACCTCGTGAACAGGCAGGATTCCGAAGCTGGTATTCGACCACTGATCATCTACACACAATGAATTAGCTAATTGAGAACACTACAGAATATAATAAACCACTGTGCTTAGGTTTTGTTGATTACGAAAAGGCTTTTGACTTAGTTGAGCACATAGCAATTACAAATTCAATGCGAGAACAAGGAGTGAATGAGAACATTGTAAAACTGCTTGAAAACGTATATAAAGAGGGAACTGCTACAGTTAAATTACATAAGGACTCAGGAAAAATTAAGATTGTGAAGGGCGTGCGTCAGGGAGATACAATTTCATCAAAATTATTTACAGCATGCCTAGAAAGTATTTTCAGAAAGCTAGACTCGGAAAACATAGGAGTGAATATAGATGGAGAAAACCTAAACCATTTAAGATTTGCAGATGATATTGTCCCAATCTCTGAAACAGCGGAGGCATTGCAAGAAATGTTAAATGACCTGAACAGAGAAAGTCTGAAAGTAGGACTGAAGATGAACCGGAGTAAAACTAATGTTTAATCCCCAAACGCCGAAGAGCGTCATCAGAATAAGCGATGAAATTCTTGAAGAAGTTGAGGAGTACAACTACTTGGGACAATTACTAAAATTAACGAAAGATCATGATAGCGAAATAAAAAGACTCATTACAATGGGATGGAAAGCTTTCGGTAAACATAGAGACATTATGAAAAGTAGCTTCCCAGTTTGTATGAAACGAAAAGTATATAACGAATGTACATTCCCAGCTATGACGTATGGTTGTGAGACCTGGAAACTGACAAAATCAATGGAAAATAAAGTAATCCGTTCTCAGAGAGCAATGGAAAGGTCAGTGCTGGGAATATCTTTAAGAGACAGGAAAAGATCAACTTGGGTGAGAGAGCAGACTAAAATCAAAGATATTATAGAAGTTATAAAAGAACAGAAATGGCGGTGGGCAGGCCATATAGCAAGAATAAGGGATAACCGATGAAGCAAGAGACTGACTGACTGGACACCAAGAGATTGTAAGCGTAGCAGAAAAAGGCCAGACAGGAGATAGAGAGATGAGGTAGAGGAATTTGCAGGGAAAACATGGCAAAGATTGGCTCAGTCAAGGAATTCGTGGAAAAGGTTGGGGGAGGCCTTTGTTCAGCAGTGGACTGGTTATGGCTGATGATGATGATGAAGAGAGATAAAACATATTTATATATTTTTATAGATATACATATAGATAGGTGGATAAAGTAACAATTTTTTCGGGGTTTCGGTAAATGAAAGCCATTTACCTCCATAGAGTACACAATAAATTGATATGAGCATCATCAATACGGAGTACCGGTTAACAAGCTCTGCAAAAGTATTACCCAAAAATTTCTCTATATATTTAACCCTTTCCGTTCACGAACATTTTTTGGCTGGATGTCCCACACACGGGGGTTTTGATAAAAAGATAATTTTCATAAAATATTGCACATCAAAAATACATAATTTCCTGAGTAAAATGATGTCTAACATAATGAAAAAAAAAAAAGTTACCTGTGAGGTGAGCTATCAAAACTTGTGGTGTGAGCTCCTCCACTGCCAGACATGTGCCATCAGGTTTCATGATGAATTCAAAGCTGTTTTTTTTTTTTTTTTAATTACAGCACTTTCATTTTCACTCCAATTTTCATCTGACAACATAATCTGAGTCATCGGACATCGCTTCCATGAGATCCAAGAAAGCTGCCACGGCAGCAAAACATCTCGTACTGCATACCTCGACATACTTCCCGTACGTGACGAAAATAATAGACAATAATAAAGTAGTCTTCCCGCGATGGAAACTCCTCAGTCTTGCCGCCTCCTGATACAGAAGCACTAATGGACCCCCAGTACTGGCGTGTAAATAAAAATAAAAAAAATCCAGAAAACGTATACGTGCCACCTGGTGGCTACAGACATTTGCTTGGTGGCACGTTGACGTGTCACCCGACGTGAAAGGAGTAATGGTAACGACGGTAGTTGTGATAATGCACAACTTTTCTCAAAACGTAGTTTGATCCAAGTATTAGTGGCGCAGTGTACTACTTTTCCTCCCAAATAGCTGTAGTTGTAATGGCATTACAGTTTGATCCGAGTAGTTGTGATACTGTCACTACTTCCTGCAGGTAATAGGCACAACAGTGGTGGTAGTAGTTGTAGTAGGCCTAGTAGTAGTAGTAGTAGTAGACCTAGCAGTAGTAGTAGTAGTAGTAGTAGTAGTAGCCATTGTCGTACTAGTAGTTACTACATGGGACTACATTCTACAGTATGCACTAAGATATCAAAGCTATATCTAAATTTCTTCCTGTGTTTTGTATCCTTTTTAAGGTTGGAGGGGGCGATCTCTCATAAAACTAATGGTAGATAATTTTCTAGATTGGAAAACATTTTCAAGGAGTCAGATGAACCGACCTGAGAAGCTTCGTTACCATCTGTGTGCTTACTTTCAAATATTTATGATACTTTTTGTTTGGGGGAGGGGGGCTGACCCCCCAAAATGAAAGAGGGGCATCCTTCCCAGAGAAAGCAGTCAGGAAGAGAGCTAATTTTACAACGAAGATATCAAAGCCTTATCTGCATCCCATCTGCTATATCTGAGAATTTTTTTATTTGGTGAGGGGGCTTGCCGCCTCTAAAAACAAGTTTGGGAAAGCATATATAATGGAATACCGTCGGAGTAACCAGAAGAATTCATCGGTGAATTTTCATTACAATCTATCAATTACTAGTCTGGGAGTTAACACACACACACACACACACACACACACATACACAGGCAGCGGAATCTCGCGCAATGGTATAGCCTGAGTTGTCGAAAGTAATAGCATCCTGTCTCATAGTATTGATGAGAGAGAGAGAGAGAGAGAGAGAGAGAGAGAGAGAGAGAGAGAGAGAGAGAGAGAGAGGCGTCATTATAATAGTAGGTGTTGATTGAAGGTGGGGAAACCAAAGTAAAAAACATTCTTTTCTTCTGGATCCTTTTCGTGTTCACAGAAATGACCAGTTTTGTGTGTGTGTGTGTGTGTGTGTGTGTGTGTGTGTGTGTGTGACAATATATAGACAATGTGTGTGTGTGTGTGTGTGTGTGTGTGTGTGTGTGTGTGTGTGTGTGTGTGTTTGTGTGTGTGTGTGTGTGTGTGTGTGTGTGTGTGTGTGTGTGTGATAATATATAGAAAGAATGTGTGTGTTTGTTTGTGTGTGTGTGTGTGTGTGTGTGTGTGTGTGTGTGTGTGTGTGTGTGTGTGTGTGTTTGTGTCGTGGTGGAGGAACACACTCACGCAGCTCCTGAAATATACTCCCACAACCATTCGTTTGCGCACTTCCACATTCATAATCACACTCACATAATTTATCCTCAAACACGCAGTCACACTCGCACTCCATCACAGTCATTACTCGCCGTTCATTTACTATGAACTCTCTCACTATCACCACGCGGCACCCACATAATATACACGCACCCACATTTACTCACTAACAAGTAACCTAATACTTCCCCTCTAATCTGTCTGGGCTCCATATCACGAACACGGGAGAAAATTTCCTAATCATAGTCTTCAATTACACACACACACACACACACACACACACACACACACACACACACACACACACACACACACACACACACACACACACACACACACACACACGTGAAACACCAGCACCCAGTCCCATTCGCTTTCCTACACACACAAATACACTTGCACGCATCGGAGCACACATTTGCACACACAGACTAAGACACAGACCTAGACGTAAACACATCCACACCTGTTGCGTGTACGTAGCTCAGCACAATCTTATCATTGATTCATAAACTGCTGGTGCCACCTCCCTCTCTCCCTCCCACTCTCCTGCCTGTCTTCCTTCCTTCCTTCTTTCTTCCAATCTTCCTTCTCTTTTCCCTTCTTTCTTTCTTTCCATCCATCATTCCTTCGTTTGTTCAATCTTTCGTCCCTTCCTCCCTTCCTCCTTCCCTCCTTTCCTTCCTTCCTTCCTTCCTTTCTTCATTCATTCATTCATTCACTCTCATTCATCCCTCTCTTTCTTCGTTCCTTACTTCTTTCCCTCCCTTCCTCCTTATCTTTTCACTTTCTTCCGTCCATCATCCGTGGTCAGTTGGTGGAATTTTGCGGCCAGGCACCCTCTAAACGTAAGCGTTTTTGTATTCCAGGTGCAGGAGTAGATGACATATCAGAGGCTGTGGAGGACGTTTTGGAGAATGCGGCAAATGACAGCCTTGTTATCATTCATACAGGTACAAATGCTGTCATGCGAACCCGATCAGAGGAGCTGATGGAGAAGTACAGAAAGATGATTCGACGCTACAAGGAGAAAACTAACCATATTTTAATTTCATGCATACTCCCAAGGATTAATGCAGGGAATGCCTTCTTCAGCAGAGCATTTGGTATAAATAACAGAGTCAAGTCATTTTGCTCACAGGAAGGAGTTGAGTTCATTGACACGTGGAACCAGTTTTACGAGCAGCGAACACTATTTGCGAACGATGGACTGCACTTTAATGCCGTTGGTTCTGCCCGTCTTGGTCGTTTGCTTAGTGATGCCGTAATTTTTTCCGGAGAAAAAACTAACATCAAGGGAGGCATTCGTAGTTGTCATACGATCCGATAAAACAATATGTAATGGAAGCTTCACACATCGGAAAGGAAAACACATTAAAGCTTCTCTTGTATATGCGCGTAGTCTGCGTAATAAATTTTCTGATTTAGAGGCCCTTGTCTTTACTGAAGCTTATGATGTAATTGGCATAACAGAATCGTGGCTAAATACTGAACAAAGAGATTTTCTAGCACAGTTTACTCTATCAGGCTATCACATTTTCAGTAGTGAACGGATGAATCGAGCAGGGGGCGGTGTGTTGCTATATATTAAATCAGGATTTCATCCAGTCGTAATTACCAAGCCATGTATTGAAAACATAGACACTCTTTATATTCAGCTTAGAAATGAATCTTGTCATAAAATCACTCGGATTAAATTATCATCCACCTGGTCAGCCACTCAACATCGATAATGAAATCTACAATCAAATTGCTGAAATATCTTGTATGCAAAGCACTGTATTATTTGGTGACTGCAATATACCAGTTCCAAAATGGGGAGAAGCCCTAGCCTCACACACAGGGTCAGACCTATATACAAACTTGCAGGAAAGTTCTTTGTATCAATTTGCAAATTATTCGACAAGTGGAGCAAACATCCTAGACCTTGTCATAGCTACATCAGAAAATGTAATGAGCAACGTTACTTGTAGAAGAGTTTAGTACAAGTGATCATCCCATAGTTACATTTAACATTAAATTCAATGAAGACAGTGTCAAGGCCAGTTGCGAGAAAGTGCCTGACTTTAAGAGAGCAAATTTTAAGAAATTAAAGACAATTGTTGGCACAAGTGACTGGCATCCCATTGTCGAAACTTTAGATATCACTGACGCATGAAATATTTTTACAGAAACTCTCAACAGTGCCGTCAGGTTATGTATTCGAAAGCACAACAGAAGACCTGCCAAAATTCTAAACCCAAATGGTGGAACTCCAACATGAAACATTGCTTGGAAGCAAAAAACCTTGCATATAAGAATTATAATACCACAAAGAGTCAAAGTGATAAAAATGAATACGATGCCCTTCGACGAAAAGCCAAAAAATTAATTAAATGCAGTAAGAAAAACCTTGAGACACATATTGCAAGTATCAGTAAATCAAATCCCAAAGAATTTTTCAGTTACATAAGAAGCAAAAAGGTAATAACTCCATCAATCGGTCCCTTAATCACAGATAACGGAGAGCACACTGATGATGAAACTATGATGGCGAAAATTCTTAATACTTTCTTCGCATCAGTATTTACTACAGAAAATATACATACGATTCCTACTGTTTCCCCCTTTCCTATAGAAGAGGGCAACATAATCACTGACAATACAATTAGCAACCGCGATGTAATGCTTGCAATAAACAAATTAAAAGAGAATAAAGCACCAGGACCGGACAATATATCGCCACGTGTATTGAAGGAACTAAAGAATGAAATATCAAAGCCTTTATCTGAACTTTACTTATCTCTTAAGAGCAGTAAGGTGCCACATGAATGGAAGCTTGGTAACGTAAACCCCAATATCCAAATGGCCAACAGAAGCCAACCAGAAAACTACCGCCCAATTAGTTTAATATCGGTGGCTTGCAAATTGCTTGAAACTATTATCAGAGACAAGTTTGTGAAACACTTAGAAATAAACATTCTCATAAAAGATTCTCAACATGGTTTTCGTAATAATCGCTCTTGCCTCACGAATCTGCTGGACTTTTTCAATGATATACTGAACATGTACAACGAGACTAAATCTGTTAATGTGGTTTACATCGATTTTCAAATGGCTTTTGAGAAAGTTCCATACAAAAGACTCCTTCAGAAGCTAAAGGCACATGGTTTCAGTGGCAGTGTTCTCGGGTGGGTAGAAGATTGGCTTGTTGGAACTTCGTAGCCACTTTTTATATATATGTAACTCTTTAGTCTTGCAATGGGTAAGTCTTGAGTTTTGGTTAAAGTTATTTTGGTAATTGAAGAGCAGGAAGAGTTAAAGATGAATACAGGGAGTTGATCTTGATTTATTATCTTCAAAGAAAGTCCAAGTTGAGCAGCGTGTGTATTACACAGGGACTTAATATACTAACTAAGTCTAGTCGGACCCCTCTTCTTATTTCATCTCTCCATTACCTGCCGGTTCTATGGCTTGCCCCGTTCTGAGCTCTGATTCCTACATTCTCGTTTAGCAGGGGTCGTGTCACGTGGGCTATACTGTTGTGAAGCTTCTAGAACACTGTACGAGTATGTCCGTGTGCATATACAGCTTCCGGTGCACGACCAGCATTCCTTCACTTTAAGAGTTGCAAGCTAATTTCCTTTTGCTTGATTCTTGCTGATACACTACCTATCTCCCACCCTGGCTTGGTGCTTCTATCTATCTATCTATCTATCTGTCTATCTGTCTATGAGTTTTATTATTATAATATGAAGTCCTGACATCGATTGGTCATGCGAACTGGCAGTCCTTTGACAACAATCATTATTGACATATGCTAATCTATTAATACATAACATTGATTATAATATTGCATAGATATAATATTCATGTTAATATTGTACTGGCCTAATAATATTCTGGAAACATAATACATTTTAAACAATTGTATACATAACTGAACAAATACAATATGGTTAAACTGGTTATTGTATGACATTTTGTATGATGTGTATGTATAACAATAAAATGCATATATGCAAAAAAAAAAAAAAAGTAAAGTTAAGATTATGGAAAGAGGTATTAATATTTCATATAGAGATAATGATACTGGAATACTTCTATATCATGTCAATCTTCTTTTTTTTTTTTTTAATATAAAATTAATACTATATGCAAAATATGTACACCTCATTCAGCGGGGTTTACTAGAATTCGCACCTTACTGCCACTAAATACTGACTCCAAGTTTGCAACTCCTGTATGCATTCTGTGCACTGCAAACAGCGCTACTGCAAATACAATACAGAAGATTATAAAGACAGTAGATGCTGGGCTATACACATAATATGGGATGAACATACTCAAACTCAAATCTTCCCAGGGCTTCATTGTTTCATTGATCAGTTGCATAGTTTCAAACTTAGATGAAGTCAACTTAATATTTGTGCTCATGTTTAAGTCCATATCAGGCAGTGGGTGGAAATGTTTGTGTGTATGATTCAGGATGACGTAGTGATTGATGGTGGATAAAATGGACATGGATGGTGTAAATACCGCACTGTAGTCTTGTGCTATGTATAATCCTGATGCTGAAGTATGAGATGGTGGTATATCTGGACAGACTATGTAAACTGATGTGTTATGAGTGAAATAAAAAAACTGTGAGTGTCCGATGCGTTGATGGTGTACAAGCTTATCTGGAGCAAAAGTGAAGTTGCAATGAGTATGAATATTGTGATTTCTTATGATAGCCATTTTACAAGGGACTGTTTCTGTAGGTTGAAACGTGAAAATGTACGCAGGAAAAAGTGAACAGCATGTACGGATGTGTGGCACTTTCGTTCAATTGTTGATTCACTTGCGAAAGTGACAGTGTTCCGTCTCTTGCAGATCATGATGAGTTCGGTATCTATGTTGATGTTGATGATGACCAAAGTGTTTATTATTCTTTGAAGGGAAGGGGTGTATTTCGTATACTGTGAACAGGTCATCAGTTATGAATGGTACATGAATTACTACTGATGTTGGTGTTACTGTTGCTTTTAAATACCGTATGGATAATATTGCATGAAATCCATACTTCGGAACAAAGGCTTCAATTTATATTTATGTATGCCTTGACTAATTATCTGACGTAGATCATGAACTGGAAGTAAGTCAACTGTGATCTTGCCATTACCGGCATTCGGAATTCCTTGCATAAGTGCCCTGTGACAAACTCTAGTGTTGTCCAATTGGAGTAGAATAGTGTCAGTGTGTTCCGTGATGATGGAGAAATGTTGGAAAAGTGTTATGTTACCTTCCATGTCATTTATTTTATCTACACTTTCGAGAGCTATGTTTTCCACCTTTTTCAGATTTTTCACGATTGTCTTCATTGCTGAGTTATGTCCTGCGATGAATTTATCTTGGTATGTTAGTACCTGAGCTATTTTATGAAATTTGTTGTTCATTTCTTGATTGTCTTCCTCTGTAGCCAATCCAACGATGTTCCCAAGAACTGCACCACCCAGGTCTAACAAACCGCCTTTTGGAGAGTACGTGTAATATTGTTCGTGGCGCTCAATACCTCCGTTCCATGAGATGGGAGATCTTGGATCATGATGTGCATAATTGACTTCGCCTGTTCTATCTTCCATTTCGCTAACTTCACTATTTGATCCACTTCCTGTGTGTTATGTGTCTGTGAAACATAGCCTCCTATCGTGAAGTCCAGGGTCCTCATTGGTCTGGCGATGTTTTCTAGATAATAAGGTATTTCGTACATGTAATTCAAACTGATTTCAGTACTTATGACATCATTTACGATTGATGTCGTGGCCGTTGGAGCTATGAGGCATCCTTGCTGTACTATGTGTTGGGGATCTAAGTGAGCATATCTTCTTGCTATGTAGAGGAGAATCCATAGCATAAGTCCCTTCATCGTTACCTACCAACAAAAAAATCTATTAATTTTCTAATATGGTCATGCTGTGGTCGATGATAGTGATGATGTGCGTTACGGTTGACTAGTTTAGAACAATAACTTGATTGTTATTTCATTTATAGGAGGAGTTTAAATCGATATTTTAATCTCGTAAATGATGTACTGTAATTTTTTTTGGAACAGTTGCACCTATGTTTGATTGTTTGGTATATGACCTTAATTTATTTTTGTAATTATTGTTGTTTTCTTGATTGATTTCATGAGTTATGTTCGGTTGCTCGGTGGTTTCCGAGGATGTATAATTATTGGATAGTTCCCTTGAAACTCGTTTTAAATGGTCAATATGAACTTGTTTCTCTTCGCCACTTGACAGTGACCTAATTGAATCTTTGTTTGCTTTTATGTTAATTACTCTGTATGGGCTCTCAAATTTCGGGGATAATTTATTGTCTCTCGTATGAATGATACCATAGACAATGTCTCCTAAGCTGATAGGTGAGTCTCTTGCCTTTTTATTAAATGCCTCCGTCATTTCTTTCTTGGACGTCGTTAATTGTTTTTTGACTCTTTTATATATGTCCTGGAATTCACATAAACGGAGTTTAGAGTGATCATCGTAGTTGTGTATGGGTAGATTTTGACTTCTAGAATCTCATATGGTAGCTTTTTATCTGTCCCATATATAATGAAATGTGGGGTGTCTCCTATAGATTTATTTATAGATCCACTAATTGAGGCTTCTACTCTGGGAATCCAATCGTCCCAGCTTGCATAATATTCATGGAGATGTGTAGTAGTACATCTAATACATTTTTGTTTTGTCTCTCTACTAACCCATTGGATGCTGGGTGATAGGCTAAAATGTTAACCTTTTTGATATTGTTTACATATTTCTTGTAAGATATAAGAATAAAATTCTCCTCCATTATCACTTATTAAAACCTTTGTGGTAGTAAAGCGATGTATCACATTATTTATTATTGCCTTTGCTACTGTCTCTGCTGTTTTATCTTTAATTGGGTCCAAAATTACATAACTGGAAAAATGATCCGTTGCTACGAATAGGTATTGGTTATTATTGTATGATAATGGCATCTTAAGTAAATCAACCGCATCAACTTCCCATGGTTGATGTGGTACAGGGTAATTACCCATTGGTGCAGGTGTGATTGGGTATCCTTTGTGTTTTGCACATGATTCGCATCTGTCAATATGATTATTTATATCTTTTCGCAATGATCGCCAGTAGTTTAACAACTGGGCTTGTTTGAATGTTCTATCCTTTCCAGGATGTACTGCATGTGGGCTATCGTGTATCGTTCGTAATACCTGAGGTATCATGTCATTAGGTACTACCAATTGGTTATTATTTCTTCGGCGTTTTGGTTGTTCTGGGTTGATCTTGTATAAGGTATTATTGATTATTGTGAATTGTTCTAGTGGTACATGTAGCTGGGGTAAGTGTATGTCATCTACACTTTCTAACTTGTAAATTACTTTAGACCATATTGGATCAAGTCTTTTTGTTTTTGCGGTTTCATCGTAGTTTGGGATGTCTCCTTTCAGATCTAAAGCCGCGACCTGAATTGTTTTCGGGTTCCTAGATAATGCGTCGGCTACCAGATTAATTTTGCCTTGTATATAATGAATATGTACATTGTAGTTCTCGACTGTACATTTCCATCTTGCTCTCCTCCCAGAGAGGAGTTTTTCTTTAAACATACCCACTAGCGGTTTATGGTTGGTAAATAAGTGTATTTCGTAACCATATACCAAATCTCGAAACTTTTGTAATGCAAAAACCACTGCAAGTGCCTCTAAGTCTGTAGTGCAATAATTTTTCTCTGCACCTTTTACAGTATTTGTCTGCTGGCAAATGCAATTGGTTGATTCTGTCCTCTTTTATCTTCTTCCATCAATACAGCCCCTAATCCTTTAACTGATGCATCTGTACAAATAATAAATGGTTTTGTGAAATCCGGATATGCCAAACAAGGTGCATTTGTTAGTTTAATTTTTAATTTTTTAAATGCTTGTTTTTGTTCTTCTTCCCATTGGAATATAGCATCATTTTTGAGTAGTTGGAATAGAGGAAAGGCTATATGAGAGAATTGTTGTACGAATGACATATAGTACCCAGCTAGACCTTAAAATAGTCTAACTTCGTCATTTGCAGTGGGTTCAGGGAAGTCGTTCAGCGCCTTTATACTGTCATCAGTGGTGTGAATACCATTAGCACTTAATCTGTGGCCTAAGAATTTTATTTCCTTAAAGCAAAATTTGCATTTAGAAAGCTTAATTTTTAAATCAGCATCACCAAGCTTTTGTAAGAGTAGATCTAATTTCTGGAGATGTTCTATGATATCTTTCGTTGCGATGATAATATCAAGATAAACAAATATTCCTTGTCCTAAAATTCCAGACAATACTAATTCGTAAGACGCTGGAATGTGCCTGGGGCTGTCCTCAGTCCCATGGGCATCCTTCTATACTGATAGTGTCCTCTATTTGTGGAAATGGCAGTGTATTTACGTGACTCCTGAGCTACAGGAATTTGATAATAACCACTTAGCAAATCGATCGTGGAAAATACATTATTTTCTGGTCCAATATTCTGTAGGATGTCGCTTGTCAGTGGCATAGGAAATCGGTCTGGGGTTGTGTGATTGTTTAGTTTACGGTAATCTACTACAGCACGCATTTCTCCATTTCGTTTGGGCACGAAGAATAATGGGGCATTCCACGGGGAGACTGATGGCTCAATAATTCCAAGTTTTAACATTTCATCGACATACTGATTTGCGAGTGTTCGTTGAGAGTGTGGGATTCGGTAGGCAGGTACGAGAATTGGTGGTGTATCTGGGTGCACATTAATCTTGTGATTAATCAGGTTAGTACACCCTAATTGTTCTCCAGGTAATGCTACGGTGTCCCTGTGTTTTTCCAACAGGATTAACAAATCATTTTCTTCATCAAATTCACCTGAGTGAATTAAATTCTCTTTTATGCTTTCTCTATCCGTAGATTTTATCTCACTTGTGACCAGCTAAAACTATTTCCATTACAGGGGTGGGACATTTTTCAATATTAACTATACAAGTCCCCTTTTTCAACTGTACTTCCCCATTCATGTGATTAATTAGAAATATCTGAGTTTGCCCATCGTCGTTCATCTGACATAATGCGTTTTCTACTGACAATCCTTTTACTTTACATAATTCTTCTAAGACAAGAACAGTACTATTCCATAACTTGCACTTTATGGTAACTTTCATATAGGAGTTTGGTGGTATAACTACAGTAAAACATTTGTGAGATGGGCAGGAGAAACTGATAAATCAGTACCGTTACCTGGGTTTCTAGTCCTGGAGGCTGGGGGGAGGGTGGTGTGAGTGGATCTATACACTCATCTGCTTGTGTATGTTTGTTTAAGCTTTTAATATTACCAATTCCTTTTGGTTCTGTTTTACTAACCAGTGAGGACTCTGATGGTATTTCCTCTTTAAATTCATTATCAAAGTCTATTCCATTCATTTGTGGGAGTAAAGTTATTTTCTCTGTTCTCATGCATCTTAAGCCCAGTAATATATGAGCTTTAATTGCTAAGTTTTCAACAGTAAAAAAAAAAATGCAGAGATTGGTCTTGTAGTGTCTGTGAAACTGATGTTTAACCGTATCATACCTTTTACTGTGATTTGTTTGCCATCTACTGTATATAAGTCTAAATCAGATTCTTCTAGAAAAGTTACTTTCTTCTTATTACTAAAAATTCTATTTATTTCTTCTTCTGTTATTAAGTTCACTGGAGAGCCTGTGTCTAAAAATAAGGAAACTTTTTGATCCTCACATACAGCTGGTATCAAGATACACTCATTTCCCAACATGCCTCCTATGTGAATTTTAGACTTGCTTTTATTTACATTTGTTCGTTTTTGTCGTGACTTGGCCTTCCCCCGATTTCAACACACACTAATTTTTCTACTGTTTTGCAGTTACTGGTCCAATGCCTTGGCACCGATGATTCCTACAGTAGGGACCAAATCCTTGTGTCTTTTGTCTATCCTCTTTTGTTTTGATAAAGCATTCATTCTTTGTATGTCCTGGTTTTGCACAATAATGACATAGAATGGATCTATCTACTGACTGTGATCTACGAGATGACCTCCCATATTTAGTTTTGTCTGTGGCGCGAGATCTGCTTGGACTGCGCGAGAACTTACGAAACTGCCTGTAGCCTGGTGTTTGTGATCGTAGCCTCGACGCGTCTGGTTGTTTGCTCTGCTTGCTTTCGGGTCGCGATCGATTTGGTCTCTGTTTGGGGTAGTTGTAGCTGTGTTCACAGCTGATACTGTCTCAGGCACTCTCATTCTACTAGAATGTGATTGTGTTTCGATCACTCCTGCTTTGCTACACTGCATCTCTACCTCGTTCATTAAGTCTAGTCAGCACATACCTAGGGTGTACGCTATCGTCTTGGCGATCATGAGGGTCCTATTAGGTAATGTACACAAGGCAGCTACATAACCAATGATATCCACGACGAGGTCTGGGGTCATCTTTCCGTCTTTCGTTATCCAGTTTGAGTTTTCTAAGGCAGCTAATAATGTTCTTTTGGTCATGGAGACATTGGCAGTTATTTCACTGAGCACATGAATTGTAGTATGCTCCCTTACAAGATCTACAATCTTATGTAATTCTGGGATTATACCTGGCAAAGAGTTCATACCTCCAGAAAATTTCTTCAAAAATCCAGGTTTAAATTCATCATATGTCTTAGCTCGGAGAAGCTTGTCTGACCTAAGCAAGTTTCCTGCTGGGCACCTTTCCTGAGTTTACCAAGATGAAAAAATAGCAATTTTCTTTTGTTCATCTGTAATGTGCCTCTTTACGAAGATCTGTTAGCATTGATTAACCAGTGAAATGACATCAATACGGTCTTTTCTGTGCCAGAGAATTTTGGGACAGTTTTATCCTCATGATAAATGTATATCTGAATTTGATCCGTGGTATTCTTCTTCACTAGTTGCTCTGTTAATTTAACTTGGACTTGTTTATCATTGTGTGAGGGAATAGTGGAATAGGTTTTCCCTGAACGATGAACTATGTCAAGTATATTTTCTTAGGTATGCAAGGCAGAGACTAAGTCCTCACTCGCTACATCGAAGGGGGTTTGCCAATCATCATCATTATCATCTAGAATTGAGGTATTAGTTTTTTTATCTTTAGTTTGCGGTGAATTTTATAGGGTTGGTGTGTTGCCCTGGTGCTCTCCTAATTGTGTATCCGCAGTGGCCGCTAACTGTGTTATTATATGGTACTAACACGGGTGGAGGTGAAAATATTCCTGTCATATCACTCAGCTAAAAGGAGTTCATGTTGCTAAGGTATGGTGTTATGAAATACGTCTTTTGTTTATGTTCTAACTAAATAGATGAGTAAATGACTTGTAATGAATGATAGTGAGTTTATAAGTGTATATAAAATAATAAGTAAAGGAGGTGATTGTACTTATTTTAAAGCACTGAGGAGAAATGAGTATAATTACACCCACTTGATACAGATGGTAACTCGGAGAGGCGTGCCGAAAGCAGCTGTCAATCTCGGAAGATAAATGCAGAGTTGAATGAAGATCTCCTCTCGATCATTCTAGGGCTGTGTTGGTGGATGATATTACTCAGGAAATTCCATGGCCTGATGAATGTAGTGGTTAACAGCTGTACTCACAGGCGAACCTCACCATAGAACGTCGAATTCCCACTCAGTACTGTGGAAATAAATAAGTATGAGTAGGAACATGAGTAACGAGTAGTGGGTGAGAAGTGCCTGGTGTCAGTCACAAGTTGATTGGCGTGGCGTCGTCTCAGCGAACATGCATGGTGACGTCGGCTTCCCACATTGCTTGCTGTGGTGGGTAACTGGGTAGCGATGAGTCACCTGAGTGAGGAAAGGTAAGATGCATTATAAATGTGGCTCTGGTGTTTGCCGTGTCGTCTTGACCTCTGCGTCAGCGATGGAGGTGGGTGGGCGGTAGGAGAGAGCACTGGGGATTCTAGTGCTTGTTGCTTTGTTCTTGCCTTTCGTTTACTTGTTTTGTTTTTTATTCTTCTTGCTGCTGCTTGAAGTTGCATGAAGAAGATTTTAGAGTTGTCATGTAGACTTATTATTTGTAGTTTATTGTAGGGCTTGTTGATCCTCACTCGTAACTCGTCGTTGCTACTGTATGCTCGTAGACTCGTTCTTCTTATTGTATACTCGCTTGTGGTTACTTGATCGTAGAATTGTAGTAATGTAGAATCAGCTGTAGAACTGGAGCTGATTTTGGTTTCGCCTGCTTTTGTAGAGATGAGGGTTTGTAGGCGTAGAGTCGATTGTTACTGTGCTGCCATCATTTATTGTTGGATCTTCCTAGCCACTTTATATATACAGTGTATGTAACTCTTTAATCTTGCAATGGGTAAGTCTTGAGTTCTGGTTAAAGTTATTTTCGTAATTGAAGAGCAGGAGGAGTTAAAGATGAATACAAGGAGTTGATCTTGATTTATTATCTTCAAAGTCTAAGTTAAGCAGCATGTGTATTACACAGGGACTTAATTTACTAAGTCTAGTCGGACCCTTCTTCTCATTTGATCTCCCCACTACCTGCCGGTTCTATGGCTTGCCCTGTTCTGAGCTCTGATTCCTACATTCTCGTTTAGCAGGGGTCGCGTCACGTGGGCTATACTGTTGTGAAGCTTCTAGAACACTGTATGTCTGTGTGTATGTACAGCTTCCGGTGCACTACCAGCATTCCTTCACTTTAAGAGTTGCAAGCTGATTTCCTCTTGCCTGATTCTCGCTGATACACTACCTATCTCAAACCCTGCTTTGGTGCTTCTGTCTATCTATCTATTTGTCTATCTATCTATGATTTGTATTATTATAATATGGAGTCCTGACAGGCTCACCAGACGAAAGCAAAGAGTAAATGGAAAAGAGTCAGACTGGATAAACGTTATAAGTGGAGTGTCGCAGGGTTCAGTGTTAGGTCCTATTCTTTTCTTAATATATGTAAATGATATTGAGGAAGGATTGTGTTGCAAGATTTCAAAATTTGCTGATGATACTAAAATAGGTAACAGAGCAGATACAACACTGCAAAGGCAGGCAATTCAGAGAGACCTTGATTAACTGTTTAACTGGGCCCAAGTCTGGCAAATGGATTTCAATATTAATTAATACAAAGTGCTAAACAATGGCAGTAAAAATGTACAAGCAAGTTATAGCATGAATAATGTCCAACTTGAGAGCGTAAAGCATGAAAAAGACTTAGGGGTTATAATAACAAACGATTTGAAACTAAGCAAACAATGTACTGAAGATGTAAAAAAAAACAATAAATTTATTGGATTCATAGGTAAGGCATTTGAATATAAATCAGATAATATCGTCCTCACTTTGTATAATTCCTTAGTACGCCTGCACTTGGAGTATTGCGTTCAGTTTTGGTCACTGTATTATAAAAAGGATATGGAAAAGCTTGACATAGTGCAGCGAAGGATGACAAAGATGATACCTAGATAGAGAAATAAACCGTACGAGGAACGTTTAGAAACCCTGAATTTATTTACCCTAACGTTACGAGGAGATCTAATTCAAGTATTCAAAATATTCAAAAGACATGATAACATGGCTGTAGATAAATATTTCACAGTTGATCACTCGAATTATACTAGAGGCAATGGACATAGAATAATTGACAAATGATTCCAGTCGCATGAAGCTAAGCATTTCTTTTTCAATAGGGTTGTAAATATATGGAATATATTGCCCTACAATGTAGTAAGTTGTAATACAGTACAAACCTTTAAAGGTCGCCTGGATAAGTATTTGTCGTCTAACCACCCAGCTTAATATGTTTACTCCTGAATAAAACACTTGCGTATGTTTCATTTTTTATTTTATTTTATTTTATTTCCGACCCTGGATCAATTTATTAAATGTAAATATAGTATATGCACAGATAGCCCTGAGTTAACGGTCACTACTCATACTTTCGACCCGTGATGGGCTGTGGATCACTGAGGGTCCCTGTTAGTTAAGTGGCCACCATCGGGATTTTTTTAATGTACCAGGGGTTACTGCTCCGAGAGGTGACTTTTGTGCTTGTCCTGCATGGAAAAGTTCCTAGTCTCAGTGGAATGAACGGAGCTGGGGCCTGATTGACTGCTGCCTACCTTAATAGCTCTCGGGAAGGCTGCCGCACCACCCCTGAACATCCACACTGTGCTCTGTGCAATTTCAAAGCTGTGTCTGCAGACGCCGTCAACTCAATGTATATGTACTGACATGCATTATTTATTTATTTATTCGAATATTCATTATACTTTACTACTTCCTCTAGGTTATTCATACTGGTAGCTTATAGATAAAGTATTATAGAATGTAACTTTTCTTTTTCAGTCTTTCCTATGAAATTTCCATGTCAGCTTTTCCATGCTGCATGGTGGTTTTTCTCATTTTTTCTTCCCAGTTTTAACTGGAGGGTTTGGATGCGGGGGGAACCTTCTTGCTTTACTATCCTTATCCTTCAGCATGTAGAGTTAGGTCTTGTAATCATAGTCTACTCTGTAACAAACAGCCTCGAAAGGACCATAAGGTCTGTTGCTGTTTGCTTTCCTTTGTGCTCTTTGTACTCCTTTGTCCTTTCTTCTTCCTTCCTTCCTTCATCCCCATCCTTATGTATAACTAAACGCTAGACGATGATTCTCGAGAATTTGAGCCACATTGTTACAGATTCTTTAGTTGAGAACTTCTATGAACATCTTTTCATAAAATACCTTCATATAGTCATCTCAGTCCACTTTCGTTCCCTTTCAAGATTCAGAACTTGCAAAGGGTCGGGCAGTAAACAGTTGTTCCTTTTTTAATCATTATTCCAACCAGCTATTAAAAAAAAGTTTTTCTCTCTCTCCCTCCCTCCCTCCCTCTCTCTCTCTCTCTCTCTCTCTCTCTCTCTCTCTCTCTCTCTCCAGGCAGGCAAATACAAAAACATACACTCCAAGTTATAATGAAGGAATCCAATATCACTTGCGACCACATAGATTGGGGTGGAGGGAGGAAGGGATGGAGGGGAGGAAGAGAGAGAGAGAGAGAGAGAGAGAGAGAGAGAGAGAGAGGAGGAAGTAGAAAGAAAGAAATTAAAGAGTGGAGGGAGGGAGGGAGGGGAGGAGAGAGGAGGGAGGTAGAGTAGTTGACAAAAGAAGAGGGAGGAGGGCGGTGGCGTTGTTAGGAAGAAGGTAGAATCTTGATGGGACGTGAAGGAAGGAAAGATATTTTCAGGGAAAGCTAACGTAAGAGAGAGAGAGAGAGAGAGAGAGAGAGAGAGAGAGAGAGACGGGGAGGGAGGAAAAGAGGAGTGAGGAAAGGAGGATGTGTTGTAAAGAAAGTGGTGGGACTGAAGGTGTCGAGATAAATCGACATCCATAAGTCTGGTCCAAGCAAGATAACGACGGCTGCCACTGCTGCTATTGTGACTATTGCTGAGACTCCCCACACTCTCAGTAATAATGACCAGCCCAATTTGGAAACTGGCTGGTTTATTGGTGCAACTACTGTAGAAGTAATATATAATGAAGAAACTTATTTTAATTATCTGAATACTTGGAGATTCATCCTTGGGTTTGCTTGATTCCTCTGGTGTGGCTATTGTTTGACCTAGAGTAACACTTTTTAATACTGTTGAGACTAATTTGAATTGTTGTTTCAACTTTTTACTGTACTGTTACCATAGGCGATAATGTTCTTGGGTTTGACCTTATTATTGTTTTTTGAATATACAGAACAGCACGTGCCATGCACTATGATAAAGACTTGAGAGACTGCTATTTCGATTGCTGTAACTGCCTGAAGAGAGTCAGGACTGGCTACAGTATTATCTGCACTAGTCTGTTTAATAAGCAGACCATTAATACCGCATGGGTTATTGTTAGGTCTGTTTAGACTTTTTCTAGCAATGGTAGTACTGTTATTTTAACCGGTCTGACTAATGTTGAAAGTACCAAGTACCTACAATACTGTAGGGTGTCCCATATACGGTCGATGTTTTTTCTGGAATATGCCAGCAATATTTTCTGATTACATAAGGTAGTGCAAGCTTCCACACAAAGTTTCAGTTCAATCCTAGCACTTTTCACGTTGGACCTAAGATTTGGAGCATCGAATTTAGCGCAGCCACTACGCTCTCTCCATTATATAGAGGAAGAACCTGCTTTTGCTCATATGGGCTGGACCCACATTTTCCCACATATAAGCAAGCATCTAGCTCCCCTCACAGACCAGACACCCGCAAGCATGGCTATTGTCGAGTCACTTGAATCATTAATTTGTGCTTGCACTCGCCGCATTAGCACACGCGACCACTCTTATATTTCAGACGATCGATCACACAGTAATGTTCTTAAACGTGTTCAAGGTGAAAACTTCCTCCTTCTATCATCATATTTATTTTCGTCACTGCCTTTTTTGTATAATCATGAAAATAATATGCATGCATAAAAAAGCCCCAAGGTGTTGAGGTCTCATTACAGAATTTATCTGATTGTTTCAGAAGGAAATAGTAATATTCGGGACTAAAATCAGATCCTGCACGAAGAGATTTCTGATCGGCCAGCCTAGTCCCGATATTCCTGACAGCTTTCTTCCAAAAAATAAAGATATCTTAAAGGCCATTGCATGGAAGAACCAAAAGGATAAACACATTTTTCATTACCCAATCATTAGCAATATCTCCTGTCCTGGCGGCAGCGAAATATTTGCTACAATGTGTGACCAGTCTGGGGGATGTAAAGGTAAACTGAGAGAATTGGTGCACTCTAAGAAAAGTGAAAGCCGTGTGACAGCACGCAGGGTTCAACGCTGTCTCAGTTTGAGTCATCAAAACAAAGTTGGTGTCACTCTGTAATGAATATAAAACGTTAAGCAAGAGGAGTATACGACTGACAAGACCTGCTGAAGAGGAAAGGCAAAGATTCAGGAGGAAGTTGGACAAGGTGTTCGATATTTTGGCCAAGGATGCAGAAAAAGGGATTATATAAGATATGTTGAGAACGGCACATGACAAGGATCGTGACCTTGCCTTTCTCAAAGACCAGCTAGATGAGCAGATGATGTTCACTGTTACTGACACGAGGAACCAGGCAGTGTTTGTGAGCAAAGAGCAGAGGACCTCACCAGGAAAAAGAATTGAGAGAAAGTGAAGCAGAGGGTTAAGAGAAAGTGCAGCAAAGGATTAAGAGAAAGTGAAGCAGAGGATGTTGATGAAGTCTTTCTGTCAGTCTGACGATGATGAAATGGATATGAGTTTCAAGAAGAGGAGTGTACTGGGGAATTTCCCGGACCGTCATCAGCTAAAAGTGAGGACACCAAAGAGCAATTGGCAAAACAGGCAAGGAAGGCAAGAAGAAAGACTATTTCTCTCAGTATTCCACTAAACATTATTGAGAAAAGAGCTGTAGCAGCTCAAGGGTTTAATTTTAATATCACCCAACATTAGGGAATGATTGTGGTTTTCATTACATGAAGCGGTGGTGATATAAATGATTTTCCCATATCTAAATCATCTGTAGATTGAGATAGGAGGTCTCTGGGAAAAAGATTCATGCAACGCAAGCTCTGCGACTTCTAGGAAACACTCAATAAGAGTGAAATGAGACTGGTTCTCCACACAGATGTTAAGGTGTTGGAGGATGAAGTTGGAAACCCGCTGAACAGGATGAAGAAGATAAGGGACAGATTGGAGACCCTTGTCACCTCTCCTGACTCCCTGACACAAAGCAGCTCTTCGGGATCCCCAGAATGGAATCTGGCACTGCTGTGGCGAAGGATCAGGCTGTGGGAGAGCCCCTTGACAAGTCTGGGGATGATATTGCCATTACTCCCACAGTGTTTGCCACAAACCTGGGTATAATACTGGCCATCACAAAGGCTCTGTCACTCTGCTGGAGAAACAACTGAGGAGAAAGCTCCTCAAAATGCCTGCAAGAGGCATCTGTATGAGCTCAATGCCAAACACGCAACTCTGGCTGTTTCAAGGCATCGGAATATCAGCCCAAGGGATGAACTATTTAATCCACCGCATACCGTCCGATTTTTCACCTACAACCCCGACCAATCCCGGCCGATTTTGGATTTTTTTTTTTTTGCTCGAACCTCCACTTTTTGTGAGAAATAATGGAAAATCACAAAAAAGTGCTCACCTGAGCTTATAAATGAGTTAAACAGGTGTCCATTTGAACACCTGGTACCTTGTTCTCTGGAGCCACTCAGCTTCTGTCACGTTTTCTATGACAGCAGCAGAGTGGTAACTATTGCAAACCACTCAGAATAGGTCGATATTTGTTCATTTGGTATGAATTTATATGTAGTACAAGAATATATTCGTTTTCACACAATAATATAGGCAATATAAGCATTGTTTCACTCACCGTACACATCAACATACCGCACCTTCCTTGGTGACGTTACATCATCACTTCTGCTCGTTTCTTTCTCTGGCGTCACGTAATCATTGTCCTCCACGTCGTCATCGATTGGGAAATCACTCTCGCCTTGAAATTCAACATCAGAGAGACCGTAACATATGTCTTTACTGGCCAGGTCACTGCTAACAGATGAGTTGCCGAGACAATGTCGTGAGGGGGGTTGGGGTGGCGGTCACACGGGGTCAGGCGGTGTCGCCACCTGGCGGCGGGTAGGGGAAGGTCTCCCACATATGCCTACCAAAAATCACCAGCAAAACTTGAAAAATGTCCAAATGACAGACTTTGCAATTGCAGAATGTATTGGTAGGTTGACAGGTGTCAGCATGAAAAAAAGTTCTGACATACTCATATGCTGACGGGACGAGGCAGGTTAAAACTTTTGGCAGTTACTGGGACTGCATAAGTAGAGAAATAAACAACACGCAGCTTGCCAGGTTCAACTGTGAAAGTATGAGGGCACCTTCATGGAGGCAAATGCATGTGTCGTGCTTGCATGGGCCAAGCACAGTCCCTCTTCCACAGTACTCCCAACATTGGACTATGGTGAGCTTCTCACACTAGTGATCGCCAACCTAGCGGGCAGTGTAACTGGCTTCAAGTTCTTCAAGCCAAAGAAAGTCAGCTCTGCGATGTTCATGCAGAGAGTCATATACATCACCATGGGCTTGCTGTCAAACCAGGCTAACCTCATCACTGAGGAAGAGAAGAATGAGATTTTGGTCATGGCTGAACTGTGTGCAGTCTTCCAAGCTCACAATTTTCCCCATACGTCCCTAACAGCTGCCACTCCTTTAAACGACCACATGGCCATCCAAGAAATGAGGGAGTATTGAAAGATATAGGAAGAGCCAGTGGAGAAATACATGAAGAGTCTAAACAATCACATAGATTACCTCCCCTTCTCTGGTCATTTTCAGCTTAGCTGATGAAGCTGTCTCTGAAGAAGAGAAGAAAGAGGTCGCTAACATTCATATCTCATCTGACTGCCTTGCCAAATTTCCTCCAGGAGATGGAAATGTAATACCCAGCCCTGACTTCATTACAAACAGTAGCTACTGGCCTGATGATGGATCCAGACCCAATCTGCTGAGGTATGTGGGCCTGGAGAGCTGTTTGATTTTCGAGTACTTGGGAATGAATATGCTGGAGGATGTGGCATGGTTTGGCAAAGAAGTGAAGGGTTGGTCAGAGAAGGGGTTCAGTAAGTTCAAAGGGTTCATGAAAAATCTCCTCGTGAGTAGGACTGAAGAACACCTGCAGAATAGATGCCTGATGGTGGCAGAGCACTGGAAGCTGGTGAAGGCCAAGGAGGGAAAAGTTAGCAAGGCTACCCTGAAAACGACTCCTGGGATTTTCTAAGTGTATAAAAGCATGATATATACTTCTAATTTAAAATAATTAATATGGATTTTGGAAACAGTGTTTCACTGGATTGTATTAGATAGGGTGATATAGAGAAGCATGAGGCGCCAGGTCCAATAGTAAAACTTATGCAGTCTATTTCAAACTTTGTGGTTTAAAAATTTATTGAAGTGGAACCGGAACTCTTTGCTCGCAGACATGAATCTCGTACTTTTCATTTTTTGCTTGTATAAGGGACACCATAACCTACAGCACTGTCCATACGAGCGAGACTTTTCTTGACACTGATGTGATTATTGGTGACGGTATTTTTGAAATAACCTTGTTTTATGTTGGGTCTGGTAGGACTGTTTCTGTGAATGATCTTAATGGATGAGTGACTGGTTAGAACTACATGGACTGGTGTCAGTAATGGCGAGACTATTATTGGGACTGGTGAGCCTATTTAACAGAACTATTGCTTTATAAACTTTTTACGACAGAAGATGAACGGAGGATGGAATAAAAAATCCATACACCAAATTACAAGTGTAAATCAGCGGAAATTTGACTTGAACAACTGTAAATTGAAATTTCGGGGAGAAGCTGATATTGGGCAGAGTTTTGATTGGCCGAAATTCCGCAATATGGCACTGTGACAGTCCAGTCATGAATACTACTAGATGCTCATGTAGAATAAAGGCATGGACTGGCAGAACATTGGATGCAACTTCGCCTGAACATTTGCCATAAATGTATATGATAAATAAGGCAACAGATGCAACATTCCATCTCACTTTGTTCTGAATTTTGTCCAGTTGTTTTACTGCAACATCTCCACATCCACTCCACAGTGAGCAATGTTCAAGCTATGAGCGCACATGAGTCTTGTATATTTTAACTATCTGCTCAACAGCGAAGAAGTTAGGGATTCCGTACGATAATCCAAACTTCTTTGAGGCGGTTTTAGCAAGTAATCTAACGTGTGAGGTCCAATCGCGGGTAACGTTAAACGAAACACCGAAAATTTGAGTACTTGTAGAGATGATAATATTCGATGCATTGAAATAATATAGGAATAAGGTAATATCTGTATATTATTAAATGAATATTTTTGGCTTCCAGTCATTAATATGACTGAGGTTCAGGGTTGGAACCAGAACTAAACCTTGTGGTATGCAGGGATTAAATGAGTGGAAATTGGAATATGCGTCATCTATGTTGACTCTGATCTTTCTGTTGAGGTATGAGGAAATCAGTGAGGTAAAATATGATAGGCTAGCAAGAGAGCTTGGATAACAGAGAATAGTCCTTACTGGCAAAAGATCAAGAAATATCAAGGGCTACTGCATGTGTTTCTCCATGTAGGTATATTGACTAATGGACTGTATGAGTACTGAGACTGATTATATCGACAGTGGATCTTTCATCTCGAGATCATACTGTCTGTCGCTGATCACGTTGTTGGATTCAGGTTGTTTACAATGATAATCTCAAACACTTTGTACCAAGAGAGTATGTGATAGCTGTTGTTTAGTCCTCAAAGGGATCAAAGGAATCCCTTTCTTTGGAAATGGTTGGTTTCTTTGCAAGAATTAGGGAATGAAAACGTACATATGCATTGTCTGAATAATTAAACTACAACAGGAGGATGTTCAGGAGGTCATCTTTTCAAAACTATTGGAGGAAGAACAATTGGACTTGTGGCTTTGTTTGATGGCAGATTGTCTAGGATAGAATTTGCGTATCTAGTCTGTATCTTTAGTGGAGAAACTTCGAGAAATCAAGCTCTAGTACAGGGACGTTCTGACTTCCTCCGAGATAGAATATCTAGCAAATATACTGGCAAGAATGTAAGCGATCCCACGAGGGTCATTTACGATGTTTTTGTTTGAAGATTTTAGTGGGGAAATGGGTGAAGACTCGTTAAAGCTATTATTGAAATGCTAGGAGATGAACAAAAATTCTATTATCAGCAGGGTAATTTAACAGTTCGGATGATTGGTCATTAAGAAAGTCTGATCTGGCGAGATTTATTACTGCTTTTGCACAGTTTCTAGCAATTCTTAAGTAACTAAGGGATTCTTTTTTCTTTTTTTTTTTTTTACTTTAGGTAAGAAGTATATGCTAAAGACTATTCGGTCGTTGCTGTGGCACCATTGTTGCCGAATCATTTGGGGAAGCCCAGTGGATATTGTGAATGAATTTAAGTACTTTGGTACTCTGAGGAGAATGGATGGAAGTTTAGAGGATGAAGTGTTTGAAAGGGTACAACAGGGAAGAAAGGTTGCTGGTTCCTTGAAAGCAGTGAAAAGAATCAAGGAAATGAACATGGAGGTAAAAAATAGTCACTGGATGATGGTATTGTGATACCAACTCTAATGCATGTACAGTAAGTGAAGCTTAGTCCTTGTTGGAAGGACAGAAGTCAAGAGTGAGAGCAGTGGAAATGAGTTTATGAAAGGAGCATGCGGAGTTACATGGAGAGGCAGACTGACAAATGAGGAAGTGTAGGAGTGTTGTGATGTGGATATGGATGTGATAGAAAGTGTTGGGAGAAATACAGTGAAGTGGTTTGGCCGTGTGGAGAGGATGGAGAGTGAGAGTCTAAGTAGAAGAGCTTATGTGAGTGATGTGGAGGGGGGGAGAGGGAGTGGGAGACCGAGGATGAGATGGAGTGATGGAGTGGAGAAATATATGAGAAATGGGGGTGTGAGTTGGAAGGAAGACAGTATAATGGCAAGGGACAAAGCGACATGAAGGTGATTTGTTTGTGGCCACCCTTTCCAAGATTAAGGCATCTGGCTATAGATAGATGGGCAGTCTTTTAGCAAATTGTTGACTGGGTATCAACAATTGCATTCTGGCATTAATTAACAGCATGCTCAGTTAAACTGGCCATACAGGGATTCATTCATTCAGGCCTATGGAATCCTGGCTCCAGCTGATAGTAAACCTGTCAACACGTAACTTCAAATTTTCTGTCAAATAGAGTCAGCTCGACTACTGTCAGGTTAAAAAAGCGTGTCAAACACATCCATATCCTCAAAGCACAAGTGCAGTTCCATTTTAGTTATCCACACAGTAGACAACGGAATCACAGCCACAGTAATAAGGAGAAATATTTTACCGGCCTTCTGTGAATCAAGTTCTTGTTACCTGAGGTAAAATTTGATGCAGGTGCAGCTGCTGTATGACACGACGTTGATAACGATGGAGAGGAGCACAGCACAGAACAACTCCCATGTAGCTTTACCTGACCTACACCTGGCTTACTCTGACACACCTGTGTCATCACACACACACACACACACAGTAGAACCAAGTCATGACAAGTATATAAGCAAGATGATAAAATTGATGTATTCAAATGTGGATGGAATGGTATCTAAATTATTAGAGATGAATGATTATGTCAGAGAAAATGAACCACATATAATATGCCTAACGGAAACAAAATTAACACAAAGGATATCAACTGACATACTAAACTTAGAGGAATATAATATATGGAGAAGAGATAGAAACTTAATAAAAGGAAGAGGAATTATAATATTAACTAAGAAAAATCTAAAAGTCAATGAAATAAAACTAGATATACCCTCACAAGTAGAACTGATTGCAGTAGAGATCAACACATCTGAAGGGAAAGAAATTGTAGCCAATTTGTACATGCCACCCAAATCAAACACATGGGAAAGAGGCGAATATGAGGACCTGGCAGAGAGTACTGTTCAGAGTTTAAGAGCATTACTACATAAAATGGAAGAGAAATCGGAAAGAATTATACTAACTGGAGATTTTAATACAAATATAAATCGGAATACTCTAAATATAATAAGCCAAGAAAGCTCCTGGAACTCGTGCAAGAGTTTTTCCTAAGGCAACATGTGAGGGAAACCACCGGAAAAAGAGGACTCGTTGTACCTTCAATGCTAGATCTCATATTTACTAGACAAGAAAATGATATTGACAGTTTAATATATCACCCTCCACTCGGCAAAAGCGACCATGCAGTACTAAACTGCAACTTCAGGATAGTATATGACATAGTTAACAGCAATGAAAGTTACAAAAAGAGCCTAAACTATAAAAAGGGAAATTATCATGACCTAAAGAAGTATTTCTTAGAAGCTGATTGGGAAAATGAGCTTAGAGGACAAGCTTTAAATGCTGTATATAAAAAATTCTGTGAAATAGGAGTCCAGAAGTACATCCTACAGCATAAAGAAGCAGATAAGAAAATACAAAAATGGTTCAATACAGAATGTAAAAAATCAAAACAAAGAAGAGATTTGTTGTGGAATAGATACAGAAGACACAATAGTGAAAGGGCGTATAATAATTACAAACAGGCAAGAAACGATTATACAAGAATAAGGAGGGAAGCCCAAAAAGAGTTTGAGGAGGATATAATAAATAAAAGTAGTGATCAACCAAAGCTGTTTTACAGCTACATCAGAAGCAAAACCAAACTAAAAGATATAATACAATCCATTACGGACGAGGGAATCACCTATACACAAAAGAAATATATTTGTGAAGCACTAAAAAAGAATATCCAATCAGTTTTTACAGAAGAAAAAAATTTTGAGAGGGACTATGTGGAACATGCATGTCCACACATACTACCAAATATACAAATATCAGAAAAAGTAATACAGGAGGAGTTAAGTAAATTAGACAGAGGAAATGCAAAACATGTTGGGTGTTACGAGAATGTGCAAAGGAGTTAAGTAAACCATTATTTTTAATTTTCAAGAAATCCTTCAGTCAAGGTAAACTACCTGATATTTGGAAGAAAGCAAATATTGTCCCCTTATTCAAGAAAGGGAATAGACAAAATCCACTCAACTACCGACCAGTATCACTGACCAGTGTTGTAAGCAAGGTATTAGAAAAGCTTATAAGAAAAGCTTGGGTAAATCATCTAGAAGAACACAATATGATAACAGAAAGACAGTTTGGTTTCAGAAAAGGAAAATCATGTGTTACTAATCTGTTGAGCTACTATGACAGAGTAAAAGACGCAATACAGGAAAGAGAAGGATGGGTGGACAGTATCTATTTAGATTTCAAGAAAGCGTTTGACACAGTACCACGCCAAAGACTTTTATGGAAACTGTACCATCAAGGAGGAATTCGAGGCAAACTGTTTTGTTGGATGCAAGATTTTCTCATAAAAAGAGAAATGAGAACAGTACTAAGGGGAAACTACTCATCATGGAAAGAAGTGACTAGTGGAGTACCACAGGGCTCAGTGCTGGCACCAATCATGTTTTTAGTGTACATAAATGATATAGAAAGTAACACTGAAAATGAAAGCTATTTAAATATGTTTGCAGATGATGCAAAAATACAAAGGAGAATTACTAACACAGACTCTTGTAAAAAGCTACAAGAAGAATTAAATAAACTTCATGAATGGAGTAATACATGGCAAATGGAATTCAATGTGGACAAGTGTCATGTAATCAAGTTTGGTAAAAGTGGAAAAAGACCTGATTAGGATTATACTTTAGGAAATAAAACCCTACACACATCAGAAAGAGAGAAGGACCTAGGTGTGATTATCAATAACAGACTATCTCCGGCTGACCACATCAGTGAGAGGGTACGGAACATGTATACACTGCTTGCAAATATGAGAATAGCATTCACATACATAAATGAAGACATGCTAAGAAGGATAATAACATCATTCATCAGGCCAACCCTAGAGTATGCATCAGTAGTCTGGAATCTTCATCTCAAAAACCACATAGACAAGATTGAAAAAGTTCAAAGGGCCGCTACAAGATGGATACCAAGCTTAAGGTATCTCAGCTACGAAGAAAGACTAAATAAACTGAATCTACCAACACTACAGGAGAGAAGGAAAAGAGGTGACATGATAATGCTATATAAATGCATATCAGGGAAGGAGAAAATAGACATATATGATTGCTTAACATATGGGGAAGCATCAGCAAGAGGACACTGCAAAACTCTGCATAAGAAGAGAGGTGATAAAGACGTGAGGAAATTCAGTTTCCCAAACAGAGCAATTGATCAGTGGAATGACTACCGAATGAAATAGTGTGTGCCAAAACAATTCACAAATTTTAGGATATGTACAATAAATATGGTTTAAGACACGGGACAGTACGAGCTTCACTCATTCCTGTAAAGATACAATTAGGTAAGAACAATTAGGTAAGAACACACACACACACACACACACACACACACACACACACACACACACACACACACACACACACACACACTGTAGCACCAGACAAGCAGGGCAGTACTCCCGAGGTGGATGGAAAGCTGATGACAGGGAGTGCTGGAGCTCCAGTTTCATCAGCCCTCAGGACTAGTTCCTGACCATCCCCCTTTGCTGAACTTTTTCAGTGTCTCAGTTACACAGAGAGTAGGCCAGGATGCTCTCCAGTACAAATTTCTCTATCTACACCAAACTACATGCACAGTACACACTACACTTCCTATTCAAAATTTAACTAAAATGGCGTCTCTTCACCAAGCCTCGGAGTCCCCAGGGGGGGGGACCATAAATGCCCCCACCATCCGCCCCTCTCCCGGTGATGACTTGAAGTGCCTGGAACTACTGTCTGACTCTCTTCTTCTTCATTTCTGCAACATTCGCGGCCTTTCTTCTAACTTTCGCTCTGTTGAGCACCACCTGTCCTCCTCTAAACCTCACGTTCTTTTTCTAACGGAGACTCAGCTGTCTGAGGCAACTGACAGCAAACCCTTTTCTGTATCCTCCTACTTTCTCTATACTCATTTCAAAGCCAAAGGTGGCTGTTGTGTATATATACGCAACGACTTATCTTGCTCTCGTGTTCCTGAACTCGATTCTTCTGAATTCTCTACACTCTGGCTTCGGCTTTCCTGTCATTCTCTGACTATATATATCTGTGCTGTTTACTTATCCCCTAATTCTACTGACTATCAAAAATTCTTCGACTATCTTACTTCTACGATGGAACACATTCTATCTATTTCTCCTTTCTCTGAAATCTCCATTCTAGGAGATTTCAATGTTCACCACCACCTTTGGCTCTCCTCTCCTTTCACGGATCCACCTGGTGAACAAGCCTACATCTTTTCTATCCTTAATGACCTAGAGCAGCTTGTACAGCACCCTACCCGTATCCCTGACCACCTTGGAGAGAGCTCCAACATACTTGACCTCTTCCTCACAACTAATCCTTCTGCTTACTCTGTTAATCTTTTCTCTCCGTTGGGCTCCACCGATCACAACCTTTTTACCTTAACCTGTCCTATCACTCCGGTACGGCCTGTGGACACTCCAGGGAAACGTCGTCTGTGGCATTTTGGAGCCGCAGACTGGGAGGCCCTCAGGCAGTACTTCTTTGATTATCCCTGGAATGATTGTTGCTTCCGTGGCCGGGAGCCATCTGAGTGTGCCTTGCGCATTACGGAGGTTATTCTCTCGGGCATGGAAGCATACATTATTTTCTCATATCCTTTGACTAACGCAAGAAAGCCTTGGTTTAATCACGCTTGTTCTAATGCTGTCCGCAACAAGGAGATGGCCTACAAAAGGTACCGGAGCCAACCCACCCCTGAATCACAATATCTTTATGTTTCTGCCCGGAATCGTGCTAAGTCTGTTCTTCGCTTTACTAAAAATACTTTCATCCATACTAAATGTTCTCAACTCTCCAACTCGAATTCTTCCCGCTCCTTCTGGCACCTTGCCAAAAATCTTTCTAACAACTTTACCTCATCATCCTTCCCTCCTCTTTTCTATTCTGATGGTTCTGTAGCTATTTCTTCTACTGATAAAGCAGATCTCTTCGCACAGACTTTCTCCTCCAATTCCACCTTAGACGATTCCAGTGCTGTTCCTCCATCACTTCCCCCCTCTGACTTCCTCATGGCTGACATTAAAATTTCTTCAGTTGATGTATTTTCTGCCATCACTGGCCTCAGTACTAACAAGGCATATAGGCCTGATGGGGTCCCTCCTGTTGTTCTCAAGAACTGTGCTTCTGTGCTTACACCCTGCCTTGGCAAACTCTTTCGCCTTTGTCTATCAACTTGTACCTTTCCTTCTTGCTGGAAGTTTGCTCTCATTCAGCCAGTCCCAAAGAAGGGTGACCACTCCCAACCCTCCAACTATCGTCCAATTGCTTTAACGTCCTGTATTTCAAAAGTTTTCGAGTCAATTCTCAATAGAAAAATTTTAAGGCATCTTTCCTATCACAACCTTCTTTCCGATCGTCAGTACGGGTTCCGTCAGGGACGCTCCACTGGCGATCTTCTCACCTACCTTTCAGACTCCTGGTCATCCTCCTTTCGGGACTTTGGCGAAAGCTTTGCCATTGCACTTGACATCTCAAAGGCTTTCGATCGAGTCTGGCATAAATCTTTAATTTCCAAACTACCCTCCTACGGTTTCTATCCTTCTATCTGTGCCTTCATCGCTAGCTTCCTTTCTGGTCGTTCTATAGCCGCTGTTGTAGACGGCCATCGTTCTTCTTCTAGATCTATCAACAGTGGTGTTCCTCAGGGCTCTGTCCTATCACCAACTCTCTTCCTTTTATTCATCAATGATCTTCTAAGCTGTACATCTAACCCTATCCACTCATACGCTGATGACGCCACCCTTCACTTTTCCATTCGGTTCCCGCAACGTCCATCTCAGCAGTTACTTCAACAAATAAGGGATGAGGCTATGGCACACCTAATGTCTGACTTGGCTCGTATCTCTGACTGGGGTAAAAATAATATGGTTGTTTTTAATGCATCTAAGACTCAGTTCTTACACCTATCAACCCGACAAAATCTTCCACAGGTATACCCACTAATGTTTAATAATATTCAGCTTAATCCTGCATCATCCTTGAACATGCTTGGGGTTTCATTTACTCGGGACTTATCTTGGAAAGATCATATTACATCTCTTGTAAAATATGCTTCCAGGAGATTGGGTGTGCTAAGCCGACTCCGCTCTTTCTTTACCCCTGCACAATTGTTGACTCTATACAGGGGTTTTATCCGCCCCTGTGTGGAGTACAACTCTCGTGTGGGGAGGCTCCCCACATACAGCCCTTCTCAATAGGGTGGAGTCAAAGGCTTTTCGTCTCATTAACCCTCCTCCTCTTACTGACTCCCTTCAACCTCTGTCTCTTCGCCGCACTGTTGCATCTTTATCTCTTTTCTATCGCAACTTTAATGGTCACTGCTGCTCTGAAGTGCCTGCTTGCATTCCTCCACCTCTACGACGGGCGCGTAGCACCCGTCTGGCAGCAAACTCTCTTCCCTTTTCTGTCCAACTCTCTAATGCAAGAGTTAACCGTTACTCCCAGTCTTTCATTTATGTAACAGGTCAGCTCTGGAACTGTCTCCCTCTGTCTGTATTTCCTGCTTTCTATGATCTCCAGTCTTTCAAATGCAGTGTGTTCAGGCATCTCAAAATGATCGGATCTTGAATTTGGCTCTCTATTGTATTTTGTTTTTCTCTTTGAGGGAACTGTTACTGCGGGCTCATGGCCTTTGGTTCCTTCTTCCTTGCATAAAACACACACACACACACACACACACACACACACACACACACACACACACACACACACACACACACGAAAGCCTGCTTATCCAACTCTGACACAGACACACACACACACACACACACACACACACACACACACACACGAAAGCCTGCTTATCCAACTCTGACACACACACACACACACACACACACACACACACACACACACGAAAGCCTGCTTATCCAACTCTGACACACACACACACACACACACACACACACACACACACACACACAACACATGCCCGCGTGCTGATCCAACTCTGGCACAAAGCTTACCACTGTCAAGATCATAACACTGCGTGGGATAGCATCATACGGGAAATTTTTGGTTTCTCTTCATCTTATATGTAAAGAAATAAATACAAATAAACTAACGGAGATCTGTTCATTAGGAATTCATTAATTTGTAATATTTTAAATCGAATACGAGGTCTGCCACCATATTACTATTCCTAGAAAACGCTTCACATTGGACTTCTGAAGTGATGTTTATATGCAAGACCTGTGATTAACCAACATCATTAATACGGTACGGTCTGTGTGCAGCAAGACAGTGCGGGATAATGACGATACTGTCCTTCGTTAACGAGGCTGCTAGCACTCCTGTCTTGCCAAATGACTGAATTACAGTGCATGACACTAGTACCTAACATTTGATCATGCAAATAATGCGTGCAGAAATGATGAATTACGTTATATACGTTATAATTACACACTCTAGTGGGGGGAAAAAATGTGCGAAGAAGCGATGTCAGAGAACCCAATGGCGACATGGCCCTTTGTACTGTGTAACGCAGTCACGAAAACAGACATTAGCACGTATCCATGTACATATATGAAGCTCGACAGCATCTTTTCAGTTTTTTGTTTTTTTAACATTACATGCTAATAACATTTCAGATGACAACATGCTTTCTTTATATTGGCATAGACTGCATAATTAGGATACAAACTAATGCTCAATGTTCTACGAACAGACACAAACTTGTAAGTATGAGGAGCTAAGGAGCTTTCATAACGTACGAGAATGCTGCCTACTGCAGGAGTGGTTAGGAATACACTTTCCGATAATAGCAACAGACCACCAGGCGGAGAAGCAGAGGACAATATTAGAGAAGCAGAAACAGTAGTAGTAGTAGACAGGATTGGATTGCCTTATGCCAACAAAAGGACAACAGTATTGATGAAGAGACAGTGGGCAATATTAGAGCAATACAAACACAGTAGCAGAGGGACAGGATTGCAGTCCCTAAACTCTTTGGCTCTGGCGGGTTTCTCCGGCATTTACTGGAGTCAAACACGAAGTTCATACCGATAGCTGTTAGATTAAATGATAGTTGTGGCAATTTTTATCCAAATGTGCACGAGTGGCTCTCTTTATTGTAACGCCAGCCGGAACAAAATGCATAATTTTCACAGCACAGCTGCAGGTTTCTGATAACTTTTGCGGGACATACGCCGGAGCAGTGTGGTAGAAAACGTACAGTATTTGCTACAGTGTGTGTCTGTACCGGATTTGGACTACTGTACAGCAGACACCCGCGCAGCATGAGTACGTCACATACGGTATACAGTACACTATGCAGTGTGCTGGATGTGGACTGCAACAGGTGCCGTTGCAACGTGGACAGATCACATACCGTATACAGTATGTGCAGTGTGCCGGATATCGAGTGCAGCAGAACGTAACGGTATAGACGGTTCATCAAAACTTATGTGTCCCTGCCTTATATTTTCAGCATCATATTTCTCAAATGGTCAGTCTACTTATCTATCTATTGTCAGACGCCTCAATCCAGTAAGGGGAGGCCACAAATAAATCGCCTCCATTCCAACGCCATTTCACTGCTCTGTTCCCGGTGCACACCCCTCTCTGTCATATTCCTCTCTACTCCTTCCCTCCATCTCATCTTCGGCCTCCCCCTCCCTTCTCCCCTTCACCTCATTCGCATACACTCTCCTTGTTAGTCTCTCGTTCTTCATGATTTCCACATGGTCAAACCGCCTCAACGTATTTCTCCTAACGCTTTCTGTCACATCAACATCCACACCACAACGCTCCTTCACTTCCTCATTTATCAGCCTGTCTCTCCATGTAACTCCATATGCTCCTTTCAAATAACTCATTCCCACTATTCTCACTCTTGACTTGTGTCCTTTCAACAAGGTCCAAGCTTCACTTCCATACGGTAGGATTAGTATCAAAATACTGTCATGCAGCGACATTTTTACTTCCATGCTCACTTCCCTGTTCCTTATCACTGCTTTCAAAGAACCAGCAACCTTTCTTTCCTGTTGTACGCTTTCAAGCACTTCACCGTCTAAACTTCCATCCTTACTCATCACACTACCCAAGTGCTTAAACGCATTCACATTTTCCATTTCCTCATCAACCAACCTCACTGTACATTCAGTGGCTTCATTTCTCTCGAATTTCATAACTGTACTCTTTCCTACACTCACCTTTAGACTTCGTTTCTTACACACTTTCCCAAACTCATTCACCAAGCCTTGCAGTCCCCCTTAGTCTTCATTTAACAATACAGCATCATCTGCAAAGAACAGTACAGGTAGTTTCCAAACACTGCCCCCTCTCATTAGGGTTGCTCCAACATCCACTGCCCTACCTTGTACCACTTTTATAAGCCCAACCATATACAGACTGAAGAACCATGGAGACATGACACATACCCGTTTCAATCCAACATTCAAAAAGAATAATTCACCTAGTTCGCTATCCACACGCAGTGCAGCCTTAGCTCCCTCATACATACTCTTCAAGGAATCCAACAACTTTCCATTTATCATAATACTTTCCACTTTCCTTGTCTATTCACGCTGTTATATGCCATCTCAAAATCCATGAAGGCCGCATACAACTTCTTTCCCTTCTCTAGAAACTCTTCCACCATAGCCCTGAGGATGAATATCTGATCTACACAATGTCTACCCTTCCTAAAACCTCCCTGTTCTTCTCCAGCTGATTCCTCTGCTATCTTCCAAACTCTGCCAATAAGTATCCTACTACTGTATATACTTTTCCTAAATCACTAAGAAACGAATGCCCCCATGATTACCACACACATCTTTTTTCCCTTTTCCTTTCTACAGGGGAACAATTATACCTGATTTCCAATCCTCCGGGACTCGACCTTCCTACCAGGCCAATCTGCACATCATCCATATCCATTCTACTACCATCTCTATCCCATGTTTCAGCATTTCAGTACACCCTTCAACAATTCCTGGGGCTTTCCCCATTTTGACTTTCTTCACTACTTCCACTACTTCCATCCTACTGATTTCCTCCTTTCTTTCCATCTCCCTCCTTCTCCCAGCCATTCCCCAGCCACATATACTCACATTACTTTCATTCTCTATGATCAACAATTCCTTAAAGTGTTCTCTCCATCTGCTAATTTTTTCTCCTTTCTCCACTAGCAATCTACCATTTTTAGCTTTCACTCCCCGACTTACTTCTTAATCACCCTGTCTAACTCTCTTTACCTCTTTCCAAAACATTTTCTTACATTCCTTCCACTTTACACTCAGATTCCTTCCATATTCCTCATCCACTCTCTTCTTACTCTCTCTTACTAATCATTTCACCTCTCTCTTCCTCTCTACATATAACTCTCTGTTTCGTCTCTCAGCTTCCTCCACTTCCCTGTTTCTCATGCACTCCACTCACTATATGCTTTCTTCTTTTGCACTACAGCCTGTTTCATCTCTTCATTCCACCATGCTGTTCCTTGCATCCCCTTTCGTCTTTTCTCCACCCCACACGCCATTCCACATGCTGCACAGATTTCTTCTGTGAATGTCTTGCATATACTTTCCACATCTCCCATCTGCTCCAGATCATATTTGCCCATCGCTCCTCCACTTCTCTCTTCTATGCTGCCTTTTTTAGATCCTCTTGCAACCTTTATACTCTCCTTGTATGGACTACTTCCTCCTTTTCTTCCCTTTTACTCTCTCTCTCTCTCTCTCGTGCGCACGCAACAAAGCCATGCGCGCTGTTTTCTCGTCTCCCTCCATGTTATAGACTGTTTATCAGATGACATGTTACTTTAAAAGGTGGGAAAATAGTTGTGTTTTAATATACAATGGATATTCATTTTTATAACAGTGGTGAGAATGGTATAATGGTATAGTTCACTGATTACTTTAAAATGTTATTGCACAGTGGCATCAGAGACCAGCAACCATGGAAATCAACTGTATCACGCTTTTGGGAGGGATTTCGTCATGTTTGATGAATACACTCAGCATCATCTTCTTCCGTGGAAGCAAATTTCCTTTGAGATAGGAAGTTAGTCGCACTATAGTGCATCACAGCCACTACTCAGTTTCCTGCATTACACTGTAGTAACATCAGAAGTGCTTGCTCTTATACCAAAATACGAGTAACTGATTATTACATTTTGCCAGCGCTCAAGGAGATAAGTCACATCACAGACTTTGTATCACGCTCTCCAGAACTTTGTGTTGTACAATAAAATATGGACTGACTGACCACGATGAAATGATCAGAGAATCAAAAGTGTGGGGCGATTTCCGCAACTTGTCTGTAGGATAACATCAACTTCACCACACCCTATACAGGAATCTTCCATTCTGCCCCTCACTGTCTCCCTCATTACCCTCCATGCACCTTTCCCCAGCCTGCCCTCCTCCCCCTTCCAACCTTTCCCCTTTTACAGCCCGCCTCTTCTCTGCTTTCTTCTATCCATTTCAACCTCCTTTTCCATCATGTCTGTTTCTTCCATGCTTTGAGCCCTCTTTACAGCCTGTCGTTCCCCTTCCTCATATCCACTCATCATTTTGCCTCCCTCCTTGTTACTATATTTCAATCTGCCCCTCCCCTGCCATCCTAACTCTCGCCATCCTTACTCCCTCCGTGTTATTCTGCATCTCCTTCCGATGCCTCATATCTCGTTGCCCGTCCTTCCTTTTTCCCCTTTGCATTCTCTTGTCACTCTCCTTGCCTCTTCTGTATTTGCTGCTAACTTTGCCATTTTCTTTTGGTTAGTCTGGACACTAGTGTTTGTGATTTTCCCCTAACCATATATTTCTATTTATTAATTTTTCATCATCAAGCTTCTTTCGCTATGTTTCACTGGTAAGGGCAATCAGTAGTTTATCTCTATTGTGAGATAATATATTTTTTAAGTCATAACCCAGCCTACTACATCAGAGGAATTCGTTGACCAGATATTCTTTTGTCCATAGCAGGGAGCTGGTGGTGTATATAATTGTGAAAACTTACCGTAATATATTGATAATTCTACATCTGTTATTAATTGCTTAGATCCTTCTCAAGTATATCTGTAAAATTTATTAACTTCAATTTCAAATGAATTTCATCTCTGGTATACAGTATATGTAAACTGAACAGTATTTTTTTTTTTTTTTTTTTTTTTGCTAACTCAGAGAAATTTTGTTTTTCATCCCCCCCGGAAGTGTGAATACAGTATTTTTATGTGAAGGTATAGCAAGAATTTGTTACTGTGTTTTACAGGTTCGAAAATATACCGTATGCAAATATTTCTTGTTTTCAGGCAAAAAAAATGTTCCAGTTACAGTAAACATTTTTCTTTCTGCTCTGTTTACAGACATAATTCATCCGGTGTATTACTGTCATTATTTCTGTCCCGTTGCATTTCGGGAATTAATTGATTATCAGTTCCTTCATTCCAGGTGGCAAAAACAAATCACTTGAGACAGCAGGTAGAAAAAAAAAATCAGCAATAAAGAAAAGAAATTTGTGTATATTTCTCAAGTAATAACTATTTATTTGTATTTTATTTTCATTCTTATTTGCAGATATCATTTATACTGTGATCCCTACGTCAAGTGGGGTTGGTGGAGGATTAGTGTCCCTCCCTGTAAAACAATTAACTCTAAGCCCTTGGCCACCCCATTTGGGATACATGGCGTCTGGCAATGGATGGATGGATGGATGGGACTTTTCATGTCCTCTTAACTGACACCTGAATTTCTACTCTGTCGTTTCTGATAATAAACAATCTTTTTATTATTAGCAACAACAGTAAGCAAAAATAATAATATATGTTATGCAGTTCTTGTAAATACTGACATGATCGTATTTCCTCAATGTTCTATTGCAGTTTTAACCTAAACAGTAACCAGCAAAGAGCTAAATTGTAAAACTTCTGCCTTGAGGTACTGATAATTGACTGTGCAGCATACTCTCTTTAAAAAATTGGTATTCAGCAGTAGCCTTGACTAATATTTTCTATTTATTGAGTTTTTTTTTTCACAAGTTTTCTCAATAACCCACAGATTTCAATAATACCAGAAACATAATGTGCACAATCTGTTCCGGTCATTTCACTGGATATTTTTTCCACTGACTACTCTCTTCTTAGCAGGATGTGCAAACTCCATCATAACCTTCACGAAAAAAAAAAAAAGAATGACAGGAGGTACCAGAACTAACAAAAGTAGCATCTGACCTTGCATAGTTGATACATTCATTCATTCATTGCCAGACGCCATGTATCCCAGACGGGGTGGCCAAGGGCTTAGAGTTAATTGTTTTACAGGGAGGGGCACTAATCCTCCACCAACCCCACTTGACACGTAGGGAGAACGTTATGCCAACAGCATCTGGTGTTCACAGGTGGTCACCCATCCAAGTACTAACCAGACCCAACGTTGCTTACACTGGAGTTTATTGCTAGCAACATCAAACACTGTGTGGAGCAGACCAACATTCTTCGGTCAACAACTGATGTTGCCCCATGTGGCATTAACATTGTCCCCCCCTCCTGCTACTGAAAATAATCAACCCCCTATTGAACAGGACTATTTCCTGTCAGTGCAAAATGGTTCGAGGATGTCATGGATGCATCATACAGGTCACCATTAACAAATATTTTAAGATTTTAGCCTATGCTAAAGCAGAAACTCATGAGGCTCGATTGATGGGGGCCTTGATCATCTCCAGTCAGCATGCGGTGTCTTGTAGCGCAACATACCCACACATAAAAACAAAATATGCATTACCATTTTCCAGGTGCCAATCTTGATGATATAACTGAGGGTGTAGACACTTACAGAGTGTGCAACTAATGAAAGCCTCATAGTCATTCACGGAGGAACCAATGATGTAGTGTGAACTTGGCCTTGAAAGCTCCTGGACAAATTCAAGTTGAGGATCCTGAGTTACAGTGAAGGTATTCTCCCCAGGATTGCTGGAAGCGATGACATTTTATAGCAAGCTTCTAATGTGAATAATTGTATCAAGGTACTTTGCTTACAGGAGTGTATTCAGTTCACTGACATTTGGTATCATTCTATAAGCAGCAGGTTTTATTTTCACGTGATGCCCCCCCCTTTCAACTTGGTTGGCTCAGCCTGTATTGGTCGTATCTTCCATGATGCAGTACCTTTATAATGGAAAAAAAGAATAACGGACTGCAACAAGCCTATTAACGTGTCAATGTAGACATCACAAACCATAGTCACACTAATGGGGGCATGGATGTTAAAGCTCTTCTTACATAGTTTGCAGGATAAAGTTTTTGATTTAGAGGCAGAATGGTCATTATCGAGTAAACCTCGTTCCGAGACATATACAAAGTTTTATTTCATTTTCTGATACTTTGGGATGAAACCATCAAAATAAAGAAGTGCACCCAGCTGGCACACTTGAGCGTTTCAAAATGGAGGCCGAAATCCAGTATGGCTGCCTGCATGAATGATGATGCTAATAAAACATGTTTAGCTATCTTTTTCAGTTTTTAATTTTCTTCATACAATAATAATATTAACTTTTCCTATCAGAACATGCACTAAACGAAATGATCACCTGTAAACTACACACTGTAACGTTTATTTTAACGAATTTTAAGTTTTTATTATCATTTTCAGGTGCCGATAGAAGAAATTTTGAATGATAATAAATTGCTATCATCAAAGTCAATAAAACAATAAAGACATCATTTCAGTGCTATTTCCTAACCCAGTGCCGCTTATAGTTTAGGGACACATCTTAATTACAGATTCAGAGAGCAAACCTCCATATCAAATTATACATATTGCTTTATTTAAATTTCAGAGGAGTTGCATTTTTCTTCTACCCAAGATTTTATTATAGTGTTGAGTAGATTTTATCTTACGGAAGCTTTTTGTTCCAGGTTTCTGTGAAAAGGGGTCATGATGGAAGACACCTACTTTCATAAAGACTATATGAACTGTAGTGATAGTGGTTGTGGTGCTTTTCTTACCGTAGGAGTAGAAAGACTTCGAGTATCTAGCATGCATAGAGGTGACAGCCTGCATGACAAGCGTAGTCATGACAGTGAAACTAGATATAAGTGTCACAGAAAATGTGCTTCCTCTTACACATCCAAGTATCACATAAAGCGTCATTTATCTAAACAGCAAAGATGAGGAACTCAGTAATAAACCAGAGGCCAAAAGAAGTCGTCGTTCAGATGAGCCTACATTTATCTTTAAGGAACGCTGTATATTCTGTGGGGAAAAATGCATTGAGTTAGACTCAAAAAATCCAAGTAGGTGGTGGCATCTTGTTAAATGTCAAACTGCTGATCATGGATACTAAGAAAAATCATTCAAAGATGTACTTATTGATACATGTGAAAACAGAAATGAAGAATTGGCTGAAAAAGTTCAGCGCAAAATCCAATCTGCTGTAAATGAACTTCATGCTGCAGATGCCCAATCCCATAAAGACTGTATGTCAGCCTTCAGATGAAATACTCCCAAATCTAATACCACACACCAGAAGACCTAGCATTTGATAATGTCATTAAAAACCTGAGGGGAGATCAGTCATCTATTTGGAATGCACCTGAAGTATATGAAATGTACATTTCACATCGTGGAAATCAGCTCACACAAAGAAACTGATTCAGAAACTTTCAGAGAAACTTTCCCCTGATCTGTTGATTCTGTCAGGTGATGGAGTAGCCAACATACTTGCGTGAGCACACCGATCTACTGCCACACAATGACAAACACCTTGCGATTACGGTAAGGAACCAATACCAGTAGGGCTTTGTAATGGAATCAGAAGAAGCAGGCCTGACTTGCCATTACAGGTGAGGAAGCTGATAGTACTGTGGTGCAGCAAGCTGTCCATTTGGCAAGGACAGGAAGACACAGCATTAGAATTGTTGCTGATGACACAAACATATTTGTCCTGCTATGCCACTTCTATGAGCACGAATATCTTGCCTCCAATATAGTAATGGTTGGAACAAGCCCTTCACGATCAAGTGCAGATATCAAAGCAACAGTTGAGCAAAATCAAGATGTTCTCAACAGTCTGTTACCTGCCCATGTTCTTACAAGATGTGACAGTGTTTCATATTTATGGGGTATCGGTAAAGGAGCAATGTTAAAGGTAATAAAGAGAGGGAAGTCACTTACTAGATTAGGGTGGCAACAAGGACAGCTGACTGATGTTACTGCTGAAGCCACAAAATTCATTGCATCATGTTATGGCTTTCCAAATGAAAACAACATGAGATCTTTAAGATATACTGTGTGGCAATCAAAGATGGACAATCTTCGGCTCACCACAACACCAGAGCTAAAAGCTTTGCCACCAACAACAGAGGCATTTTGAAGAATATGTTTGCAGAGCCCATTTACAGGGAGCACTTCGGAGAAGCTCCCTTGATCCAGAGCCACCAGAAATGAACTCTCTTCATTATGGATGGACCAAGGATCCTGATTCAAACATTTTGGTTCCAGTTGGCGTGCCACCTGATCTTTCTCCTGCACCACTTGATGTCCTAAAACTAATCAGGTGTGGGTGTCAATCCCACACCCCATGTTCAACTGGCCGTTGCAGTTGTGCTACTGCTTGCCATGGAACTGACTGCCACAGTCCTCAAAGTATATCATTTCAAAAGTGTCAGTTGAAGAAGAGGAAAGTATGGACATGGAAATGACAGACAATATATTAATAGTAAATGTGTTTAGTTTATCAGTGTTTTTATATTTATAAGCAACATATACTGTGGATGTAAAGCATTTTGATCAGTTTTGAGGGGCGTAATTGGTCTAACAATCTGATATAAGGAATATGAACAAATTAGTTGTGAAGAAGATTGTGGTTTAAATATGTTTGTTGGAATAGACATGTTAAATAATTAAATATGTTTACTGACAAAGTCCTAATTCTCCATCCTTTCTTTGTATACTTTAAGAAAATGAAATATTGTGGTAATACCCGGTGATAGTCTAACAGGGTACGGTAATCACATCTGGTGCCTTTTTTAACCCCTTAACCGCAGGGTTGTTGGGAGGGTGCCATGTGTGTCCCGTGGGGATATTCGTGCTCCGACTGACTTTTTAAAAATATTTGCCAAAAATCAGTTATTAGTCCTAGAATATTATAATTAAATAAGCCTATGGCACATATCTTCAGCTTTCTCCTGGGATGTTTGTTGAGCCTTTGTCGTCTACCGTAGGACTTGTGGAGACTTCTGAATTTGGGTAACGAAGTCTCCACTTTACACTTCCAGATACCCCGTAAAAAGGTTACCACTGCCTGATATTATAACTACAAACACTATTCTATGAATTTCAAATAGTTTGGAATTCATATTAAAAAAAAAAAAAACTGTGAAAGCAATGTAAATTACGAGCGCATATGAGCTTTCCTCCCGTGCTCGTTCCCCGATGGTATTCTGAGGCGGAGCTGTCATTTATTATTTATAAACACACTCACACTTTACATTCCTAGTACTTTATTACTCTTATTTATATATACAATATTTATCTATAAGTTTCTTTCAGTAGTAGTAGTTTATTTTCACTCCAGGCATTCACTTTCTCGTTTTGAAAACTAGCATAGAGAGTGAAGCTGTCACTTTCACTTTCATTACTCCCAATATTTATACATGCTAGAGTGAAACTTTCACATTCACTTTCATTACTCGTATTCATTATACTCGTATTCTTATATTACTACTTATTTACAATTCCATTTACATTATTTTATTTACATTATTTACATTTCTATTTCATTTACACTATGTTATGCACTGTCACTTGCAGTAACTTATAAAACTATTTTCCACTTTTCAATTATATTTACATTCAGTGCTTTCACTTGCTGTTTCCACATTATTTACACATTACTTACATTTCCACTTGTACTGTTTTAGTCACCAGAAAGATCGTAGTCACCGTCCATCATTATCATTGATAAATTAGCCAATTCACATTCCACAGCAGTCACTTAACCCTTTACCCCTTCCCACACAAGGTTTAGTAGGGGTAGAGGTCACATGGCCCTTTGCATGGGGCTAAAAAGCAGCGGAATTGGACAGGCACGAATCTGACGTGGTTTCACCTTGAAAGACGACAGTAAACTGAATGCTGTGGCCTAGGGGCAGTGAAGGGTTGACAGTGACAGCATGGTGACAGCTGCAAATTTATATGCAATGAAATGATTGGCAGGAAATCTAGACAATACATAATAAATTAAGTAGTTCCAGGTGAATGAAAATATCACTTAGGCTTATCCTTTCATTTCTTATATATATATATTTTTTTATTATGAGAACAGGTCATACAGCATATTTCAAGGGGAATTAAACAGGGAAAATTAGCGAACGAGTACACGTGAGGTGTTGCCAGGTGATAATTAGCCCATTCCAGATGTATGGCAGTATCAATTACCTTTTCTCTTTCTTTTATATATTATTTTGTATAGGGCACATTTCAGTGGATAAAATGAGTGGAAAAATCCATCCAGGATTTATGTAGCACAGCGCAGCTGGTCAGGCGGGAGGAGAGGGTAATGGAGGGGAGGTAATGAGGGGAGTCAAGGACAGGAGAAAAATGGCTAAATTGTCAACAGTGGATGGGAGTACAGATGACATTAGCAGAACTGAGTATAGCTGGACACTGACAGTACTAATAGATGTTACAAGCCACCACATGAAAGCCCGGGCAAATTCAAAATAACACAGAATCACAAAAGTGACGCCCCGCAGTATGATCCCTTGCTCCTGAGCGTCATGAAAGTGACGCCCCATGGTTAAGGGGTTAAGTGATTATAATTAATTGAGTGATTTTTCTTTTCACAATTTACACATATATAATATACTTTGTTATGCCTAGAATTCCATGAAATTATTCTACAATTAAATAATGTAATATTAATAAAAATAGTGACAATAGTAATCAAATATTGTAATTTTTCATTTTTTTGGGGGAGGGTGGCCATTTTGGATTTCAGCCCAAATAAGAAAATGCTCAAGTGTACCAGCTGGGTGCACTTTTTAAAATTTCATTAGTAGGGTCCAGTGTATAAAAAAAATGCAATAAAACTTTGTATATGTCTTGGAACGAAGTTCAGAGAAATTCCTCCAGACATTATGTTCCTGCTAAAAAGTATGATGCAACAGGCATAATGGAATCATGGCTCAACAACGAATAACAGGATTTGCAGTAAAAGTCCTTCAATCCGGAATGCAGTAGCCTACGGACCTTCCAGATTATCAGATTTTCTGGGCTATCAGACAAGTAGCTGAAAATGTTCAAAACACACCCCCAGAAATAATAATAAATTATAATAATTAAAAAATGAATGCTTTCTTTACTTACCTTTGTAGTGTAGTGCAGATGGGACCTCCTGAATGTAGGTGTGGGTGCAGAATTGAATAGTTCAGCACACCGCTTTTGGCTATTTTTCGATATTTTTCAATCTCCCCTGATTTTTCTCGATTTTTTACTCCAGAAAGCTAAAAATTACCCTGGGCTGAAAATTCTGAACCATTGACTTTTCTGAACCATTGGATGCCGGATTATCAGAAGTTTATTGTATTAGCAGTGTACAACATACCAGTTTATAACATTTTCGTTAGTGAGGCGGTATACAGTTATCAATTAAGGTAGGACTTTATTCCTAATACAGTGACAATATTTGTCTCCAGTATAATTATAAATCCTGTAGGAAAATAGTACTTTTATTTTATTATCTGCCACCATAGTTCAGTAACTATCACTCTGTTGCTAGATGTCACAATCCCGAAAGGGTGGCTGTTTGAAGATGAGTTAGTTGTTTTTTGGGAAGGGGCACTAATCGTCTGCCAACCCACTTGTTGACACGTTGGGAACATGTATGGGTTGGATATAGCATTACCATCCAGCATTGTAAATGATATCTTGGCTTACAGGAAACCATTAGGCTCGTCACTCAATGGAAAACCACCTGAAAAGGAAAAAAAGAGTAACAAAAAGTGACAAGAATAATGGGAGAAATAGGATGAGAGGAGGGCAGATACAGAAAAAGAACGATATAGGTGAAGGACGAAGTAGGTGAAGGAAGAACTAGGTAGCGCTGCATCAAGTAAGTGGATGATGGTCACCACCGCCTACCACTTCATTGACCCTTATATCTACTACCCAGCTGCTGAAGTATGAGCACCCTCATACTCTGATCTTCAGTGATATTTATGTACTGGTTACCAAATGGGAAGAAGCCCCATATTTGAACACAGAGTTGGACCTGCACACTAACTTGCAAGAAAGTTCACTGCATCAGCTCATGGACAGTCCAACATGAGAAGAATGTATTATTAAATATGGTTTTGACTACCTCAGAAAACTTAATAAATCATCTTCCGTTAGGAGAAAAATTTAGTGCTAGAAACCATCATTTGATGACATTCAGCCTTTATTTCAGTGATGATAATGTCAATGCTGGTGACAAGAAAGTGTCCAACCACAAGAGAACTGATTATTAAAAATTAAAGGAAAATACTGATTCAAGCTACTGCACAGTTTATGTTAATGAAACACTGAAATTTTTCACAGATATAGTCAGTAAAGCATTCGTGTTATGTGTTCCAGTCTACAACAGATGGCTGCTGTTAATATTAAATGTAAATGGTGGTACACAGACATTAAATGCTGCCTGTCAAATTACACACAAAAATGATGATGCTACAAAAAATCAGTGTGATAATAATGAATGTGATACAAGGTAACAAAATTTATGAAAAGTAAGAGAGACTTTGACGTTCATGTTGCTCATGTAAATAAATCCAGTCCAAAAAAATTTTCAGCTCCATCAGAAACTAGGTAGTCATAGCACCAACAATAGGCCCATTAGTCAATGACAACAGAAAACATACTTACGATGAAATTGGAGGTGCTTAAGTTAAAATTCAGGACACTTTCTTTGCATTCATATCTAGGGAAAAATAGATTTCTTTCCCACAGCTTTTCCTGTTAATTTAGAAAAGGGTAACATAAGTAGTGAATTGCTGTTAACCCTTACACCGCAGGCATGTTTCTCAATGTTATGCGTCTCCCGCGGGGTTATTCGGGCTCCAACAGACTCTCAAAAAATATTTGCCAAAAATCAGTTATTATTCCTAGAATATTAAAATTTCATATGCATATGGCACATACCTTAAGCTTTCTCGTGGGATGTTTGTTGAGCCTTCGTCGATTACCGTAGGACTTGTGGAGACCTCTGAAGTTGGGTAACGAAGTCTCCACTTTACACTTCCCGACAACACGTAATATGATTACCACAGCCAGATATTAACACTACAAACACTACTCTATGATTATCAAGTAGTTTGGGATCCATACTCCAAATAAAAACCACTGTGAAAGCAATGAAAATTACAAGCGGTATGACCTTCCCACTTGCGCTAGTTCGCTGTTGGTATTCTGTCATTTATTATTCATAAAACCCCTCACACTTTATATTTCTATTACTATATAACACTTATATATATCTACAGTCTTTATCCATAAGTTTCCTTCAGTAGTATTAGTTTATTGTCACTGTAGGGATTTAATTTCTTTCAGTAAAATATGTAGCATTCACTTTCTCGTCCTGTATACTAGCATTGAGAGTGAATGTCACTTTCACCTTCACTCTCATAACTCATAGTATTCATACATGCTAGAGTGAAACTTTCACTTTCATTACTCCTAGGGTATATACTCATATTCTTATAATACTACTCATTTACATTTCTATTTACGTTCTCTATTTTATTTACGTTATTTACATTTCTATTTTATTTACACTGTGTTATGCACTGTCACTTGAAGTAACTTATAAAACTATTTTCCACTGTTCACGTATATTTACATTCATTACTTTCACTTGCTGTTTACACATTATTTACACAGTATTTACAATTCCATTTGCACTGTTTTACTCAATAGAAAGATCATAGTCACTCTTTTATCAATTGCCAACCCTTTACCTCTTTCCACACGAGGTTTAGTAGGGGGTAAAGGTCACAGGGCCCTTTGCATGGGGGAGAAAAGTGCCTGAAGTAAGCAGGGGAAAACAGACGTACCTTCACATTGGAAGATGAGAGTGAACTGCTAAGGGTGGGCCGGGGTGGTGGCCTACCTAGGGAAATGCATTACTGCCAACATTAGCCTCTTGACAGCAGCTAATATATAGCAGTGAAATGATTGGCAGAAAATCTAGACAATACATAATAAATTAGGTAGTTCCAGGTGAATGTAAATATCACTTAGGCTTCTCCCTTCCCTCCTTATATGTATATTTATTATGAAAATAGATTATACGGCATATTCAAGGGGAAATAAACAGTGAAAATTAGCGAACGAGTGCACGTGAGGTTTTGTCAGGTGATAATTAGCCAATTCCAGGTGTATGGCACTCTCACTTACCTTATTTCTTTCTTGTATATATTATTTGGTATAAGAATAGGGCACAGGGCTTATTTCAATGGATGAAATCAGTGAAAAATTGCAGGGAAGATTTACTTAGCGTAGCACGGCCGGGCAGGCGAGAGGATAGGGTAATGGAGGGGGGGTGGGGAGGGGAGTCAAGAACGGGAGAAATGGCTAAATTGTCAACAATGGATGGGAGTACAGATGAGATTAGGAGTGCTGACTAGTGTTGGACATTGGCAGTACTGATAGATGATACAAGCAACCACTTGAAAGCCCGGGTGAATTCAAAATATTACAGAATCGCAAAAGTGACGCCCCACGGTATGATCCCTTGCTCCCAAGCGTCACGAAAGTGACGCCCCGCGGTTAAGGGGTTAACAAGAAAGATATACTACTTGCCACCTGTAAGCTTTAAGTGAAAAAAACACCTATGTCTGACAAAATTTTTCCATGCATACTGAATGAATTAAAAAGGAAATATCAAAGCTACAATATTTGTTGAGCTATTCAATAGATAATTAAAAAATAGTAAGGTGCTTTACAAATGGAAACTTGTATATATAACCATGATATTTCTAAAATGACAACAACATGCAACCAGAAAACTATTGTCCAATGTGCTTAGCCTCAGAAGTTTGCAAGCTGTTGGAAACTGTTATCAGAGATAAATTTGTTAAGCACTTAGAAATAAATATTCTGATCAATGATTCACAACACAGCTTTCAAAACAATCATTTTTTGCCTTAGAAATCTATTAGATTTTAATTGCAACATAATTTTTAAAACAAAACCAGATTTGTTCATATCATCTATCTCGAATCACAAAAATTATTTGATAATGTTCCCCACAAAAGACAACTTCAGAAACTGAAAGTGCATGGGTTCAGAGGCAGTGTATTTGGGTAGATTGATAACAGGCCTCAGGATATATACAGAGACTCTTAATAAATGGTAAAGAATAAGTCTACAATGACATTACAAGTTGGGCGCCACAGAACTCAGTACTGGATCGTATTGTTTTCATACATATAAATGATATAATGAGGGTATATCTTGTAATATCCCCTGGGGGTAGGGGGGGTTTTCAAGAATACTCCCCCAGTATCCCTGCTTGTCGTATAAGGCGACTAAAAGGGTTGGCGGAGGGTTAGTGCCCCTCCCCGGAAAACAACTAACTAAAAAGACAAACAATAAGCCTCGGACAAGGACTGACCAAAAGAGACGACCAAGGACCGGACAAAGGACATGGTAATCGGAACGTGGATTGTAAGAGGTGCGAATGATGAGGTGAAAGAGAGAGAATGTCCAGGTGCTTGAGGGTGCGAAAGATGATGTATGTGGAGAAACTGAAACCAAATGGAGAGGTGAGAGTGTGAGAGAATGGGAGCATGGATGGGGTATATGTGCAGGAGTAGGTGAAAATGAGAGGGCAAAAGAAGGAGTGTTTATAGTTGTGAGTAAAAGATGGAAGACGAACATAAGAGAGTATGGATCAGTTGGGTCAAGGATTGTGTGGGTAAGACTGAAAGGTGGAATATAAATGTGGGCAATTGTGTGCGTGTATGCGCCAATGCAAGATCGTGCAAGCAGAGTGAGAGAAGAGTTCTGGACAAGTGTGGAAGTGTGCATGGAAAAGTTTGGAAGGAATGAGAGAGTGTTTTTGATCGGTGATATGAATGGTAAAGTAGGGAATGTGATGGTGGATGGAATAGTTGGTGAGTGGGGTGTGCCTGCTGAGATAGATGAGAATGGCAGTGCGTTAGTAGACATTTGTGCTGGGAGGGGGTTGGTGATAACCAATACCCTCTTCAGGCACAAAATCATCCACAGGTATCATGGCGAGTGATGAGAAGGGTGGGTGGTGAACTGAATGAAAGGAAGGCAATGATTGATTATGTGTGTGTGGATGAAAGAATGCGAAGATGTGTAATGGATGCAAGAGTTTATAGAGGATGGAGGAGTGGACTTTCTGACCACTACTTGGTGGTGGCCAGAATCAAGAAACAAATAAGATGGAGTAATAGAAGAAGGGAAGGACGGGAAGGAGTATTTGCAAGGAGAGTGGAAAGGTTACAAGAGGATGAGCAAAAGGCAGGGTATAAGAGAGAAGTGGAGGAATGATTGGGCAAATATGAACTGGAGCAGATGGGGGACGTGGAAGGTGTGTGCAGGATATGCACAGAAGAAATATGCGCAGCATGCGATGTGGTGTGTGGGATGAAGAGAAGACGGAGAGGGGTGCAAAGAACAGCGAGGTGGAATGAAGAGGTGAGACAGGCTGTGGCACAGAAGAAGAAAGCATACAATAATTGTATGAGAAATAGGGGCATGGATGAAGTTGAGAGGCGGAAGAGAGAGTTATATCTAGAAAAAAAGAGAGAGGTAAAAAGATTAGTAAGAGAGAGTAGGAAGAGAGTAGATGAGGAATTTGGAAGGAATTTGAGTGTAAAGTGGAGGGACTGTAAGAAAATGTTCTGGAAAGATGTGAAAAGAGTAAGACAGGGTGGAAGTGAAATTAGCAGGGGAGTGAAAAATAAAAATGGTAAATTACTAGTGGAGAAGGGAGAAAAAGTGAGCAGATGGAGACAACACTTTAAGGAATTGTTGAACATAGGGGATGGAAGTGATGCGAGTATAAGTGGCTTGGGAATGGCTGGGAGAAGGAGGGACGTGAGAAGACAGGAAGAAATCAGTAGGATAGAAGTTGTGGAAGCAATGAAGAAAATTAAATTGGGGAAAGCTCCAGGAATTGATGGAGTGTGTGGTGAAATGTTGAAGCATGGGGGAGAGATAGTAGTAGAATGGATGTGGAAAATGTGGAGACTGGCCTTGGAGGAGGAAAGAGTTCCTAAGGATTGGAAGGCAGGTATAATTATTCCCTTGTATAAAGGAAAAGGGGCAAAAGAAGTGTGTGGTAATCATAGGGGCATTTGTCTTCTTTGTATAATAGGAAAAGTGTATGGTAGGATACTTATTGACAGAGTTAGGGAAATAACAGAGGAATTAGTTGGAGAAGAACAGGGAGGCTTTAGGAAAGGAAGAGGTTGTGTAGATCAGATATTCATTCTTAGATCTTTAGTGGAAAAGTTTCTAGAGAAGGGAAAGAAGTTGTATGCGGCTTTCATGGATTTGGAGAAAACATATGACAGGGTGGATAGACAAGGATTGTGGAAAGTATTAAGAATATATGGAGTAAATGGGAAGTTGTTGAATGCTGTGAAGAGTATGTATGATGGTGCTAAGGCTGCAGTGCGTGTTGATGTTGAACTGAGTGAATTTTTCTCTTTGAAGGTTGTTTTGAAACAGGGATGTGTCATGTCTCCATGGTTGTTCAATCTGTACATGGATGGAGCAATAAAAGAGGTATAAGGTAGGGTAGTGGATGTTGGAGTGGCCCTGGTGAGAGAGGATAGTGTTTGGAAACTCCCTGCACTGTTGTTTGCAGATGATACTGTGTTGTTGAGTGAAGACAAAGGAGAGGTGCAAGGCTTGGTGGATGAGTTTGGGAGAGTGTGTAAGAAACGGAATCTAAAGGTGAATGTAGGGAGGAGTAAACTGATGGTCTTTGAGAAAGGTGAAGTCGCTGAATGTACAGCGAGGTTGGATGGTGAGGAATTGGAAAATGTGAGTACGTTTAAGTACTTGGGTAGTGTGATGAGATGGAGGTTTGGGGGTGAAGTTCTTGAAAGGGTACAGCAGGGAAGAAAGGTTGCTGTTTCCTTGAAAGCAGTGATAGGAAACAGGGAAGTGAGCATGGAAGTGAAAAAGTTACTACATGACAGTATTGTGATACCAACTCTAACGTATGGAAGTGAAGCTTGAACGTTGTTGGAAGGGCATAAGTCAAGAGGGAGAGCAGTGGAAATGAGTTATTTAAGAGGAGCCTGTGGAGTCACATGGAGAAACAGGCTGACAAATGAGGATATAAAGCAGCGTTGTGGTGTGAATGTGGATGTGATAGGAAGCGTTAGGAGGAATACACTGAGGTGGTTTGGCCATGTGGAGAGGATGGAGGGTGAAAGACTGACGAAGAGAGTGTATGTGAGTGAGGTGGAGGTGGGGAGAGGGAGGGGAAGGCCAAGGATGAGATGGAGGGATTGGGTGGAGAGGTATATGAGAGAGGGGGGTGTGAGTTGGGAGCAGGGCAGTGAAATGGCGGGGGACAGGGCAACGTGGAGGCTATTTGTTTATAGCCACCCCGAACGGGATTGAGGCGTCTGGCAATAGATAGATAGAAGCTATAAATTGTGTGTTTGCTTTATATTTCTCATAGGGAAAATGTGGTGCATTTCATTGCTATTCCCTCAGTCATTTTACTCGTAAAGTATAGGTCGCATCAAAAATCTGAAGAAAGCATGATCAAGCCGATGATTTCTTATGCATACTTTTGTGAAGCAAAGTAACCTATGTGTGCAAATAATTATTTGGGGAAAAGTTGCAAAAGACGAACATATTCAGACTATGGACCAGAGCGTAGGTGCTGTTACCATGTGCAACCCATCGTAACGATTCAAAATTAGTTTTCTCAATAACAGTAAGGGTTATAACACTGTGAACTGTATCATGAGCTTCCTTAACCTTTGGGCTACAAAACTGGATAGAATTTACACATATGTTGTTACAGTGTCACTAATAAAATACGAAATAATAAACAAATCAGATATTTTCAGATGATTTTCGTAGTTTTTTTTTTTTTCGATTTACTCGAAAACTATTGGACGGATCAGGTCGAAACCTTCTCTTTTGAAAGATCTTGAAATTCTGCGTATGGCCAAGTCTTTTGCAACTGCACATCACGTGAAAATTTTTTCACAGTAATGTTGGAAAGTGATGAGAAGCTAGTTTTCACCTAAATAAGGTTTATTCTTGCTTCATTTCTGTATATTTATTCATCTGTTTTAGTTTTTTTTCTTATATGATAGTACAAACATCAGCGAAAATGATGGGATGGGATTTATAACAATATAAGCACTTTCCGAAGGTAAATTTGGCCATAGAATTTTTGTCCTTTTGACGCGAGCGGAGGCAGCCAGAGTGGGGTTTTGGTTCTGTGTAGGGAACCAAAACTTATTGAAAACTTATGGTGTGGGAGAAGGTTAATGCTTGCCAACTTCACTTCACTGTTTCCACACTGAACAAAACTGAACTGAGAGCTCCTATAGTCCCTTCCCCATCCTTATATGAGCTTTCTGTATACTAGAAATGTCTACTACATTCTCGGGAAAGCAACAGTTGCCAACTCTATAGTATTCTTAAATTACATAATTCTCTAAATGCTTTAGCATACACTCTAAGATAAAATTGCATGAAATAATGAACAATCACATAAATAAAACATTAGAGAAAGAGAGCACAAAAATTAATGTACAACTGACAAAATACCTCCGCTCACAAACAGCAGGCTAACTGGCAACTCTGACACGTAGGGGAAAAAATCGAGATTCGTCGGGAATACTCCAGCACTACCAAATTAGCAAATCCTGTTTCTCAACATTATTCAACTTTAAAATGTCAACCACGACAGAGACTTAGGAATTACTGAAACACATGATTGTAAGCCAAGCAAAGATTGTGTGAAGACTGTTAAAAGAAGTTAACAAACTGGTCAAATTCATTCATACGGCATTGAAATGTAAATCAGATAATGTCCTATCCTCACCCTTTATACTTCGTTAGTCAACCCACATGTGGATTGCTGTATCAAGTTCTGGTAGCCTTATTACAAAAAAAAAAAAAAATAGCAACTTGAGACAACAGTGGTGGGTGGGAAACATGATACTTAGACTGAGAAATATGCCATACGAGGAGCAGCTTAGAAGCCTTGAATCTCTTTGCCTTTACTAACTGCAAGTTAATAAGAGATTTAAATCTATCTCTCTACCTATTGCCAGATGCCTCAAACCCGTTCGCGGTGGCCACAAACAAATCGCCTCCACGTCGCCCTGTCCCCCGCCATTTCACTGCCCCGCTCCCAGCTCACACCCCCCTCTCTCATATACTTCTCCACCCCATCCCTCCATCTCATCCTCGGCCTCCCCCTGCCTCTTCCCCCTTCCACCTCACTCACATACACTCTCTTCGTCAGTCTTTCACCCTCCATCCTCTCCACATGGCCAAACCACCTCAGTGTATTCCTACTAACACTTCGTATCACATCCACATCCTCACCACAACGCTGCTTTATATCCTCATTTGTCAGCCTGTTTCTCCATGTGACTCCACAGGCTCCTCTTAAATAACTTATTTCCACTGCTCTCACTCTTGACTTGTGTCCTTCCAGCAACGTCCAACCTTCACTTCCATACGTTAGAGTTGGTATCACAATACTGTCATGTAGTAACTTTTTCACTTCCATGCTCACTTCCCTGCTTCTTATCACTGCTTTCAAGGAACCAGCAACCTTTCTTTCCTGCTGTACCCTTTCAAGCACTTCACCCTCCAAACCTCCATGCTTATTCATCACAGTACCCAAATACTTAAACCTACTCACATTTTCCAATTGCTCACCATCCAACCGCGCTGTACATTCAGTGACTTCACCTCTCTCAAAGACCATCACTTTACTCTTCCCTACGTTCACCTTTAGATTTCGTTTCTTACACACTCTCCCAAACTCATCCACCAAGCCTTGCACCTCTCCTTTGTCTTCACTCAACAACACAGTATCATCTGCAAACAACAGTACAGGGAGTTTCCAAACACTACCCTCTCTCACCAGGGCCACTCCAACATCCACCACCCTACCTTGTACCTCTTATATTACCCCATCCATGTACAGATTGAACAACCATGGAGACATGACATATCTCTGTTTCAACCCAACCTTCAAAGAGAAAAATTCACCCAGTTCGCCATCCACATGCACTGCAGCCTTAGCACCATCATACATACTCTTCACAGCATTAAACAACTTCCCATCTGCTCCATATATTCTTAATACTTTCCACAATCCTTGTCTATCCACCCTGTCATATGATTTCTCCAAATCCATGAAAGCCGCATACAACTTCTTTCCCTTCTCTAGAAACCTTTCCACTAAAGATCTAAAAATGAATATTTGATCTACACAACCTCTTCCCTTCCGAAAGCCTCCCTGTTCTCCAACTAATTCCTCTGTTCTTTCTCTAACTCTGTCAATACTGTAAGTATCCTACCATACACTTTTCTTATTATACGAAGAAGACAAATGCCCCTATGATTACCACACACTTCTTTTTCCCCTTTTCCTTTGTACAAGGGAATAATTATACCTGACTTCCAATCCTCCGGGACTCCACCTTCCTCCCAGGCCAATCTGCACATTTTCCACATCCATTCTACTACTATCTCTCCCCCATGCTTCAGCATTTCACCACACACTCCATCAATTCCAGGGGCTTTCCCCAATTTAACTTTCTTCATTGCTTCCACAACTTCTATCCTACTGATTTCTTCCTGTCTTCTCACGTCCCTCCTTCTCCCAGCCATTCCCCAGCCACTTATACTCGCATTACTTCCATCCTCTATTTTCAACAATTCCTTTAAGTGTTGTCTCCATCTGCTCACTTTTTCTCCCTTCTCCACTAGTAATCTACCATTTTTATTTTTCACTCCCCTGCTAACTTCACTTCCACCCTGTCTTACTCTTTTCACCTCTTTCCAGAACATTTTCTTACAGTCCCTCCACTTTACACTCAAGTTCCTTCTAAATTCCTCATCCGCTCTCTTCTTACTCTCTCTTACTAATCTTTTTCCCTCTCTCTTTCTTTCTACATTCAACTCTCTCTTCCGCCTCTCAACTTCTTCCACGCCCCTACTTCTCATCCATTCATTGTATGCTTTCTTCTTTTGTGCCACAGCCTGTCTCACCTCTTCATTCCACCATGCTGTTCCTTGCACACCCCTCCGTCGTCTCTTCATCCCACACACCATATCACATGCTGCACATATTTCTTCTGTGAATATCCTGCACACACCTTCCACGTCCCCCATCTGCTCCAGTTCATATTTGCCCAATCGTTCCTCCACTTCTCTCTTATACTCTGCCTTTTGCTCATCCTCTTGTAACCTTTCCACTCTCCTTGCAAATACTCCTTCCCGTCCTTCCCTTCTTCTATTTCTCGATCTTAATTGGATCTTGATTCTGGCCACCACCAAGTAGTGGTCAGAAAGTCCACTACCCCAACCTCTATAAGCTCTTGCATCCACTACACATTTTCGCATCCTTTCATCCACACACACATAATCAATCATTGCCTTCCTTTCATTCAGTTCACCACCCACTCTTCTCATCACTCGCCATGTATAGCTGTGGATCATCTCTTGCCTGAAGAGTGTATTGGCTATCACCAACCCCCTCCCAGCACAAATGTCCACTAACGGACTGCCATTCTCATCTATCTCAGCAGGCACACCCCATTCACCAACTATTCCATCCACCTTCACATCCCCTACTTTATCATTCTTATCACCGATCAAAAACACTCTCTCATTCCTTCCAAACTTTTCCATGCACACTTCCACATTTGTCCAGAACTCTTCTCTCACTCTGCTTGCACGATCTTGCATTGGCGCATACACACACACAATCACCCACATTTGTATTCCAACTTTCAATCTTGCCCACACAATCCTTGACCCAACTGATCTATACTCTCTTATGCTCTTCTTCCATCTTTTACTCACAACTATACATGCTCCTTCTTTTGCCCTTTCATTCTCACCTACTCCTGCGCATATACCCCATCCATACTCCCATTCTCTCACACTCTCACCTCTCCATTAAGTTTCAGTTATTCTGCATACATCAACTTTTGCACCCTCAAGCACCTGGACAATCTCTCTCTCTTTTGCCTCATCATTCGCTCCCCTTACATTCCATGTTCCGATTGCCATGTCCTTTGTCCGGTCCTTGGTCGTCATCTTTTGGTCAGTCCTTGTCCGAGGCTTATTGTTTGCCTTTTTAGTTAGTTGTTTTCCGGGGAGGGGCACTAACCCTTCGCCATTCAAAAGTATTCAAAATATTCGAAGGACATGAATATGTGGATTTTGATAAGTATTTCATAGTGAATCGGTCGAATCATGGTAGAAGGAATGGACATGAAACTATTAGCATACAATTCCAGTCACATGATGCTCAACATTTCTTCTTCAGCAGACTTGTAAATAAATAGAACAAACTGCTCTCCATTGTAGTAAATTGTGATACTGCACTGACCACTAAATATTGTTTGGATAATTATTTTTCTAACCTCAATCCAAGAACAGTTTGTTCACTCTCAAATAATTCATTTATGTGTTATCTGTAACTTTATTTCAGAACCTGAATGATGCAAATACAGGACAAAGTCGATACATATTGGTGACTTAAATGTTGCTTTCCTTTCAGGCTGATAGTGTGGAAAAAAATTTCCTTTCCCTCCTCCCTGCTTTTCTATTTCTTTCTTTATCTGAGTGAATTGCTTTGATAGTTATAACGTTGTCTAGAAATAACAGTCACGAGGTGGACCAAAAGGTCTGTTACTCATTGCATTCCTTTTGTGCTCCTTTGTACCCCTTCCCACTCCATATTCCACATTGCCGTTGCGTCCCATCCCCTGCCATTTGCACTTGTTGTTTCCTTCAGTTTCTTCTCTCCCATGCCACTTTATTTCCCGATAGGCTTTTCACACCTTTATTAATTATTTCATTTTTATTTCACTTATCTGTCAGTTGTATACCCCTGTTTCCATCCACATGTTTTCACGTTCCCTTTTTTCATCTTTCATATCCACCATTATTCCACTGTCATTCCCTAATTAGTTTTTAACTTATTTTTTTGCCCAAGATATTTCTTCCTCATCATTCCTAATTTCCGTCACGGTTCATCATTTTTTCTTGTCTTCATTCCATATATCTTTCCTTTCTCCATCCTTCTCCCTGCTTTCATCTCAGATCGTTTCAGCTTTCTAACTTCCTTAGTTCCCCATTTCCTTTACATTCCAGCTCCTGTTCACTATATTCATTCCATATAATTTCTCCAGTATTAGCTTTCTCTATACTGTTCCCTTTTTTCTTCATATTTGCATTCCTTTCACCCGTCATGTACCTCCTCTTTCCTATCGTTCCCTTCACTTTTCTTTCTCAGTCATTAATCTTCATTCCCTACTTGTTCTCTCTCTTTCTCCCTACTTTTCTTATTATTATCATTTGCTTTCCCTGTGTGTGTTTTTTTTTCCTCCATACATTATACATGATTCGCTTTAAATTTACCAGCCATTCCCTTCTTCTGCACCCCTTTGATATCCCTTCCTTTAATCCATTATATCTTTGTATCCCTTAACCTGTTCTCAAATTAAGACGGTACATTCTCTCTCTCTCTCTCTCTCTCTCTCTCTCTCTCTCTCTCTCTCTCTCTCTCTCTCTCTCTCTCTCTCAAACAGCAACAGTTTCCGAATCACGCCGAGTTCAAACAGCAACCTCTTTTCCCTTTCCTTCTTTTCATTCTCTCCCTTCCCCTTTTCCCCTCCCTCTTTCACTTCATCCTCTCTCACCCTCCATTATCCATTTACTTTCCTCTCCTCCTCAGATTTTTTCGATTACTCCATTCCTTAACGCAACCGCTACCTTTCCTCCCTTTGTCTCTCCATCATTATTATCCCTTCCTTTCTCACTTCGTTTCCAAGTTTACCTCTTCTCTCTTCTCTCTCTCTCTCTGAAATTAGAACAGATATCAAGAAAAATGGTTTGTGTGTATGTGTGTGTGTGTGTGTGTGTGTGTGTGTGTGTGTGTGAGAGAGAGAGAGAGAGAGAGAGAGAGAGAGAGAGAGAGAGAGAGACTGGTTCGTTAACTATGTAAGAATTGTTAGAGAGGAGTGGAGTGAGATTGGGAGGGAGAACAGCGAGGGAGATAGTGAAAGGGCGTTCGAGGGAAATGAAAGTAACGAAACGAGGAGAGAGAGAGAGAGAGAGAGAGAGGGGGGTGGGAGAATTGCTTGTAAATTTAATCATATTTTACTGGAAAGGTAAATATAGATAGATACTGCAAGGTAGCGGTGGAGGCATGAAGGGTTGGTTGGAAGATGAAAGAGAGGAAGGGAGAGGGACAAAACATGATGATGAACACTGAAATGGAAACTGGGTAAAAAGAAACATAGACACATACCGTATTGGAAAAGCGAAATGTGAAAGGTTCAAAACAAATAAAGATTTTTTTTTCTAAATATGCATATTTTGATAAAAATGAAGAACAAAGAGGGAGAGGCAGGATATGAAAAGAGATATATAAATAAAAGAATGGCAATAAAATGCAAAAGTGTGGAGCATACAATAAAGATGGGGATGAATATAATGGAATGAGAAATGAACAGTAATACACATGATAAAACGCCGACTCAGAGGAAGAGGAAGAAATATAGGAGGATAATCTTAACGAAATAAGATATTCATTAAACAAGAAAGAGCACACAGGTTATATAACACCTTCTCCCCTTACTCTAAATGACCTACGGACCTGGTGTTCAATCAGTCCACTAAGTGTTGTCAAATCGAATAAACACTATTAATTATATTGGCGAATGTCTTACCTTGTTCCGTGACCTTAACATATCATACTGTAAATTGTTATCAAAATCATATCACTTACTCCATGTTTTATTTTGAATCGTTTGGCAAACTTTGCTCGAAACTGAATTAAAAAAAAAAATCATTGCCATTTGACCCTAAATTTTGACATCTGTTCTCAAAATCAACAGACCACCCCCTTGAAAGACCGACAAGCCCTCCACCAAATTAGGTTAAAATAGGATAATAGACTCTCTCTCTCTCTCTCTCTCTCTCTCTCTCTCTCTCTCTCTCTCTCTCTCTCTCTCTCTCTCTCTCACAAACACACACAGAACGGTCAATGTTGCATCTTGTTATTTGGCATTGACAGTTGACAAAGTGTTCTTGAAAGTGAATCCTTTCACCTTTGCTTTACCTTGAACTCTTCCACGAAGTTTGGTCTAAATCACATCAAAGCTGGTTAAGTATAGCTTCTCTGATCCCCATGACCTTTGATTTTTTAATACTTTTCCTGTGTTCTTATTTTTTCTCTATTGATGTTATATATCAGATCAATAGTTTTAATTGACCTTGCCTAGTCGATTGGCCTTTAACCTATTTGTCCTAAAAAACAGCAGGTCATCCAATTGGCAGACTGTCAACCATTCCACCAAGTTTGTTCCAGATCAGATAAGAAATGTTTTAGCTATTTTGTCCAAACACGAGAGAGAGAGAGAGAGAGAGAGAGAGAGAGAGAGAGAGAGAGAGAGAGAGAGAGAGAGAGAGAGAGAGAGAGAGAGAAGAGGAAGAAGAAGAAGAAGAAGAAGAAGAAGTTAGACTGAAAGAATGAAAGTGGAGAAGCTGAGAAACCGAGGTAAAGACAAAAGAACTGAGATCTGAGAGAAAATAGATCTTGAAAACTGTGGAGTGTACAAGGGATAATTAGGTTTGGAATGCTAACGTAATACATGGCGTTGTGAGGTTAGCATCATGTAAGAAAGATACAGCTTGGTAGAATACAGAGGTTTGGGAAAAAAAAAAAAAAAGAGTGGAGGGAAAGAGATAAAAGTAATTAGAGCGGGTATAAAAAAAGTGAAATCAAATGAAGGAAAGCAATGCATGCTGTGTGGTAAATGAGTGACAACTATGTGAAGAGAATACTAAAGACAAAAGAGATTCAATTTAATAATGATCTTGGAAGGGGAATGAATGTAAAATACTTTGAAAATGGGAAATTATTGTGGTAAGACTTGAGAAAATGTTGAAATGAGGTTGGAAATATGTAAGAATGTGGGGGAGAAGAGTGGAAAAAAATACTGACAAATGGAAGCGAAGGAAGGAGTAAAGGGAAAGAATATTTTGAAAAGCTGATGAATGTATATGGTGAGAACAGATCAGTAATAAGAAAGGTTGGGTTTGGGGGTGAGTAGAGAAGGATTTTTATGCCGAAAAATGAGACATTGGCAGAAATGCACAATGCTGTGAAACGGTGGAAAATAAGAATGAATCAGGTGCTGAAGTGATACTTGTATGCACAGATGATCAAGATCAGTGGAGAGACTATGAAGAGTGCTTGGCTGAATGGAACTGTATCACCAGAATGGAAAAGGGCGGAGATTGTGGCGCTGTACAGGAATAAAGGTGATTAAAATGAGTGTCGTGGTATAAGTCATTTGAATGTAGTAGGAAAAATATATACATCAGTAATTATACATTTATAACGGAATATACCAGGAGACTTGACGAATGAAGAACAGGGAGGTTTTAGGAGTGGCAAGGTATATACTGTATGGTTTAGATTTTCGCAATGAGACATAGTGAAGGAAGCGTGTGAAAATGGTTGTAAAATATTTATGGTATACATTTATCTAGAAAAAAAAAAAAAAAAAAGTGCGACTATGTAAATAAAGAGGGCACATGGAAGGTTTTCTGTACGTATGGTGCAAAGGGGAAGCTGCTGAATACTGCCAAGAGTTTTTATTATGGCAATGGCGAATGTAAAGAAGCAGGCATCTGTCTAAGCGAGTGGTTTAACATCAGTGTTGAACTAAGACAATGTTTGTGAAGTTCTTATGGCTGTTCAGTATATATGTGGAGGTAGTTTTGAGAGAGGAAAAGATTTTAGTGAGGAAGAATGGAACGAGACAAGTGGTGAATGAAGAAAAGTGGAGTTTTTTGCTTCTTACGTTTGAAGATTATGTTGTCCTGCCGACTAAAATTGAAGAGGAACTTGTGAGTTATTGCGTGGATTTGTTGATATCTGTCAGAGCTGTGCCTAGAAAATAAATGCAGATAAGCAAGTGACGATTGTTGAGGAAGAAGCTGTCTCATAGTGTGATATTTTGTTGAATGGAAAGAGACTTGAATTGGTGATATTTAATTATCGTTTGTACTTATAGAACAGAGAGAGAAATTTATAAAAGAACTGGAATGTAGAGTGGCAAAAAGGAGCAAAGCAGCCTGGCTATGAAGGCCTTGATACAAAACAGAAGTCTGAGCATGGCAGCTGGAGGAGTATTGAGTGGAGTACCAGTACCCACACTAAGAATGGGAGTGAGACTAGGGTGGCATGGAATGGAAACATCAAGAGTTAGAGCAGTGGTGATGGGATTCTTGAGAAACGTGTGTGAGGTGCGGGAGCTTGAATAGGATAAAAGACAATGCAATTCGTGATAGACGTGGAGTAAGAAAGTCATGAAAAACTGAGCCAACGAGAGAGTCCTTCAATGGTATGATCATCCTGAAAGAAGAGATATAAATAAGACTGTGAATTCCTGTACATTAGGTAAGAGCTTCAAGGCAGGAAGAAACATAATAGACCAAGAAGGTAGTGGATTGATTTGGAAAATGAGTGTGAGAGAAGGGTAGATAAAGAAGCTGACATGGCAAGGGAACTGACAAGCGATCGAGCTGGATGGATGAATATTGCATGGAGTGTATGATAAGTGTTTGGCACTCCATTATAATGACAGTCGTTGGATTAACTTTGTTTGATAGGTAAAAATGAAGGTAAAAATGAAGCTATCCGTTTACAAGTGTATCTGTTAGTTGGACCCAGATTTCTGTGAGCTTGAATGATGAATGAATCCGAGTGTAGCCTATTCCAATGGGATCCTGCTATTTAGTTTCCCACTGTCGCAGTCGTTCCTTATCCTAATTGTGTTTATCCTGTCTGACTGCACCTCCACCTGCGGGTGGGAAAAAGAGGCGGGATGATGCTGGTGATGTTCACTAAATCACATGAATGTGCATATGTATGTGACCTTGTCCTCTTAACTACTTGTTCTTAGCAACTGAATCCAATCATCTGCACCGCATCTTCAGTCCTTCCTCCACGAGTATTCTAAGTCAGATCAGTACTTGCTAAGTTACTCTTGTCAAGTGACTTTGACCTTTGACTTTTCCTTGTGACCTTGATCATTGACTAAGCACTCTCAGATTCAAATCCATTTATCGCACCCTGCCCCAAACTCTTCCATAAAGCTTTGTGTGCGTCGGATAATAACTGCCAATTTAATCTTGCTCGCTGACCTTGATTTTCTCAAAACAAGAGTTCACCCCCATAGATTACCCATAACTTTTCAACCAAAACTGGGAAAAATTAGATTAAAACAGCGCTAGTTATTTTGTTCGCACAGAGGCGCTACCTTGAATATGACAGTGACCTGTGATCTTAACCTATAACTAATTATTCTTTACAATAAAATGCATTTGGTCTGATCATACCTTCGTCCCTTCAAGCATGTTTTTCTAAAGCTTGATTAAAACTTTATGAGTCATTTTGTCAAAACAGCCACCCCCCCCTCAAAGAGAGAGAGAGAGAGAGAGAGAGAGAGAGACTATGGAAACCATTATAATTTCCTAAGTGTGCGAAAGTTTACGAGAGTTTACGTGTGAGCACTTTTACAGTGTTTCATGATTTTGTACACTATTTAGTATTTATGCATGAATTATTAGTGTAAGTGGTGTATGCGTTCAAATACTTGTGTGTGTGTGTGTGTGTGTGTGTGTGTGTGTGTGTGTGTGTGTGTGTGTGTGTGTGTGTGTGTGTGTGTAAAGAAGTAATAGTGAGTAATCAGTCGGGGCCTGACGATTTACGACACTTCCTCCCCCTTCGCGGCTTTCTCTCTCTCTCTCTCTCTCTCTCTCTCTCTCTCTCTCTCTCTCATTCGTTATCGCATCCCAAGGGAGAGGGGAGGGAGTGAAAAATCCACTGGTTTGTGAGCAAAGCATTGTATCCTGTGAATGAGAAAAAGGAATAGGATAAAAGTGAGAGAGGGCGAGAATGGAGATGAGAAAGAGAGAGGTGAGAAGGAGTGAGTGTGTGATGAGGGTGTAAGAGACCGGTGGGGGGGAGGGTGAGATCAATAATTAGGTAGAAGGCAGCGTGAGGGAGAAATGTAGAAATAGACTGAGAATGATTGTAAAGGATTGTGCATAGAGACTGTGAGTTAAATGTGAGAGAGAGAGAGAGAGAGAGAGAGAGAGAGAGAGAGAGAGAGAGAGAGATGTGAAATGTAAAAGAAAATGTAAGAGTGAGAAAGTGAGGGGGCTGCTTTGTGTGAGAAAACAAGGAGTATACGAGAACACCCGAAGTGTGGCGCCACGTGACCATGAAAACTGTGTGCTTGTTGGAATATACATAGCAGACGATCCTGCTTCCTATTAAGACCAAAACAAACGTCGGTATTATGCAATAAAATGGTTCACTGCTTAGTTCTAGGTTGTAATCACTAGCCTGAAGCTTTGGAGTATAATTTCTTGCTCCTTCTAGTGAATGAAACAAAAATGATTGCGGGAGAAGGTAGAATGTCGTGCCGCCAAAACTCCCGCATCATGTACAACGATGCAGCTGTCATTTCAGAGGTGGTAAAAAAGCAAACTGATCTGATTGATTAAAGTAAAAAAAAAAAAAGACAGTTTGTACAGAATGAAGAAACAGTGGTTAAGTGAATTTAAAGCAGGTCCTATACCTGTAGTAATGTTCAGTCTGTCAGCCTTGCTTTAGTCAGAAAATATTATCCTCCAGGCAGAGTTAAAATGCTGTGAGGGAACTTGGATCTTACTAAGATACCAGTATTTAGCCAAGAATGCATGATGATACACAGTATTATAATGACGACCTCTGTTTTTTAGTAGCCTACAGTTGTGAGATATATTCAAAGAATATCTGGTGCAGCAAACTACTTTGCAGGCAGAAAGCTGAATCAGTCACATAAGAGGACTAAATTTTAATGAGATTTATATAGGTCCACTAAAACAACTACACTTCGCTAACTGGATAAACAATATCACCATACGTAGTACAACAAAAGAATATCCATTTCATTGATGTTTGGCATCAATATCTCCTGTTTAAACACTGTCTATGCGTAATTTCTACAAGGAAAAACTATTCACCTCTTGCCGCGTCGTTTGTTTTATATTTTTTGTTTTTAAGACCTGTTGAATGGTTATAGATGGCACGGAGACTTCCTTTCAGCATGTGTGATGAAAAACTAAGGATTTGTTCTGTTATGTTAGAACCTTTTACCCTGGATCAACATCGTGTACAGCAGTTACAGAAAAATCAGTAGTCAAATTGTTTTGTTGTGTGTGTGTTTTTTTTTAGCGGATTTATTCCCTCTTAATTTGACTTACAGATAGTACAGGAAAGAGTCAGTAAAGCTGTTTTTCCATTCCTTAGTAATGAATAATCTAGTGATAAAATAAAAAAGGGCCTCCTCCCAGAATATCCAGGGTGCAGAAAACATACAAAAAATGGCAATTTTATGCCTTAAAAAGTAAGAACTTTATATACAAAAATACTAGTGGGTGTCAATTCCTAGGCAGCAGAACTATTGGTGAAACTGTATGCAAGAATTTATACCTTCTCAAGTAAAATACATTACTATAACAGCCTTGCCTAAAACAATCACTTATTAAAATATAGCCTAGCACTGAACTAAACTTAAAGTCAATAAATTAACCTGGCTGAATAATCGAGACTACCATTGGACCTAGCCTAACCTAACCAAGTCCAATTTTGACCTGAATAACAAAGATTACCACTAAACCTAACTACTGTATATCAAACCCTGACCTGACTTTATTTATTGTAGCTTTGTCTGTGAAAACAAGTGAATCCTAGAAAACCTGCAGATATTGACTACAGACCCTAAATTGGCTACTAAGCTCACAGTTCATATGCAGCTGTGTGATCCAGTGAAAAGTCTATACTGTGGCAAAAAAACCAGTCAGTTAAGAAGTTGAAAAGATAATTGCTACTACAGTATCTGCCAGATTGACATAGTTAATGCTCGACATAATTTTTTCTCTCAAATTAATCTTGTAGTGAAGTCTATTATGCGGTGTATGTGACAAAGAACCAAGTACAATACTTCTCAATTGATGATGCAAAACAGAATATTCGGCAGCTTTAATTTTGCAGGTCAAGGAAATACATGGTTGCATAAAAACAAACTTTGCTTCTGCCAGCTTTCTTTGATGCTAGCCTTAACTTTACCTAATCTTATACCACTAGATGAAGAGAAGATTGATATATAAACACATTATGTTTCTCGCATATATATATATATATATATATATATATATATATATATATATATATATATATATATATATATATATATATATATATATATATATATATATATATATATATATATAAAAAAATAATAATAATTTGGTTTTATGCCAGGTATCTCCGAAGGGTCAAGGCGTCGCCCCTGGGCAGAGGACTTTTGGACTGGAGCGTGTAGCATTTTATGACCGGATGCCCTTCCTGATGTCTACCAATGGCCCTTGGGTGGATTCGATCCTCCGACCCTTCGGTCAGAGCGGAGGCTCTAACCCACTGAGCCACGGCTGCTAATATATATATATATATATATATATATATATATATATATATATATATATATATATATATATATATATATATATATATATTAAATATATATATATATATATATATATATATATATATATATATATATATATCATCAGCCGTTGAGGATATACTGTGTGTGCAGGAGACAAAATGGCAGGGATGTAAAGCGAGAATGATTGGAGGAGGGTTCAAGTTCTTTTACCATGGCGTCGATGGGAGGAGAAATGGTGTAGGGGTGGTAGTGATGGAAAAGTATATAGATAGTGTATTGGAGGTAAAGAGAGTGTCAGATAGAGTAATGAGTTTGAGGATGGAAACTGAGGGGGTCCTGATTAATGTCATCAGAGCATATGCCCCGTAAGTGGGGTGTGACTAGGAGGAAAAGGACGAGTTTTGGAGTGACGTAGAGGAAGTGATTCAGAGCATACCCAGGAGTGGTTATTGGAGCGGATTTGAATGGGCATGTTGGAGAAGGAAATAGTGGTGATGAGGAGGTGATAGGCAGGTACAGTGTCGGAGAGAGGAACGCTGAGGGTCAGATGGTTGTTGATTTTTCAAAACGGATGGAGATGGCTGTAGCAAACACTTATTTCAAGAAGAAGGAGGAGCACAGGATTACGTATAAGAGTGGGGGAAGGAGGTCGCATATAGATTATATCTTATGCAGGAGATGCAATTTGAAAGAATTCAGTGATTGTAAGGTAGTGCTAGGGGAGAGTGTAGTAAGACAGCATAGGGTGCTGGTTGGAAAGATGAGTCTGAAAGTGAAGACAAGGAGGAAAGTGAGAGCTGAACCAAGGATTAGATGGTGGAAGCTGAAGGAGCAAGACTTCAGTAGTAAATTTAGGGATGAGATGAGCCAGGCTTTCGGAGGCAGGGAAGACGAGGACGGATGGGCAGTTATCTCGGAAGTGGTGAGGGAGAAAGCCAACAAGGCACTTGAGGTGACATCGCGACAGAGGAAAGAAGACAAGGAGACCTGGTGGTGGAATGAGAAAGTGCAGGATAGCATATATAGGAAGAAGCAGGCAAGGAAGAATATGGATAGACACAGATACGAAGAAAGCATTCGGGAATATAAGGAGGCGAGGAACATAGCCAAGAAAAAAGTTGCTAAGGCAAAAGAAAATGCATACCAGAAGCTGTACGAGAAGTTGAATAGTAGTGAAGGGGAAAAAGACCTGTACCGATTAGCCAGGCAGAGAGACAGAACTGGGCGGGATGTGCAGCATGTTAGAATGATAAAGGATGCAGATGGCATTGTACTGACAAGTGAGGAGAGTGTACTAAGAAGGTGGAAGGAGTATTTAGAAGAGTTGATGAATATAGAAAATATGAGAGAGAGAAGGTTGGAAGAGTTTGAGGTAGTGAGTCAGGAAGTGCAAGAGATGAACAGAGAGGAAGTAAGGAATGCCATGAAGAGGGTGAAGGATGGCAAGGCAGTGGGCCCAGATGGTATACCAGTGGAAACATGGAGGAGCTTAAGAGAGATGGCTGTGACGTGGGTTACCAGATTGTTTAACAAAATCCTGCAGGGTGAGAGGATGCCGGAGGAGTGGAGAAAAAGTATTCTAGTTCCGATTTTCAAGAACAAGAGTGATGTGCAGTGCTGCAGCAACTACAGAGGTATAAAGCTGATCAGCCATGCAATGAAGATATGGGAAAGAGTGGTGGAAGCTAGGCTGAGAAGAGAAGTGAGGATCTGCGAGGAGCAATTTGGTTTCATATCAGGGAGAAGTACTATAGACGCCACATTTGCTTTGAGAATGGTGATGGAGAAGTACAGAGAAGGCCAGAAGGAGTTGCATTGTGTGTTTATAGACTTGGAGAAGGCTTATGATAGGGTACCGAGAGAGAAACTGTGGTACTGTATGAGAAAGTCAGGAGTGGCAGAGAAGTATGTGAGGGTGGTGAAGGACATGTGCGACGTTAGTATAACAGCAGTGAGATGTGCAGTAGGAATGACTGAGGGTTTCAAGATGGAGGTGGGATTGCATCAAGGATCGACTTTGAGCCCATTCTTGTTTGCAATGGTGATGGACAGATTGACAGATGAGATTAGACAGGAGCCTCCATGGACAATGACATTGTGATATGAAGTGAGAGCCGGGAGGAAGCTGAAGCAGAGCTTGAGAGATGGATATATGCATTGGAGAGAAGGGGAATGAAAGTAAGCAGAAGCAAGACTCAGTACATGTGTGTAAATAAGAGAGATGACAGGAGAACCGTGAGGCTGCAAGGTGTAGAGGTGGCAAAGGTAGATGAATTCAAATACTTGGGGTCAACTGTGCAAGGTAACGGAGAGTGTGGTAGAGAGGAAAAAAAAAGGGAGTGCAGGCGGGATGGAGTGGGTGGGGAAGGGTGACAGGAGTGATCTGTGATACAAGTATCTCTGCAGAAATGAAAGGGAAGGTTTATAAGACTGTAGTGAGACCAGCCTTGTTGTACGGAATGGAGACAGTACCACTGACAAAAATACAGGAGGCACAGTTGGAGGTAGCAGAATTGAAGATGTTGCATTTTTCACTAGGAGTGACGAGGTTGGACAAAATTAGAAATTAACATATTAGAGGGACAGCACACGTAATCAGTTTGGGGACAAAGGTAGAGAGGCGAGACTGAGATGGTCTGGACATGTGCGGAGAATGAGGAGTATGTCGGGAGGAAGATACTGGAAATGGAGTTACCAGGCAGGAGAAAGAGAGGAAGGCCAAAGAGAAAGTTTATGGATGTAGTGAAGGAGGACTTGCAGGTGGTACGTGCAAGAGAAAAAGATGCAGAAGACAGAGTGAGATGGAGACGGGTGATCCGCTGTGGCAACCCCTAAACTAAGGGAGAGCCGAAAGGAGAAGAAGAAGATCAGCCACTGAGGTCCGCTACAGGACTGGCCTATCCCTACCGAAGCAGGGACAATACAGGCAATGTATCTCTTCCCAGTGGCTTAGGCTGTCTAGTTGAGACTGTATGTAGTGTGAGACGTGTTTGTGAGTGTGACTGTAGTGGCTTTGGATGTGTGTGTAGTCTGTGAACCAAATGTAATCGGCCTGCCGTACAGTAAGCCAACTGGGTGCAGGCATATTAGTATGCGACACTTGTTCAACCACAGCACCTCTTACGTCCACCAAAGTGGTCAGTGGCTCGAGGAAAGCATCTCAAAGTTTTTAGAACTCTGGCGGGAGGCGAACCAGCATCCACCAGCGTGTGAAAAGCACACTCTACCACTGTACCACAGAGGCTCCATATATATATATATATATATATATATATATATATATATATATATATATATATATATATATAGATAGATAGATAGATAGATATATATATATATATATATATATATATATATATATATATATATATATATATATATGAGACTCAGCTGTGCTGGTAAGATTTGCCTAGTGACAAGCCACAACGGAGTAAAATAGATGTCACTGTATGAAGATTTAAGTGAGAAGAAAGGTGAAAAAGCGAAAGGATCTAATATAAACGATAAAGCTGAAGAAAAAATAATGAATGAAACAGAAGGAAGGAAGGAATAATCAAAAGGAAAAAGTGAGATGTATAACGCTAAATGATTTATTTATGAATCAAGGACATGAAACCTGAAATAGGGAATACCTCCAAAACGATAATGTGTGAATGAAGAATTAAATCATGGGTGAAGAAGGGAAAGAGGAACTGAAGGAAGAAGGAAAGACTGGAAGGGGAGGCGGGAAATTAGCATACAATCTGGATTTAAATTTCCCACCTGGAGAAACACGAACCAGGGGAGGGAATTGGACTTCAGAGAGAGAGAGAGAGAGAGAGAGAGAAACTTAATATCCGTACAAAAGACCTTTTCCTACTTTGAACAAATTCGACCATTGACTGGAAATTCAAAATATTCAGGTTATTACTGGAGTTATTGGGATAATGAAAATTGCTTCTAACCTCATTAGTTCAAAACATCCATCCAAATATGATTATAGTTGCTGGGTGTTATGAAGAAAAGAAATGGAAGACGATATCGTCTCGAATTGGTTAATAGTGTGATGTAGGTTGCTAATGTGTCTGTTAGAGAGTGTAGGGGGTTACCTTGTGGTCAGGTGGAAAAGGTTGCCCCTGCAGAGAAGAGTGCTTTGTAGATCAGTGCCTTTTGGTGTAAGGTGACTTGTGCTGGCGTAGTGGCTCACGAGTTGGTCATCTTGTTCTTTGTATTTCTTATATGTTGGGTGTTTGTGATGGCAGCATGCATTTTTGAGGTCCTTGTTTGCGATTTAGCAGCAACATCAGCAGTAACAGTGGTAATAGTAGTAGTTGTAGTAGAAATTATAGCAGTAGTTGTAGTAGTAGTTGTAGTAGTAGTAGTAGTAGTGGTACCAGTAATAGTAGCAGTAGTTGTAGTAGCAGGGCCATGCCAGACACTGAGTTGCTGCTACAACCACTGGAGGATGCTATCAGGGATTCATTCCTCCCATCTCTGACCAATGGCCCCATCCTCATACCAGAAGAGACGGACCTTCTAGCACTACCACTCAGGATGGGAGGCCTTGGCATTATAAATCTAGCAGCAGTGGCAAGCAACAAACATAGAAATTCACTCAGGCTCACCGAATCCTTGTCACAGAAGATTTGCGCCCAGGTTGATTCGAGTGAAATCGATCACCAAAGGCAGAAAGACATAAAGACACAGACAAGCAAGGAGAGAGAAGCAAGACGAAAGGACCAGCTGCAGCACATAACCGAGCATTTAACACCAGACCAACGAGGATGACTTGAAACTGCACAGGAGGCAGACGCATCGAACTGGCTGACAACCCTACCTCTCAAGGCAAAAGGCTTCCACTTCAACAAACAAGAATTTATTGACACCATAACCTTGAGACATGGGCGGCCAATAGAGACCTTGCCTCAGCACTGTGCCTGTGGCGCTGCCTTTGATGCAAACCATACTTGTAAGTATAATTTTCTTCTCTTAGTACCAGAAGATGACCACCATCTTTAGTAAAGCGAATTTGGAAGGAGTTAAGAAAAGGGTTAAAGGTAGAAAACAGGAAGATGATATCTACCAGGAACTGGTTGAAATGGAGACGTAGAATAAGCTGGTAGAACAGGTACACAGTTTAAAGAAGGTATTTCAGAGTGAAATGGATGAAATTAAGCAATTGTGCATGCTATCTATCTATCTACAGTATATACCTAGGCTGCTTCCCCCAAGGAAAGGGAGGTAGCCGAGACAGCACGACACACTCCCCATTTACTCATCCATTCAAACACATTCATTCGCATCTTAGCCTCAAAGGGGAGAACGGACAGATCCTCACCGCAACAACCCCGCACAAGGGTCAACTGCGCAAAGCAATCAGTGACATCCGCAGCAGGGCCCAACAGCAGAGCTGGTTTACCCCTGCCACATCATAACAGACCCATCCCCTTACCCGCACCTGACCTGACTAACTGATCAGACCAAATGCGGGAGAATATCCCCTCATGGCTGCGTCATCATTTATTCATTCACAATTTCTCTCCATTTATTTCTGTCACGCACAGCCACTCTTCATTGCTCAACAGACATCCCTCTCGCATCCAGCGCTCTCTTCACACTGTCCATCCATCCTATTCGTGGTCTTCCTCTCAGCCTTACACCTCTCACATCAGATCTAGTTATCTTTTTCACCAATCGCTCATTATCCATTCTCTCCATTTGCCCAAACCATCGCAACACCCTCTGCGCATGCAAAAGGAGGAAAATGAAAAATTAGTAAAGGAGGTAAACAAGAAAGACACAACAATAGATGAGCTGTCAACTGAGTTGAGTTAACTTAGAAGGAAGATTAGTGAAATGGCATGAACAGTTGTCAACCACGAAACTATTATGGAAGAGTTCAGAAATGATACAGAGACAATAATGCAAGCAAACACTCTGATAGATCATAGCAGTGATATTGAGGAGAATATTACCCAGGTGAATGAAGCGATGCAGAGCTACAAAAATGATGTGGAAACCACATATGCTGAAATGGTGAAAGTAATGAAAGACTTAAAAGCATGAGTTAAAGAAAAGGGCATTAAAAAGAAAGTGAAGAAAATAATCCAGAACAATTCAAAATTGGTCAAAGATTCAGCAGATATCAACAAATCTTCTTCCTCGCATAAAAAAAAAAAAAAAAAAAAAAAATCACTGGTATAGAGGAGGAAGAAACAAAAAAAAAAAGATTTTGAGAGACGAAAAGGAGATGGCAAATGTAATGAGCATATTAAAGGAAGTATCAGAGGAAATCTTTAGTAAGGACATAGAGGAACACAAGAGGCTAAGGAAATATGAGAGAAATAAGTCAAGGCCGCTAAAAGTAATCATCCAGAGTGGAAACACTGTGGAGGAGATACTAAAAAAATGCAAACAAACTTATGGAAAAAGAGGAATTAAAAAATGTATGGATAAAAAGATGCTCAACTCAAGAGGAACTGAGACTACTAGAGAAGAAGAGGGAGGAGGCAAAAACAAAGAACGATGGAAGATCAGAGGAAGATAAGAACACATCTGCAAGTCAAAGAAATAGAACTAGATATAGCCTCACAAGTAGAAGTGATTGCAGTAGAGATTAATACATCTGAAGGGAAAGTAGTTGTGGCAAATTTATACATGCCACCCAGATCAAACACTTGGGGAAAAAGGCAAATGTGAAGACCTGGCAGAGAGAACAAATCAGAGTTTAAGAGCATTACTACATAGAACGGTGGAGAAATCTGGAAGAATTATACTAACTGGAGATTTCAATACAATTATAAATTGGAATATTCCATATATAAAAAACCAGGAAAGCTGTTGGGACCAAAAGCTCCTGGATCTTGTGCAGGAGTTTTTCCTAAAGCAACATGCGAAAGAAAGCACAAGAAAAGGAGGACATGATGTACCACTAGTACTTGATCTTATATTTACTAAGCAAGAAGGTGATATTGACAATATATCACCCTCCATTTGGCAAATACGACCATGCAGTATTAAATTGCAACTTCAGGACTGAATATGACATAGTGAACAATAATTAGTTACAGAAAGAGACTTAACTACAAAATGGGCAACTATCATGACCTAAAGAAATACTTCTTAGAAACAGATTGGGAACAAGAGCTTAGAGGACAAAATTTAAATGTTATATATAGAAAATTCTGTGATTTTTATAAAATAGGAGTCCAAAATTACATCCCTCAGCTCAAAGAAGCAGAAATGAAAACAAAGGAATTATTTAATACAGAATGTAAAAAATCGAAGGAAAAAGAGACGTTGTGGAATAGATACAGACAACACAATAGTGAGAGGGCATATAGCATCTATAAACAGGCAAGAAGTGAATGTACTAGAATAAGGAGAGAAGCCCCCAGACAGTTTGAGGATGACATTATAAATAAAGTAGTGATCAACCAAAGCTATTTTACAGCTACATCCGAAGCAAAATCAAATAAAAGATAAAACACAGTTCATTACGGATGAAGGGATTATCCATACACAGGAGAAAGGTATTTGTGAAGCACTAAATAAGAATTTCCAATCAGTTTCTACAGAAGAAAATAATTTTGAGAGGATGATGTGGAACATGCATGCCCACACATACAGAATTAACAAGATATACAAATACCAGAAAAAGAAACACAGGAGGTGTTAAGTAAATTAGACAAAGGAAAAGCAAATGGTCCTGACGAAATATCACGCTGGGTGCTACATGAATGTGCAAAGCAGTTAAGTAAACCTTTATCTTTAATATTCAAGGAACCCTTTGGTCAAGGTAAACTACCTGATATTTGGAAGAAGGCAAACATTGTTCCCTTATTCAAGAAAGGGAATAGACAATATCCACTCAACTACTGACCAGTATCACTAACCAGTGTTCCGAGTAAGATACTGGAAAAGCTGATAAGAGAAGTTTGGGTAAACCATCTAGAAGAGCACAATATGATAACGGAAAGGCAATTTGGTTTCAGAAAAGGAAAATCATGTGTTATTAATCTATTAAGCTATTATGACAGAGTTGCAGAAACATTACAGAAAACAGAAGGGTGGGTGGACAGTATCTAACTAGATTTCAAGAAAGCATTTGACAAACTGCACCAAAGACTTTTATGGAAACTGTACCATCAAGGAGGAATCCGAGGCAAACTGTACTATTGGATGAAAGATTTTCTCAGAAAAAGGGAAATGAGAATAGTACTGAGAAGAAATTACTCATCATGGAGAAAAGGGACTAGGGGTGTTCCACATGGCTCAGTGCTGGCACCAATTATGTTTTTAATGTATATAAATGACATAGTACCATTGGAAATGAAAGCTATCTAAATATGTTTGCTGATGATGCAAAAATACAAAGGAGAATCACTAACACAGACCCTTGTAAAGAGCTACAAGAAGAATGAAATAAACTTCATGAATGGAGTAATACATGGCAAATGGAATTCAATGTGGATAAGTGTCATGTAATCAAGTTTGGTAAAAGTGAGAAAAGATCAGATTGGGATTATTAGTTAGGAAGTAAAACCATACACATATCAGAAAGAGAAGGACCTAGGTGTGATTGTCACTAACAGACTATCTCCGGTTGACCACATTAGTGAGAAGGTGCGGAACATGTATACACTGCTTACAAATATGAGAACAACATTGACATACATAAATAAAGACATGCTGAGAAAGATAATAACATCATTCATCAGACCAACCCTGGAGTATGCATCAGTAGTCTGGAATGCTCATCTCAAAAAACACATGGATAAGATTGAAAAAGTTCAAAGGGCCGCTACAAGATGAGTACCAAGTTATTTAAGGGATCTAAGCTACAAAGAAAGACTAGAAAAAACTGAATCTGGCAACACTACAGTAAAGAAGAAAAAGAGGAGACATGATTATGCTATATAAATGCATATCAGAGATAGGAGAAAAGACATAAATGAGTATATAACCTACGGGGAAGCGTCAGCAAGAGGACACTGCAAATAACTGCATAAAAAGAGAGGCGATAAAGACGTAAGGAAATTTAGTTTCCCAAATAGGGCAACAGATTAGTGGAATGCACTACCGAGTAGAATAGTGTGTGCCAAAACAATTCGTAAATATAAGGAGATGTATGATGAAAATGGTTTAAGACACAGGACAGGACGAGCTTGTCTCATTCCTGTAAAGTTACAATTAAGTAAGAAAAATTACGTAAGAATACACATCAACAGACACATAGAGGCAGGGAAACACATTATCGCTCAGCCTTGTAAAGACAGGCAATAATAGTTATAATAAGGTGAGGGAAATGAAGAAGTAGAAGAAGAAGAAGAAAATTTTCGCTACAACTGTCGTTAGTTTGTCGTCATATTCTCCGATTTCTATACCGTGAGACATCACACACGAACATACGCAACACAGAAAACCGAAACAACACTGGCTGTGACGGAAGAAAGAAAAATATTTTTCTTGTCTAAGGATTTAATTTAATGCTCTTGGGATGAATTGGAGACTTTTCCACGAAGTATGTTGCATAAGTTTTCTCGTTTTTTTCTTACCCGCCGACCAATATTCTTTCTCTTAACTTTTCCCAGTCTGATTCTCTCTCTCTCTCTCTCTCTCTCTCTCTCTCTCTCTCTCTCTCTCTCTCTCTCTCTCTCTCTCTCTCTCTCTCTCTCTCTCTCTCTCTCTCTATCCTTTCTTTAATCCCAACTCGTCTATCTCGTCATTTTACTTCTCCACGAGACTTACTTCCCTTACTTCCTTCCATCACATATTTTTCTCGTCTTACAATTCTCATCACACTTCCTATCTCACTTCCTCCCTCCTTTACCTTCTTGTCTATCTTCCCTACCCCACCCCATTCTATCCCACCCCCCACATACTGTTTTCACAAAGATTCCCTTCCTTCCTGGCCTTCTCCCTGCCTTTCTCACTCCCAGCCTCATCTCCTCCTTACCCATTAACTTCTTCTCCTGTTTGTCTCCTGCTCTCCCATCCACATTGTTTTCTGTTCTGTTTTCCTCCTTGGTTTCCTAGATTCTTTGATCTTTTCCTACTTGTCATCTATTATTTGCTCCCTTTCCTCCCTACCTCCCTGCCGCTTGTCCTCCTCACTGTCTCCTTGCCTCCCCATCTCACTTCTTCCTTTCCTTAATGCTTCTGCAGCGTTGATTCTCCCTAGCGTTTTCCTTCCACCATCGCCATCACCCTCCCTTCCCCCCATCCGCTTCTCTCCCAGCCTCACTTTTTCTTTAATGTCTTTATTTCCGCATCTTGTCCCTGCCTTGCCTTTTCCCTGTCTCTCTGCCGTTTCATTCCCTGCTTCCCTCACCTCCTACCTCCCTTCTATCTACCTACAACCTGCTTCCTTACCTCACTTCTTCCATGCCAGCGTACCTTCTTCTCCCACATCTTTCGTTCTTCTCGTGTGTGTGTGTGTTTCTCCTCTTCCCATCTCACATGACGTCTTATTATTTCTCTCAACCGTTCCGCCTCAGATTCCTGCCTCTCTCTCCCTCCACATCTCACCTTTTCTTTATTTTCCTGAATCTTCGTTCCTACTTCCTAATTTTTCATTCCCTGTTATTCTAGCTGTCATGCCTTCTCCTTTTCTCCCCTTGTCTCCTCGTTCTTGCTTCTCTGACTTCATGCATTCCTCTCTCTATACTTCATTATTTTGTACTCTACTGTACCTCCTAGCCTCCTCCCTTTCTTCCTCCATGCCCCTTTCCTCCCTGTCTCACTTTCACCCTACCTCCATCTCTGACTTCAGGGTTAAATTTCTGCTTCATTTTCACACTGCCTCTTTATCTCACTTCCATCCCGTCTCCCAACTTTACGTGCACTCTGTTTCCCTGCTTCATTTTCACTCTTTCTCCTTGCTTCATTTCCAACCTGCTTCCCTAAGCCACTTTGTCTCCCTGTCTCACTTCTACTTTGCCTCTCTCCCTTCTTTTGTTCCTCGTTCTCTCTCATCCTTCTCTTCTCACTTTTTCCTTGCCTTGACTTCTCCTTGTATCCCTGTCTCTTCTTTCCCTATTCCCTTACATCTTTGCATGCTTTCCTTCCTGTCTCTGTCTCTGCCTTCCTCCCTGTTTGGGCCACAGTTAATATATAGAGACAAAAATGGGCGGAATATTCCTTTTACACACTCCACTTAATTGGACCCATTTGTATGTTTCACTTTCCTTTTTATGTCAAGGAGATACATAGTTTACACGATCATGTATTTTCAGGTGCTGGTCCGCCTCAGTACATCTCTCTCTCTCTCTCTCTCTCTCTCTCTCTCTCTCTCTCTCTCTCTCTCTCTCTCTCTCTCGCTTCCCCCAGATTACATTTGCTCTCACGCTGTCTGCAACTTCACTCTCACTCAACCGTTATCTCAGAAGAAGCCCGCTGATGGCACACTTGAAGTACATGGTTGAAGTATACTCCATCTTTTTTGTTTGCAAACACTGGGGCATGGGTACTGATACACTTCTAACCTTTTCTCCTTTCTTCGTTGAATAGACAACCAAAGCTTGTGGTGTTTTCTTGTTTACTGGCAGAGAGTTTGGTAGCACTTACCAGAGCAAGAACAAGTAGATGCAAGACAAGTTTATTTCTCAATTTTCTTAAGAGGGATTTCGATGAATCTTTCGATGTTTTAATTTTCAAGGTACCCCCAATACTGTCCACCATATACTCCCCAGATTTATTATGCAAGTCCAGAGTTAGTTGGTCTTCAGAACTGGGCACATTAGGATGTATTCCAGTATCAATAACGACAGTTTATGAATTGGTTCTGTGTTTCATTAATTAAATAATCGATTTGGTTAGGTTCAGAGTCAGCTCCTATTCCTGTCACAAATAAGGGCTTAATAATGGAAACAGATACTGACTCTCCTTTCTGGCCTGTTTAAGGAAAAACAATGGGTAATGGGCCGTCAGTGATATTATTTCCTGGGCTTTTGAACATTAGAACTTTTGTTTGTTTGAAAGTCCTATGAAGGAATCTTCCACAGAAGTCTGACTCTGTTGTCAGGTTTATGAGATTTACTGAGATCAGAATTTTTACTTTGGTTAGCATATCTTACTCTTAGGCTATGGAAGTGATGAAGTTTCCTGTGGGCCTGAATATAGATCTTTGTGCCCTTCTTCTACAGAACAGCTGCTGTTATATGGTATTTGTACCTACCTACCTGGGTGTATCAAGGTTTAACTGGATCAAAGGACTCCAATACCTTATCGGTCAAAAAGCCCATAGTGGCTAATTCAGTTCACCAACTGTTGACAATTTTAATTCCTTCACAGTATAAGTAAAAATGAACGACATTCTTGCACCTGAATAAAAATAGAGTAGATGGAGATACTGTTGGTAATCATTAATGGCGTTTGCTTCTGCAGTTGGTACTGCAGCTGCTAAATATCATTTGGTAACCCTTTCTTACCTCCGCAAAGGTTATGTTTTTGCCGGCGTTTGTTTCTTTTTTGTCTGTTTGTTTGTGTGTCTCTTAGCAACTTTACTCACAAACTTATGAACGTATTTTGATGGAATTTTGTGCAAAGGTGAGCTAAGGGACAAGGGAGAAATGAAATTTTAGGGCGGATGCTGATCCTGAGTATCCCGCAAATATATCCAAATGTGTTCAGTGAATAACAATGAAATTTTGTGGAAAGGTGGGCCATGGACCAAGAAAAAATTGATAAAATTTTGTGCGGATCCAGATCCGGATCCTATATCCACGGATCCGGATCTGGATCTGGATCCTTTCAAAGTGTGATTAGGCCATCCTCAACTTCCTTACAGGAATAGTTATTTTTTTTTATATAATCTGTTTTTAGAGATGTAATTTAATGCAGCAATCAGTCAGATGCATCATCATCCTGGTAAGTGTCTTAGGCCTTCAAATTACAGCTAACTACAACCTGGAAGTTTAGCAAAAAGTCAAAGTCATGTTTGGGAGTGAGTGGGTAGCTCGAACTCTTAATTTATTAATGGTCTGTTCGTTATCTTTATAGATATTTTAAAAGATAGTCAGAGCCACCTCACATTCATCATCTTCTACATGTGATTCACTTGTTTTATGGGATGTGACTTTGACTTGCTCTTGTACTGTAGATATGAGAAATTAACATTTAAGAGCTCTGGTCTATCCAGGGTTGATTTTCGAATTTATACAAAATTTTGATCTCTTGTGTCCACCATTAAATTCTGGATGTGTTATTTTTGGAAGAGGTGTTTTACAGAATACATTGACTGATTCTTTATTTCTATCTATCTGTCTATCTATCTATCTGCCTATAGCCAGACGCCATACCGTAATCCCGTCAGGGTTGGCCATTTGATTCTGAATTGGTTGTTTTGTGGGGAGGGGCACTAACCTTCAGCCAACCCACTTCTGGACACATAGAGAAGAAGTGTGGGTTGGTTATATGATTACCATCCAGCGATGTAAAATGTCGTCACTCAATGTAAACCCACCTGAAATAGAGAGAATAATAATAAAATGTGGCAAGAAAGATGGAAGGTCTAGGAAGAGAGGAGGGCGGACAGAGGAAAAAAATAAAATAAAAGGATAAAGGTGAAAGAAGAAATAGGCAGCACTACATCAAGCGAGTGGATGATGGTCGCCACCATCTACCACCACCACAACTACTACTACTACCACTACTACTACTACTACTACTACTACTACTACTACTACTAATAATAATAATAATAATAACAATAATAATAATGATAATAGTACAATAATAATAATAATGATAATAATAATAATAATAATAATAATAATAATAATAATAGCTATCTATCTATCTATCTATAGCCCGACGCCCTAATCCCGCAAAGGGTGGCCGCAGACAAAACGTCTCCAAGTCACTCTGTCACCCACCATTTGACTCCCCTCCCCCCAACTCACCCCCCCCTCCCTCATATACCTCTCAACTCCATCCCTCCACCTCATCCTCGGTCTACCCCTCCCTCTCCCTCCCTCCACCTCACCTACATACACCCTCTTAGTCAGTCTTTCATTCTCCATTCTCTCCACATGTCCAAACCACCTCAGTGTATTTCTCCTAATCTTTTCAACCACATCCATATCTACCCCACAACGTTCCTTCACTTCTTCATTCGTCAACCTGTCCCTCCACGTCACTCCACATGCTCCTCTCAAGTAACTCATTTCCACTGCTCTCACTCTTGACTTGTTCCCCTCTTGCAAGGTCCACGCCTCGCTTCCATACTTCAGGGTAGGGATCACAATACCATCATGCAGTGACTTCTTAACTTCCATACGCACCTCCCTATTTCTCATCACTGCTTTCAGTGTACCAACAACCTTTCTTCGCTGCTGTACCCTTTCACGTACTTCATCCCCCAAAGTTCCATCCTTACTCATCACACTACCCAAGTACTTGAATGCACTCACATTCTCCATATCCTCACCATCCAACCTCACTGCACACTCTGTGACTTCATTCCTCTCAAACACCATAACTTTACTTTTGTTTATATTAACTTTCAGCTTCCTCCTCCTACACACTGTCCCAAATTCATTCACCAAACCTTGCAACTCCCATTCATCTTCACTCAACAATACTGTATCGTCAGCAAACAGCAACACCGGAAGCTTCCAAATCTCACCCTCATTCATTAGGGCCACCCCCACATCCACTGCCCTACCTTGCACCTCCTTTACAACCCTGTTCATATATATATATATATATTAAACAGCCATGGAGACATCACACACCCCTGTTTCAGTCCCACATTGAGATCAAAGAACTCACTCAGCTCACCATCCACTCGCACCGTAGCCCTAGCTCCCTCGTACATACTCTTCACAGCACTCAACAATTTCCCCTCCACTCCATATATTCTTAATACCTTCCGCATACCTTGCCTATCTATCTATTCTGTCATAAGCTTTCTCCAAGTCCATGAAGGCAGCATACACTTTCCTTCCCTTCTCTAGATACTTCTCCACTAAACATCTTAGAACAAATATCTGATCTACACACCCTTTTCCCTTCCTAAATCCCCCTTGTTCTTCTCCAACTAGCTCCTCTGTCATATGCCTAACCCTACCAATGAGTATTCTACCATATATTTTACCAGTCACACTAAGAAGGCAAATACCCCTATGGTTACCACATACTTCTCTCTCCCTTTTTCCTTTGTACAGAGGAACAATTATACCTGATTTCCAGTCCTCTGGAACCCTTCCCTCTTCCCAAGCCAATCTACACATCTTCCATATCCACTCCACAACAATCTCACCCCCATACCTAAGCATTTCACCACACACTCCATCAATTCCTGGGGCCTTTCCCAGCTTAATCTTCTTCATCGCTTCCACTACTTCCGACCTACTGATCTCTTCCTCCCTCCTCTCATCTCTTCTTCTCCCAGCCATTCCCCAACCACTTATATTCACACTGCTCTCACTCTCTACATTCAACAAATCCTCAAAGTGCTCCTTCCATCTCCTCAATTTCTCTCTCTTCTCCACCAACAATCTATTATTCCTATCTTTCACTCCCCTACTATTTCCCCTTTCACACTGCCTTACTTTCTTTACCTCCTTCCAAAACAATTTCTTACTCTCCCTCCATTTCACACTCAGATTCCTCCCAAACTCTTCATCCACTTTCTTCTTACTCTCCTTCACCAGTCTCTTAACCTCCCTTCTCCTGCTCACATATACCTCTCTCTTCTCTCTCTCATCTTCTCCCCTACCTCTACTCGCCAACCATTCACCATATGCCTTCTTCTTTTGTTCCACAGCTCGTTTCACCTCATCATTCCACCATGCTGTCCCTTGCACACCCTTGCATCTCCTCCTCACTCCAGAAACCGCCTCACACGCTGCGCTTATCTCTTCCGTGAATATCTTACATACGTCTTCCACCCAATAATAGTAATAATAATAATAATAATAATAATAATAATGATAATAATAATAATAATAATAATAATATAATAAAAATAATAATAATAATAATAATGATAATAATAATAATAATAATAAAAATAATAATAAGATGGCAATTCTCACTACAACAATCGTTGGTTTGTCGTAATATTCTCCGAAGTCCTATACCGTGAGACAACACACGCGAACATCGACAAAACAGTGCACGAGAAGACCGAAATAACAGTGATTGTGACGAAAGAAAGGAAAATATTTTTATTGTCTAAGGATTAAATTTAAAGCTCTTGGGATATGTTGGAGACTTTCCAACAAAGTATGGTGCTTATTTTTTTTTTCTTACCAACCTGCTACCATTCTTCCTCATAAGTTTTCCCAATCTGAATCTCTCTCTCTCTCTCTCTCTCTCTCTCTCTCTCTCTGTTTCTCTCTCTCTCTCTCTCTCTCTCTCTCTCTCTCTCTCTCTCTCTCTCTCTCTTCTCTAATCCAAACATGTCCCTCTCGTCCATTTACTTCTCAACGAGACTTACTTCGCTTACTTCCTTACATCACCTTCTATTTTCCTCTTCTTACAATTCTTATCACACTTCCTATCTCACTTCCCCCCTCCACCATCTTCTTATCTATCTTCCCTATCCCTCCCCATTCTATCCCACCCCACACATATTGTATTCACAGAGATTCCCTTCTTCCCTGGCCTTCTCCCTGCCTTTCCCACTCCCAGCCTCATTTCCTTCTTACCCATTACCTTCTTCTCTTTCTGCTTGTCTCCTGCACTCCTATCCACATTGTTCTCTGTTCTGTTTTCCTTCTTGCTTTCCTAGATTCTTTCATCTTTTCATACATAAGTCATCTATTATTTGTTTCCTATCTTTCTTCCCTATCTTCCTGCCGCTCGTCCTCCTTACTGTCTCCTTGTCTCCCCATCTCACTTCTTCCTTGCCTCCATGCTTCTGCAGTGTTGATTCTCCCTAGCATTTTCCTTCCACCATCGCCTTTACCCTCCTTCCCCCCCATCCGTCTTTCTTTCCCAGCCATTCTTCTTCTTTAATGTCTGTATTTCCGCATCTTTTCCCTGTCTTGTGTTTTCCCTGTCTTTTTGCCACTTCATTCCCTGCTTCCCTCACCTTCTACCTCGCTTTTCTCTGCCTACAGCCTGCTTCCTTACCTCACTTCTTCCATGCCAAAGTATCTTCTTCTCTCACGTATTTCGTTCTTCTCGTGAGTGTGTGTGTGTGTGTGTGTGTGTGTGTGTGTGTGTGTGTGAGTGTGTGTGTGTGTGTGTGTGTGTGTGTGTGTGTGTGTGGGTGGGTGGGTGTGTGTGTGTGGGTGGGTGGGTGGGTGTTTATTTCTCGTGTTTCTTCCAGCCTGCATGGCGTTTTATTACTTATTTCAACCGTTCCGTCTCAGATTCCTGTCTCTCTCTCCAACCACACCTCACCTTTTCCTTATTTTCCTACCTCTTCCTTCCCTACTTCCTCATTTTTCGCTCTCTGACATTCTACCTTCATGCCTTCTCCCTTTCTCCCCTTCCCTCCTCGTTCTTACTTCCCTGACTTCATGTATTTCTCTCTCTATACGTAATTATTTTTTACTCTACTGTACCTCCTAGTCTCCTCCATTTCTTCATGTCCCTTTCCTCATTGTTTCACCTTCACACTACCTCCCTACCTCACTTCAAGGCTAACCCTTTGCTTCATTTTCACACTGCCTCTTTATTTCACTTCTATCCCGTCTCCCAACTTTACGCCCACTCTGCTTCCCTGCTTCGTTTTCACTCTTTCTCCTTGCTTCATTTCCAAGCTGTCTCCCTAAGCCACTTTGTCTCCCTGTCTCACTTCTACTTTGCCTCTCCCCCTTCTTTTGTTCCTCGTTCTCTCTCATCCTTCTCTTCTCACTTTTTCCTTACCTTGACTTCTCTTTGTATCCCTGTCTCTTCTTTCCCTATTCCCTTACATCTTTGCATGCTTTCCTTCCTCCTTGTCTGGGCCACTGTTAATATATAGCTACCAAACTGGGCGGAATATTCCATTTACATACACCACTTGGACCCATTTGTATGTCTCACTTTCGTTTTTCTTCTCAAGAAGGAACGTAATTTACACTGTTTCATGATTTTTCAAGTGCTGGTCCGCCTCAATACGTCTCTCCTCTCTCTCTCTCTCTCTCTCTCTCTCTCTCTCTCTCTCTCTCGCTTCCCCAAAATTACATTTGCTCTCACGCTCTCGGCAATTTCTCTCCCACCCAACCGTTATCTCAGAATTTCACTCGTGCTGTTTCATACTTTTCTCTCATTTTTCTTTAAATTTTGTCTCTTGAAATATTTCCTTTCATCTTCAGCTCTTATCAAAGTGCCCTTCTTTTCCTGCTTTTCTTCCAGGTATCACATTATTCAGAACATACTACGCATATTTTAGTCAGGTTTTTCGGGTATCTGACTAATCTCTTTAATCTCAAGCTACAGTCACCCGTATTTTCTTTGGCTACAAGAATTTCGTAATACTTCTTTCTCTGCGATTTGTTATGCCTACCACACCTTATGCCCCAGTCACACTGCAGGTACGACTTGTCGCAAACCTGAAAATCGCGAAGCCAGTTCGCGACCACGGAGGTCTCTGAGCAGTTGTGACACCGATCGGCTACCTTTGGTCGTCCAGTGTCCGTCCAGTGGGCGGCCAAACGGCGACCATGGCCAGGTACACACAGGTGAAGACACTGACGGGTGTCCGGCCGGTCCGCGTCCTGTTGCAGTTCAGACCGCGACCTCTAGGCCGCCACTAGATGAACACCGGCCGCTGATTGGCCAGCGGCTGGTCATGGTCCAGCCCACCACCTGTCACTCGACCAGTTGCTGGCTGAACGGCGGCAGGACTTCAACCACCACCCCGGACAAGAGGCTTGTGGACGGCGGCTGCCGCAGTTCAGTCATCGCCTTGACAGAGTGTGGACAGCCACTGCACAGAGCGGGCGGCGACTGGCCTCTGTCTGGATGGAAACCACCGCTTAAAAATCAGGTGTCGCTGACCAGTTGCAGTCTGTATGCTGGCCAGATGCAGCCCACCCGCCCATTGGGCTGCTTCCGTGCCACGACATCGGTTGTCACAGGGAGGTTTTTCGTGCAGCACGAAAAACCTCGCGACGATTTTTTGGTCGCCATGGTGGCCTGCGGCTAGACCGAGACATATGAAGACTGGTCATACACCTCACCAAAACCAACTACGACTTGCAGGTCGCGGGTGGTTTGCGATAAGTCGTACCTGCAGTGTAACAGGGGCCTTATCGTCCTCTTGTATGATGCTGATGATACTGTGTCGATAATCATCCCACGAAGCTAAGACTGCCATCTGTCTTTTGTTCATTTTCTGTATAATGCTTTGTTCAGATATTACGAAATGGAGGGATTAAATCCAATCGTCATTAAATCCTCAAGTAAAACAGACCTTTCCAAGCTAAGTATATCTTCTAGATTTAGCAAGAATATACTAGGAAACAAGTGTCCACACCTAGGAGTGAAACGTGTTACAATGAGTGGACTGTTTTCCAGTAGGGTATCTCTGACTAAAATGCACTCATTTCTCCTGTAATTTCAGCTCTTGCCTTGGTTGAGGTACAGGTATCTTTATTTTGCAGAATCAAATAACCATGTCCGAACTTGTGACTGACCTCAAAGATCTAAACCATTCTTTTTGTGTATGACGAAAGCGATACAAGACTGATAATAACCAATCATACGTCATCTCTCATAAGAATAATTTTTGAACAAAGATTCATAACATACGTGATCATCATCATCATCATCATCCGGGCTTCCTTTCCCAGCCTAGGACAGGGTGAGGAGTAGCAATGTCCAGACAGCCCAAGTTTGCCCAGTCTAATGGGCCACACATCCATTCACTCACCATTCAAGCCCTTGGAATACTGGCTTTATCCGATACGCCAGAAACATTCACCACGTCCTGTAGCTTCACATAAACGTATCTGATAGAATCAATCCGAACGCTGTTACATTAAAAGTGGGTGCCAAACCCCTGACCATACACTTCTTCTCACAACATTCATCCAGCCAGCTCCATCTCTTGTCAGTCTCCTAGCCTCACCGACTTCCAATACTTCTTTTCCTCACACACTCATCCATCACATCCTTCCATCTTCTCCTTGGCCTACCTCGCTTCCTTCCTCCTTCAAATTCGCTCATATTTACCCTTTTCGCCACTGTATTGTTATCCATTCTCTCCACATGACCATACTATCTTAGTACACTCTCTTCGATTCTGGTGTCCGCAGACTTCCTCACCCCGCATCTTTCATGAACCACATTACTTTGTACCCTATTCACACTCTGTACTCCAAGTACATTCCTCAGCAATTTCACCTCCATTGCTCTCACTCTTGACTTTTCATTTTCATGCCACATCATAGTTTCACATCCAAATGTTAACCCGCCCCGTCCCGACCACTTTTTCACCACTGGTACCCCCCAATCCCAACCATTTTTGGACCCAAATTTTTTTTGCTAAAACTTTCGCCTTTGGTCAGAAATAATGGTCAATCACAAAGAAATTGTTCACCGGGGTCCATAAGTGGCCCAAACAGGTATACCTTCGTCACACCTGGTACCGTGTTCTCTGTACGTGGTCTGAGGCTCTCACGTTTTCTATGGTATTATAAGTCTGGGAAACCAATGAAAGTAAGTAGATATGCATTTATTACAAACATAAAAACATGTGATACAAGAGTAAATTGGATTTTATACAAAAATAGAGCTGAAAAAAGCATTGTACCATCGTGCGAACCAAGCAAAATCGGGCAGACTGGTCACGATGAATCGCTAACATTCTTGAATCATGATACATATCATTTTTTCTACTTACATAATACATCTCCAATAACATTACACCATTTTACATTTTATTGAACTGTTCTTACGTATTCACAGGGCTTTCGATAACATTTAGCTTAATGTTAGCGCTTATTTACGTAGTGAGTGAACTCGATGTGACTGTTGTTTCAACTCGTATTGTGTTTTTTCAACTTACATAATACTTTCCTAATAACATTATACACTTTTCCACTTTTGAGAACTGTTTTGAGATAGTTTCAGGCCTTACGTAAATATTTAGCGTAATAATAGCGCATAATAACACAGACGGTGAAGTCGCTATGACTACTATTTCAACTTACAACCTATTTTTGTACTTATATAATAATTCTCCAGTAACATTGCACATGTTTCCACTTGTTATAATTGATATCACATAATTTGAGACCTTACTATTCTACTGAGCGTCATATTATCGCATATTTACACAGTGAGTGTTATCGCGATATCATTTGTTTCATCTTACACTAGTATTCAACTTATAAATTACTTTCCTACTAATATTACACCCTTTTCCACTTTATATCATTCCTATCACATACTTACTGACCAGAATGTTCTACTGAGCGTAATATTTTCGCAGATTTACACAATTGGTGTACTCGTGACATCAATTGTTACAACTTACACTATTTTTCAACTTATACGTTACTTTCCTGCTAACATTACACCCGTTTCCACTTTATATTCTTGCTATCACACATTTACTGACCAGAGTGTTATACTGAGCGTCATATTTTCGCAGATTTACACAGTGGGTGTAGTTTTCATATCACTTCTTTCAACTTACACTATTTCTCAACTTATACATTACTTTCCTGAAAACATTACACCCGTTTCAACTTTATATAAGACTTAGCACATACTGACTGGCCTTACCATTATACTGAGCGTCATATCGCCATCCCACACAGTTTCAATAGTGTAGGAAGTTATGGTACTCTCTGAAACATGGCTGAAGGCACAACACAACATTGCACTCTACACACTCGTACCTTGTGTCTTTTCTCTGAGTGGCTGATCTGACTGTCGAGTGCTTGCATACATGGCAGCGGCGCTGGGGATTACAATGGTTTGGGTCGGAAGGGATTGTGCTAGGATAGTGGCGTCCTGCGAGGCGTAGGGGAGTCTGGGCAGCCATGGGGGTGCGGGTGCGGTGTGTGGGTCTGTCCTGGGCATGCCTGGCGATTATTTCACGTGCCAGCTCCCTCACAAACCCCTCAAAGGTCTCTGATACTCCTGTTGTCATGGCGTGCAGGTAGTGTGCGTTCAGGACCGTGCTGTCGAGCAAGTGGAAAAAGATCTTTTTGTACCACTTCATCGTGGTCCTGGCACAGTCAGCACTGGAAATCATCGAGTCTGACTGATCCACTTGCCTCATGTTCAGATTATAGTCCAGTACAGACTCGGGTTTCCAGACGTTGCGCCTCCTCTCGCTACGGTGATCAACGGAGTCTGTGCGGTGCATCAGGGGGCTGTGTACAGTTGATAGGAGGCAAACTTCTCTGTTGTGGTTCCACAGGGTGGCAAGGATGTTATTTGCCTGGAAGAAAACCACCTCGTTCTTGTCAAGTTTCCTCCCTATCTTGACCATATGGCGACGGTTTCTCTTGACTGTATCACAGACTCCGGTGTCGTGTTGGTGGAGGAACCTAGCGAGAAGAGAGCTAGTGTACCAGTTGTCCAGGTACAACACATGACCACGATGAAGGTACTCCTCTATCATTGTCTTCACCACGGCCCCTGAGAGTCCTATACTACGATCTTTTGTTATATCTGTCTGTGCGCCCGTGTACAAGACTATGTCTTGCACATAACCAGTCTTACAGTCACACATAACAGAGATCTTGAACCCAAAACGGTGTCTCTTGCTGGGTATGTACTGGCGAAAGGAAATATTGCCTCTCCACAACACAAGACTCTCGTCTATGACGAGGTCTCTGTAAGGATAAAATGAGGAGAGGAACATTTCCCGTAATTGATCAAATACCAGCCTAATTCTCCTCATTTTATCAGTGTTATTTGCATTAGCTGGATCTTCTGCATCAAAAAAGTGGAGGCGGCTGAGAATCTGCTGAAATCTATTACGACTCATCACCTTTCCAAAGAATGGTGTGAGGATCATTGGGTCAGTTGTCCAGTATGCAGGAATTTGGTTTTTTCTTACCACACCCATCAAGAGAACCAGGGCAAAAAATAAGAACATCTCAGAAATTGTCACAGATAGTCATATTGCTGGGAATGCCTGCTCATTGTTCCCAAACGTTCACTTTCACGGCACTGTGTTCGTGAAAATATGTTTGTCTGTTCCACTATGCACCCCACAAACGCCTCCCCAAAGAACAAGTGGAAAAAATCCACCCTAGTGGAATCCGCATGCACACCTGGATCCGTGCAACCAGACTGCCACTCCTCAGTGAAAGGGTGAATCATGGGAGTAAAATTACTCCCATCTTCCCAGTTCCACGAGACACCACCATCTCCAGCCACGTCCCCATCGTCGCCTTTGTCAGGGTGGGGAGGTGGAGAGCGGCGCCTTTCATCACTCGCACTTCTCTTCCCTCTCCCTTTTCTTTTACCCTTTCCCTTCCCTTTCCTTCCTTTCCCCACATCCTGGGGCTGTGGGGAGGAAGTTTGGGAATATTGTGGGGCAAAAGACGTGCTGGGGAGTGGCTCCACCTCCTCTCCCCTAGGCCTACGTGCACCACGTGCTCATGCTGCCTCCCTCACACCACTTTCCCTTTCACCCCGCACTCCCGCCACACCACTTTCCCTTTCACCCCGCGCTCCCGCCACACTACTTTCCCTTTCACCCAGCACTCCCACCACACCACTTTCCACTTCCCCAGACAGAAGACTTGGACCATACCTTATTTGTCTTCTCGCCCCACCTTCTGATCCTCGGGGTGAGATTTTCTCCTTACCCAACCACGAGGCGATATCATGTCCTAAGCCGCCGTCATCGTCATCGTCCTCATCCTCATCCTCATCAGAATCGGGATGGAGAGAGGTCCGTGCACGTGGTTGGGGTGCAGGCTGGCCTTCCCTTGCCTTACGATATGTCACATACCGCTTTTTCCGGGGCGAAGGGACCTCTTCATCACTGCTTGTTATTTCTTCCTCTGGCTGGACGTAATCTCGATCCACCACATCATCATCAAGTGGAGAATCACTATCTCCAGTGAAGGCCTCCAGGGTGGATGCTATTTTGTCGTCTGAGAGACCTTTCCGCGCCATGTCTGACCTGGGTCACTGCTAACAGGTGAGTGACCGAGACAAGGGTGAGCGCGGGTCACGCGGGGTCTGGGACGCTTCCCGCCTGGCGGCAGGTAGGGGAGGCTTGGGTAGGTAGGCTAATTGAAAATCTCGCGCGAATTTTGAAAATTGTGGAAATTATGAACCTTGCAATTGCAGGACGTTGAAGTACGTCAACGGGATTGGCAGTGACAAAACGTGAGGACCTGGAAGTATGTCGACGGGACGCCGCGGGTTAAACTTGGCACTAAACTCCTTCATGTAAGCCTCGCTCAGCTGCAGCTCTCAAGACTCTGCTTCTTATGAAGGCTGTCATTGCGCCAGCTACTTTCCTTCCTTGTGTCACTTTACTTTCCACTTATTTTGCAAATTTTCCTCTTTTTTTTTATCATTCCACCCAAGTATCTGAACTCCCTCACAAATTCCAGTTTCTTTCCATTCACCGTAACATCACACTGATTGTCGCCTTCTCTCAGTAACCATTACTTTACTCTTTTCTACATTTACTCTCAAGGCACGATGTTCACCAACATCAGCAAAACTCTGCACTAGTCTACCAAGTTCTTGCCCAGTATTTGCAAATAGCACTACATCATCAGCATATAACAAATTTGAGGTATTCCATCCATCACCATTCATTACCAACACCATCCCTCTCTCCATTATTCAGGTTTTTGCTTCTCTCATCATCCCATCCATAGTTATATAGTGGACAACAATAGAGACATCACACAACCTTGTCGCATGAACCATTCACTTAGATGCCCATTTACCCTTACACATGACTCACTAGCATCACAAAAACTCTTCAAGGCATCTAGCAGCTTACCATTTACACCGTGCATGCGCAAAACCTTCCACAGCCCTTCTCTGTCTACTTTGTCGTATGCTCCTTCCAGATCCATAAATGCCATGAACACCTTCTCACAAGCCTTCGCCACTATCTGTCTTATTGCAAATATTTGATCCACACATCCTCTGCCACTCCTAAAGCCACCCTATTCACAATTCATTAGGATTTCCGATATCTCTCTTGCTTTCTTTATAATAATTCTTCCATATACTGTACCTTCCCTACAGCACTCAGTAAACTTATGCCATGATAATTCTTGCGCTCACTTCGCTCACCTCTATTTTTGTACAGGGGTACAATCACAGCCTTTTCCACTCTGCTGTCCTAGTTTCATTCATCTATGCCTTCTTACATAATCTTCAACAAGCACATCATTCCGCTCCCTCCACTACACTTAACCATCTTTGCATACACCTCATCAACCCCAGCTGCTTTCCCATTTTTCAACCGCTTCATAGCGTTCTTCACTTATGCAAGTGTCACGTTTTCTGGCATTGTATTCCTTCTCTGCACACCACCAAAACCAATCATGGTTACATTCGCTCTGCCCTCTCTATTCCCATTCATCAGAGTTTCAAAATATTCTTTCCAACTGGTCTTTACTTCATCCCCATAGATTAATACTCTACCACTTACATCCTTCACGCTTTCACACTGCTTTCCGCCATCACTTCTATATTTCCGCACATCTTTCCATAATAACTTCCTATTTTCAGAGTAACTTGCATTCATTTTTCTTCCTGGTTCATCATTTGATGATCTAGGAAACTTACATGGTAATTCCTCTATTTTGGGGGTTGTCAACTGAGAAATAACGGCGTGGAAGAAGTTGAGACGCGGAAGAGAGAGTTATATGTAGAAAGAAAGAGAGAGGTGAAAAGATTGGTAAGGGATAGTAAGAAGAGAGCGGATGAGGAATTTGGAAGGAACTTAAGTGTAAAGTGGAGGTACTGTAAGAAAATGTTCTGGAAAGAGGTGAAAAGAGTAAGGCAGGGTGGAAGTGAAGTTAGCAGGGGAGTAAAAGATAAAGATGGTAGATTACTAGTGGAGAAGGGAGAAAAAGTGAGCGGATGGAGAGAACACTTTAAGGAATTGTTGAACATAGAGGATGGAAGTAATGCAAGTATAAGTGGCTGGGGAATGGCTGGGAGGAGGAGGGAGGTGAGAAGACAGGAAGAAATCAGTAGGATAGAAGTTGTGGAAGCAATGAAGAAATTTAAATTGGGGAAAGCCCCAGGAATTGATGGAGTGTGTGGTGAAATGCTGAAGTATGGGGGAGAGATAGTAGTAGAATGGATGTGGAAAATGTGCAGATTGGCCTGGGAAGATGGTAGAGCCCCGGAGGATTGGAAGTCAGGTATAATTATTCCCTTGTACAAAGGAAAAGGGGAAAAAGAAGTGTGTGGTAATCATAGGGGCATCTGTATTCTTAGTATAATAGGAAAAGTGTATGGTAGGATACTTATTGACAGAGTTAGAGAAAGAACAGAGGAATTAGTTGGAGAAGAACAGGGAGGCTTTAGGAAGGGAAGAGGTTGTGTAGATCAGATATTCATTCTTAGATCTTTAGTGGAAAAGTTTCTAGAGAAGGGAAAGAAGTTGTATGCAGCTTTCATGGATATGGAGAAAGCATATGACAGGGTGGATAGACAAGGAAGTTGTTGAATGCTGTGAAGAGTATGTATGACTGTGCTAAGGCTGCAGTGCGTGTGGATGGTGAAATGAGTGAATTTTTCTCCTTGAAGCTTGGGTTGAAACAGGGGTGTGTCATGTCTCCATGGTAGTTCAATCTGTACATGGATGGGGTAATAAAAGAGGTACATGGTAGGGTTGTCGATGCTGGAGTGGCCCTGGTGAGAGAGGGTAGTGTTTGGAAACTCCATGAACTGTTGTTTGCAGATGATATTGTTTTGTTGAGTGAACACGAAGGAGAGCTGCAAGGCTTGGTGGATGAGTTTGGGAGAGTGTGTAAGAATCGGAATCTAAAGGTGAATGTAGGGAAGAGTAAAGTGAGAGAGGTGAAGTCAGTGAATGTACAGCGAGGTTGGATGGTGAGGAATTGGAATATGTGAGTAGGTTTAAGTACTTGGGTAGTGTGATGAGTAAGGATGGAGGTTTGGAGGGTGAAGTGTTTGAAAGGGTACAGCAGGGAAGAAAGGTTGCTGGTTCCTTGAAAGCAGTGATAAGAAGCAGGGAAGTGAGCATGGAAGTGAAAAAGTTACTACATGACAGTATTGTGATACCAACTCTAACGTATGGAAGTGAAGCTTGGACGTTGCTGGAAGGACACAAGTCAAGAGTGAGGGCAGTGGAAATTAGTTATTTAAGAGGAGCCTTTGGAGTCACATGGAGAGACAGGCTGACAAATGAGGATATAAAGGAGCGTTGTGGTGTGGATGTGGATGTGATAGGAAGCGTTAGGAGAGATACACTGAGGTGGTTTGGTCATATGGAGAGGATGGAGGGTGAAAGACTGACGAAGAGAGTGTATGTGAGTGAGGTGGAGGGGGGAAGAGGGAAGGGGAGGCCGAGGATGAGATGGAGGGATGGGGTGGAGAGGTATATGAGAGAGGGGGGTGTGAGTTGGGAGCGGGGCAGTGAAATGGCAGGGGACAGGGCGACGTGGAGGCGATTTGTTTGTGGCCACCCCGAACGGGATTGAGGCTTCTGGAAATAGGCTAGATAGATAGATAGAATAGTCAACTAAATGGACTACTCTGAAAAATCCCAGCATTTTCACGGCATAGGCACTTTAGAGAATGCTTTTGACATTAGAAATGGGGAGATAAATCACTCATTATGGGAGAGTCTACCTAGCAAGATCATTAGTACTTCAAATGGTATAATCCATATACATGAATATAAAATTACCACAAAATTGCACGATTAGAGGCAGTCTCAATTTACACCCCCACCCAGCCGCTGGCTTGCGGAGCAGACTTTGCGTGAAAATGTTCTCCCGCCCTCCACGTCTACCTATACCTTTCCTTTCCCTTGACTCCTCCTATCCCAGTCTCTTCACCTTCTCCTCTTTTACCTGTTCCGTGTGTCTCGCTTTTTGTTTCGTTTATGGCTTACTTTCTCCAAACCTCCTTCTTTTACATCCCTGATGCCTCATGCGATCCACGGCGTCCTCCTTCCCTTCTTTTATCCCTCCCGTTTATGACTTCCTCTCTCCTGCGTTCTTTCTTTTCCTTTCCTTCCACGTCTCCATGTTTCCTACTTTCCTTAGCCATTTCCCTCACCACATATCCCTTGGTTCTTTTCTCTCCCTCACCTTCTCCCTTTTGGCTTTCTCTCCATCCCTCTTTTTATCTCTCTTGGTCTTGCTCCTTCACGATTACTCAATTTTTCTATGACAACTTGTTTATACGGATCTCCTCTCCATTCCTCCTTCTTCATTTAAGGCTCATTCAGCTTCTTCACTTCCTTATCTCTCCATTTCTCCATCTAATATTTTTCCCTCTTACCTCTCTTCCATGTCTCCATCCCTTCTCTCCCCCGTGCCTTCATTCCTGTCTCACTCCTTCACCTTCTTCATTTTTTTTTCCAACTGTCTCATGAAAATTACCACTTTCTTTATAGTCTACTCCCTCTTCCTCCAGACCTTCCTGTCATTCACCATTTCTTCTCATTTCACCCATTCGTCTTCCATCAATAGTTCCTCTCCCTTCGCTCCTTCTCTTCATGTCTCATCTCTTCCTCCATCTACTCCCCCTTCCCCAGCTACCTAAGTCCCCCTCTCCCTCCAAGCCCTCTTTATATTTACCACGTCTCCTTCATTCAATTGTTTGTTTTATTTATGCTTCCCTTCTCTTCCCCCTTTCCCTCCATGTATCTTTCCTCAGTCTCTCCATGTGTCTATCATCCTTGTCTTCTTATTTTTCTCCAACCTTCTCATAATCCCGAAATCATTATCATCCTTCCAAGTATCCCCCCGTGGTGATATTCCAGACTAATTAATGTAAGAACTGTATCACCACTCAGCACCGAAATTATTTAGTCTCACACTCTTTGTCATCTTATCTCAATATTCACCCTTTCTGTCACACTCTCTTTTCATTTGTCTGTCTAGTGGTAGGTGCAGGCGCCCATTATCCGTTCACTCGATGTAGTGTTGCCGTTAGGCGACTACACAGAGTGGCAAATATAATGGTTACCTGTAACTCAGGTAATCATTTGCAACGATGGGTGATAACCCATTTCCGGGAATGCTCGTCGACGAAGAGGTGACGGTGCGGCCTTATTCTTTACCAACATCCGCGGCCTTACCACAAATTTAAACTCAGTTCATTTTTTCCTTCAGTCCATATCCCCTTTGGCCCTTTTCCTCACAGAACCACAAATCTCACCCTCTACCGATATATCTCCATTTTGTTTTCCCGGTCACCATCTCCTTACAAACTTTCGAAACAAGGGCGGCACCTGTTGTTATATCAAATCCCAATATGCAGTTGATACTATTTTAAACTTCACTTCATCCAGTTTTGATTACTCATTATATAAATTAAATTGCCAAAACATTACCAAATATATCTGTGTAGTTTATCGTTCCCCCAATGCTTCTTCGGAACCCAGTGTATTTGATTCCATATCCACTCAGTTGAGTAACCTTGACCTTGCCCTTGGCAATGAAATTACCATTTTGGGTGATTTTAACATACACAATGTTGAATGGTTATTGCATTCTGCCCGGACTGACGATGCTGGTCTAGAATGCGAGCTGTTTGCGGAATCATTTAATCTCACCCAGTTGGTAAAGCTACCTACCAGAATACCTGATAATCCTGACCATAATGCCCATCTCCTGGATTTATTCTTGCAAAATAATCCAGATCTATACAGGATAGAGGTACTGTCACCACTTGGATCCTCTGACCACAATCTCATCAAAGCCTCATTAGTTAACCCTCCTACACCTCCCCATTCCGAACCTGTCAGGGTGACCCGATGGCGTTTTGACAGGGCAGACTGGGATGGATTTAGAAACTATCTTGCTGATGTTCCATGGCAGTCTTTCTTCTCTAGTGATCCCAATACTACCCAGTCCCAGATTTGCGACTTAACACTAGCTGGTATGGATTTATTCATACCAAGTCAACAGTTCACTAAAAGATCAAACTCTCCAGAATGGTTTGATGGCAATTGTGCCAGAGCAACAGCCCAAAAGTCATTAGCATATAACTCTTACTTAAAATCAAAAACATCTGAATCACTCTCCCAATTTAAAATTGCTAGAAATCATGCAAAAGCTGTATTAAATCTATCTAAATCAAACTTTCTTCAAAAGCAAGCATCAAAACTACTTAACAACCCTAATGACAATAGAATATTCTGGTCAACTCTTAATTCTTTCAATAATAACTTTAACAAGTCATCTTCCATTCCCCAACTAAAATCTTCAGATGTCAGTATTACAAATGACCCACGTGGGAAAGCAGATATCTTTGCTAGTACCTTTGCAAGAAACTCTACCATAGATGATACCAGCCAGAATGTCTCAGTACTGGAACTTGATTCTCCCGAAATTGCCCCACTTAAAATACAGACAAGATTCGTAAAATCCACCCTAGACAATTTACCTACCAACAAAGCTCCAGGCCCAGATGGAATTCCTCCAATTGTTTTGAAAAAGTGTTCCCCTGAAGTTGCCTCTGTCCTAGCCAAAGTATTCAGACTATGCATACGTACTTCTTTATTCCCAAATTCATGGAAAGAAGCCAATATCCACCCAGTTCCGAAGAAAGGAAGTTCGTCTGACCCCTCCAATTACAGACCAATAGCTGTCACATCTTCTCTTGGTAAGGTATTTGAAACTTTAATTAATAAGCATATTGTTAAACATCTTGAATCCAACAACTTAATTAGTGATAGACAATACGGTTTTCGCCACGAAAGATCCACCATTGACATACTCAATCTCTTAACTCATACCATCCATCAATCAATTGATCTTTTTGGAGAAACTCATGCAGTAGCTCTTGATATCTCTAAAGCTTTCGACAGAGTATGGCACCGTTCCCTGCTGTCCAAACTCCCTTGCTATTGACTAACGTCTTTTGTTCCTTTGATTTCTTCTTATCTTAGTGACAGAAAAATAAGAGTAAAAGTAGATGATGTATATTCGAATTTCCACTCAATTAACGCCGGCGTGCCGCAGGGATCAGTTCTGGCACCAACTTTATTTCTGGTTCATATTAATGATCTCTTATCTGTCACTCACAATCCCGTTCACTCATATGCAGATGACTCAACACTACATAGTTCATTCACACTCAGACATCCATTTACAAAGTCTAATATCTCTACCTCTCAACTCAGTACAGCGATCTCCATAAATCAAGATCTAGCTACAATCAGTGAATGGGGACAAAACAACCTTGTCTCTTTTAATGCTAGTAAAACTAAATATATACAGTTTACTAATAGACAGATATTGCCAGATTCGTACATTACCTTCAGTGCTACTAATATTCCCATCTCCAAAAGTATTGAAATTCTTGGTGTCTCACTTAACAGTGCCCTCAGCTGGACCTCTCATGTCAGATCACTTGCTAAGGCCGCCTCAAAGAAACTTGGATTATTCTACAGAGTCCGTAACTTCTTCACCGATGAGCAGTTAGCTATAATTTATAAGAGTCATGTGCGCTCTCAGCTTGAATATTGCTCACCCTTGTGGAATGGATTTTTTTTTTTCCCCCATTTGTTTTTCCTTCCTCCGTTCTGTTATAAAAAAAAAAATAAAAAAAATAACCACATAACCAGATGATTTGAACACTTCCATGGTCCCATCTCTTGGCATGGGACAGTCCTGCAGGGCCCATTGCTTGCCTGCGGTTAATGTTTCTGATTAGCCAGACAAACCGACGTTGGTCTACTACTACTGCCACTTCTATAGTATTACTACTACTAATAATAATACTTTCACTACTACCACTACTAGTACAACTACCACCACCACTACTTCTACTACTACTATTGCTACTTCTGTCACTCATTCTAATCTCTTATTTTAATTTTTTTCTGACAGTTAATTACTTCCCGTGTCCTGTATCTACACCTGCTCTTCATCTCCTATCTTACTTTATTTTGACTCTGTCTGTCTGTCTGTCTGTCTGTCTGTCTGTCTGTCTCTCTCTCTCTCTCTCTCTCTCTCTCTCTCTCTCTCTCTCTCTCTCTCTCTCTCTCTCTCTCTTGTGCCTGCTACTGTTTTTGTCAGCCAGTGAAATCAATTTGATAATATACCTCATCACGTCCAGTCTCAGGGAAATCTGTTTGCTTCTTCCCCTCCCTCTTCTCCTTCTTCCTATTTACATTTATTGAGCGTTATCTTTTTCTGTGTTTCTTTGTTGACAATAAGTATGAATCAATCCATTTTTCGTTACATGTTACAACTTATGTACCTATTCACATTTTATTTCTTTCCCCTACTGGACATAATTGCTATCTTCATCAAACCATCATGCATTCTACCATCGGTCAGTCAGACACTCATTCACCAAAGTATGCCTTCATCCACGATTTCGGTAATTTTTTCGCCATACATCCACACAGCAACAGTGCAGTGCAAAGATCCATCTGTAACTTTATCCATTTTACCATCCATTTAACCATCAGTCATCTACTCAGCATTTTATGTCCCAAAAGTTCCTTCGTGCTGTCAATAAACCGCCAATTTATCCTACTATAAACCAGTAACTCCTCTCGTTACCCTTCTTCCAGTTAGTCAGGTGTATATAATGTTAATCAGTGCATTGCTCTAACCAGTATATTAATCATTATTGCTGTCCATTAAGACCGTAACGACATCCAAGATTCTAAACATGATCTTTCATCCATTTAGCCATCCATCGGGCCTTCGATCGTCTACCGATTATTCAACATTGGAACTGAACAATAGTCCATCCGATTATCCACGCAGCAGCTTTCTAGACTCAGACAGCTCATTCAGCATTAAATAACCTGCCATTCACCAACCAGCTCAACCATTTATCGATTCCTTTTAGTCATTCATGGAACCATAATCCAACCACCCACCACAACTGACTGCAACAATGTTTACATCCATCAGCTAAACCACCGCGATCCTCTGCTTTTCCCATGCTGCGCCCCTTCCTATCTCACTGTTCACCCGTCTATGCTCCACCAACAAACACCATCCAGCCAGAATTCACCATCCAGTATCCAGCAGTTTTTCATCTGCCTTCACTAAAGTATTCTATAATTAAAGCGTCCTTCCAGCCACTACACCAGTCATTTTTGCTATTCGTACAAGCCATTCATAGAAACCAAGCATGTAACTTCACATACTTGAATTCATCCTGACCATCCAGCCAGCCCTCCAGACACTAACAGTACACCCATCCATCTACTAAACTACCTACAGCTCTTCCCATAAAGCGCCCCGCGTTTCGCTGCCCACAAATCTCCACACCACACACAATACCATCAATACAAGTCGTTCTTCCTGATGCTTCAGTTCCCTGACACTGGTCAAATCAGAACAACTGCGCCGTTTTATCGTCTGAATTACCTTCTCAGGACCTGATAAAAGTTACCTACAATACAATATTCTTTGTACCTGCCTCCTTCACCAACTTCCCTGCTCACCTCCCCCACTTACCTTTCCCTCCCATTGTCACCTTGCCCTTTCACTTCCCTTCCCTGTACTTTTTACTCCCTCTTCCTTCTCTCCCCACACTTCCCTCCACGCTGCACTACTCCTATCCAAGTCCCTTCACTTCCCCTCCCCGCCTCCTCAAGCCGTCATCATACAGGAACCCTTGACGTCCTGTTTGCTGTAGCTGGCCAAACTTGTTTCCGCGTAAGTGTCGTGGACAGTCAAGCACGGGATGCCAACAGACCCATACGTGGACTTCCATGTTTATTGTCGCTGTCCAAAACTCCGTAGTCTCCTTCTTTGTAGAGTTTATCTCTAACTATGACTGATTAACGTGCATCATGTGCCATCTTGAACACCACAATGTCCTGCTTCTCATCCTTCTTTGTCTTCTTACAGAGGCTTCTTCCTCTCCCAGCAATCGCAGGATAGGGACTGCAATTCTTTTTGCAAAAGTCATTAGTTAGTTCACACCCACTGTTGTTGCTGATAAGCACGTCTGCTAGGGGGTCGTAGTCCCGGCCCTTAGGGGAGATATTGTGCAGAAGTGTCTACATGCGTGAAAATTGGCATAGATGTAGAACAGAACATACTATATTCATTTCTGGAGAGCGCCAAAGCAGGCGCTCATTGGGGTCGCAAAATTGGCGAATCCAAAATGGCCACCAGTCGGTATTTGATTCTGTCCTAACTTCATAACCAGTAGTCATGGGATCATGAGTGATGGCTCTTTTTATTGGTTTTTGACCTCTAGCATTCCAAATTGAACTCAGTTTTGACATAGAAAACGCCATTTGGCCAATTTAATGGTTGAAAGCATGTTTTATCCAAGATAAAACTTTGTTTTTATGGTCGTTTTACTCGTACGCCTTGACAAGATTCACAACTGAGAAGATAACATGAACAAGTAAACAGTCTTACAGATTTCTAGTAAACATCTTTGTTGCAATGTTTAATCAAACTGATTTAGGTATCGTCATTGTTCACACATCCACCTTCACATTTGCATTAACCCGTGCAGCGGACCTTTTGCAGCTGCAATGCAAATGGATGGAACATGCTTTACTGCTATCTTCGATTTTTATCCAAAATGGTAACCAGACACAATTGTCTTCCTTTTGCCACCCCCATTCCCTGAAGTCAGGGATCTCCTGGCGAACTGAAGTTTTTGATTTAAGTAAAAACTTGACTGAAGCAATGCCCTCTTTACGTGCTCAAACAAGGCTGCTTGAGTGGGTGGTATATTCTCCGAAGTAAAGAGACGATGTCTGGCTTCACTGACCTTATCCAAACCACATCCCTTACAATACTTGATAACCACAAATTGTTCCAGCTTCTGCATATGGAAAGACTCGAGGCTGAAGTATGTTGGGCTGAAGTATGTTTGGTCATTGATTAGTGCAGCCAGTGTTTCTGTGAGTCCTGCTGTGTTTTGCCAAGATGACCAGGCAGTCCTCTTGCCACATCTGAAGAAATGTGATGCTGTGTCGCACCCTATGATGGTATGAGAAAGTGGAAATGCCTTCGACCTGGAAGGTCCAATTTGGGAGCAGATATTATGGATAGGAATAGGACAATTTTTTCCCACTACCAAAACACACCCACAATCTGTGAGGCCAAGCGTAAAGAAGGAGCGTTTGTCAAGAACCACCACATCAGTATCAACGATTCGAACATAGGGTGTCTGGTGGCCCTTTGCTCCAGCATGTTCCAGATGAAGGAATAACCTTGTATGTGCTTCAGAGTGGTTGCCGGGCTGGAAAGCTGATACATTACATGGTCTGTTGGAAAGCACACTCTCCAATTTGGTACTGAGAAGGAGTGTCTCACCCAGATCTTTCTTGACAATCTCCTCACTGGGGAAAATGAATAACTCCTTTTTGTTATCCTTGTTTATGAGGAATCCACTGTTCCAGTCGTGCTTTGGAATTCGTGTGTGGCCATCCTCAATGCTACACCATGGACTTGTACCGCAGTGATGATGTGTGAAAGATTTGAGGTTGTCTTCCAGGAAGTTATCCCACATGGTACCCATCCACTCAACTGCTGAGATTATCTGCAACTCCAGGAATGGCATCATGTGTTGCGTAACATACTCAGAAAATGTCTTTGCTGACGTGGGCTGCACCACATGAACGACAGCTGCTATATCTAGCACAAATCTTGCTGGAACTGCTCAACCAGTTGGTGCTTTGAGGTATTCCAGAATGTCAGACTTGCTGCCTGATCTGAGTGAACCACGATCTGTTAAACTTGGTCGTTCCCTTTGCCTTTCAAAGTGAAAAAAAAAACTTCCATATCCGAATTTGGTAGTGATTGTAGTGAAAGAAAGAGTTTTATTAGTGTCATATTGTTTTAGTTCACACCACTGGCTTTGTTTTCTTTCTTGGTCAGAACAGGACGATTTGCAAACGACAGAATGTTATTGGATGGGTAGTGTTTGTGATTGGCACGGTCACCTTGTGGAGTGTCTGTGAAGGTCTTTACCAACTTTATGGACCCGAGAGAGAGATGTGACTACTTCTTGTTCCATAACCTCTTGTGTCGAGTGCTACGAGTTATTGACTACTAGCAAAGGGATTTCCTAGATGCTCAACAATCTCAACAAAAGACAGGACATTCTTCCTGTACTTAACTTGCAACCTGTGTGCTTCTTTGTGATGAGCAACACTTGAGCTACGCGTGTCTAGGACAGCCTCAAACTCTTCAACACACCTGGAGCAGTATGGACCTGCTAACATGAAGAGTGATAGTGCTTCAGGATTCTCATACATCGCAGCTGCTCTGCCATGTGCATAAAGACTCTTATAGACATTTTTGCAGTGACGTCACAGAAATTACCTGGTTTTGTTTACAACTCCACATTGGACAGCAAACTCCTCGCAGTACTGGCTGTCCCGACAGGACTGTCAGAGATGGAACTGTCAGATATATGCAGAAATCTGGATCAATGCGACCAAGACATTTACAGGAAAGATAAAATGTTTGGGGCTGGATCCTTACACCATATCTATTGAGAAATACAGAAATTCACCAGTTTCAAAGACTGGGGACCGAAACCAGATCTCAGATATGACGACCTTTATCACTATTTGGTAAACACCCCGTAGAAGTTCACCGGGGCATCCCTCAAGGTAAACAGACATGTCACATTGTATATGTGTAATATAGCTAGCTGCAGTTGACATACAGTACATGCAAATCATCTTGGTAATCAGTAAATTTTTGATGTGGGGCCAAAGGGGTAGGGATTGTATACACTGACTGTGAATCGAGTAGTTGATGAATGGAGTAGGTTACCCAGTGACATAGTTGCTGCCCCCTCTCTAGAAAGTTTCAAGCATATGCTAGATAAGCATATGACAAGTATAGGTTGAATATAAAATCTGTCATTCTTGTGGTCACACTCCTGTGAGAGCTGCCTGGCATGGGCCTGCATGGGCATTTTAGGCAGGGTGGATAAGTCACACTTTTGTGGGAGCTGTCTAGCATGGGCCTATTGGCCCATGCTAGACATTAGGTTAGATTAGGTTGGTTGGGTGAGCTTGGTTTGGTGTAAAAAAAAAAAAAAGTAATTTCCGACAGAAATGAATATTAGATTCAAATTAATCACAATATAAAATAGTGAAAAATGAAAATTTATGTGTAATTCTGGAAATTTCCCAAAAATTTACTTATTTTGGAAATTTCAGTAATTATAGGCCTAGATACATACAGCCTATATATATGTTTAAAATAGTTTAACGTAAAATGCATAATTGACAGTATATGTCAAAACTGTCACATTAACTTTTACATTGCAACTGAAACATAACACTGGCACAAATTTAAATTAGGGTCATTTATTTCATGCTGATGAATACCACAACATAAAGCTTAAAGACTTCAGCAATATAATTTTTATGATTTTACATTTTACAAACAAGAAAGTCATAGTACATGCCTGGTAATGAGAAGGAAAAAGGGCTGTTGATAGAAGTACAGTATTTATCCTCTCATTTGTTATTAAAGTATTTTTGTACCCAGTGAAAAATGTATATTTAACTGGAGCATGTATTGGCAGTTTGGCTTTCAGTGGAGCAATGAAACTGAAAATTTTACATATTAGTATTAGTAATTATGCTTTAGTTGTAACTGAAACATTGAGACTGTCTCGCTGGAAGTGGCTGGGGCACATATACAGAAAAGAAGGCACAGGATGTGCCAGAGTGGACTGCTAGAGGAAGAAGAGGTAGAGGTAGGCCGAGGGAAACCTGGTTGAGGACAATGAAAAGAGAAGCAGGAGAGGAGTGTTGGTGGGACCTGAAGGATATGGCAAGAGACAAATATTGGTGGAGAGAGTTCACCAAGGCCCTATGCATCCCGTGGGGTGCCACAGGAAATGACTGATTGATTGAAGCATAGTTCAGCATAGAGACTCACAGTGGTATATAACAGTTTTACACTGAAGTGTTCAATAGTGTTCTGTACTGCACTACTATTAAAGTTATCCACCATGACACAAATATCAGTTTCAAATGAATCACACTGAAAAAAATGTAAAACTAAAAATTTAAGTTTTTACCTAACCTAACCTAATCTAACCAAACCTTACCTAGATTAATCTACCTTCAGTATGACCTAACCTGTAATTTACTCAGTTTTACTTATGCATCTAACATTCTTGATCATCACTGCAATGGAAAATATAGATTATGTCCGATTTCTTTTTGGTGAAATTCTGGAATAATACCAAAACACGGCCTGTGGCACGGACCCTCCCCCTCTTTTCCCATGCACACACACATGGCCATGTGGATCTTGTACTCTGTGACATTAACATAATTAGGATATTCCATGACATATGCAGCTGCGAAGTTGATAAATATGCTCGTATCTACCCACAAATCATCGGTTCACCTGATATGAAATGCTTAGTACAGAGCCGGGTGTAAGCCGTCGGCTGCCAATTCTCCCTCTTCACGGCACCTATCCACTTATGTCGCCTTTCCTCATTGACTGGAAACCGGTAGTAGTGTAACTCACTTCCAGATTTCTGTCTTGTCTACCAGCCGAAGGCACAGCAATGGAATACTGTTGTGGAATCTGCAATTCTCTCTCTCTAGACTTCCGATAATTTGACGTCCAATGTGGCTTCGTAAACAAAATTCATATGACTCGTGACGTCACATGGAAAAGATCTATTGGATTGTTCACGTGACTTAGCCTTTCCAATGAGGCTGAACTTGTGTTAAGATAAAGATCCATTTAGAAATTCAGCTTGTATACCCGGTGTCACGGGGTTTTTAAAGAATATTAAATATTAAAGAATAAATATTCAATAATACTGAGAACAGGACAATGAACTGTCTTATGAAAATCAAGCAATGATTACTTTATCCCAGTTTACTTTGCCGATTCTCTAAGGACGAGAATTTATGAACTTTCTCAACAGTACACAGCAGAGACTAATTCCTCACAATTGTTGTTTGTTAGTACTGTTAGCCTCTGGAGAAAGTGGCTTCACCCCTGACAATCAGTAATTAATGCTATTAATGATAACAGGTTCCTGCTGATGCATTAACTCCTGGTTGCACAACGGATTTTATGCTTAATACAAAAGGATTGGCCTAAGTGCCAGTTATGAATAGTAAAGTGTTTATGCAAAGTAGGAGCTATAAGTGAAATAAGCTTAATATGGAAAATAAAACACGAGTTTACATTACATCAAGCTCAAGAAAAAGAACTGTTAAATTTATTGATTACAAAAAAATAAACTTACATTACATTTCAAAATGAATTCAAAATAAGGAGATCACACTCACTCGCTCACTCAAAAGCTAACTCTTTAAACCTAGGAAAAAGAAAAAAGAAAAGAAAATACTGGTCAGAAAAGTGGACAAAGTGGATGACTGGGCATCGTTACCGGAAGGACACTGCATACGCTAAGTCTCTCGCCAATCACGCTGGGTGGGAATACAGCAGCGGTGGGAACTAGGCGTCATTGAGGAAGGACACTGCCACACACACTACCTGCTTCTGCGGCATACAAATCTTGACTGACTTCAAATCGTGAGAAAGAGGCGAGTGTCGTGGCGGCATTGCTAACGGCTAGAATGAGCGAAACACGCTCATAATAAATCGCTCAGCGGAAGTGCTAATGTCTCACACAAAGATGATCACTCATGACACAGTGAAAAATTGTTCTGAAAACACTCCCGACCGGGTGAATACGTAGCGGTTAAACTGAGCGATAAATACTGGGATTCCACTAGAATTCGCGGTTTCCCACCAAAGTTGCTGTCACGAGTTCATTCAAATACAAATCGTGCTTACTCGTGACACCCGGGTATTTCTATGACAGCTGGATCATATCCTGTATATGTACAGACAGCCATCTTGCATAGTTTGTGTGGTCCATCACATGAAACCATGGGCAGAGCTCATCTCCCCCACGTAGAGACCAAATGAAGCGACACATCAGTGGCTCAAGCTCTGTGATGGTAGGCCAGCACTTGAACTGCGGATTATCCGTTCTGATCTTCTGATCCCACATCTCCTGTGACTCAGGTGGTCCATGAATATTAGAACAAAAATTACCATAGACATTTTGCTTAAGGAGGTGAACAAACGTTATAGATACTTTGTGGGCATTACATGTGTGCTGTGACCTTTTTGTGTTCAATATATCTTAAACCACCAAGTAGTGCAATTTATTCATCTGCAAGCCTGATAATATACAGGTAATTATTACTGCCTCATGCCCAAGTTAGACATCTGAACTTCCAACTTTTTTCCCTTAAATATGTCCCTGGGAATATTCTTACCACTAAAATGGCCAAATGGCATTTTGTGTGTCAAAACAGAGTTCCGATCTGGAATACTTGAGGTAAAAAAACCTGTAAAAAGAGCCATCATTCACGATCCCATGACTATTGGTTATGAAGTTATGACAAAATCAAATAGCAACTGATGGCCAATTTGGATTCTCCAATATGGCGACCCCAATGAGTACCCACTTTGGCACCCTCCAAAATTGAATTTCGTATGTTATGGTTAACATCTGGTCGAGATTTCATGTTTGTAGACACATCTGCATGATACCCCCCTAATGGCTCTCTAAGGGCCTGGACTATCGGTACAGTGACCTTTGCTGTGGCCAGCCGAGTGGGATGAACTCGAGAAGGAAGAAGGGCCGTCGACGCAGACAGTGAGATAGGGAAAGCTGATTTTTGACGTTATTTATGTTTTCCATGCTGCATACAGTGTCCCCGCATGATAGCGGCTTCACACTCCCTTCCTACTCCGTCATTCCCCTCTCCCTTCACCGTCACACCTTTTCCTGCATCTCCTCACTCCTCGTCCCCTTAACCCCTCATTCTGCGTTCTTGCTTTCCTCAGGCCTCCCTTTCCTGATACCCGTCACTTTCGCTCCTGACCACCGTCAATCCCCTGTCTGCCCCCACATACCTCTCCCTGGCCTCTTCAGTCATTTTCTATGAAATTCATTGATGTCACCCTCCTCCCCCCCCGACACCACAACAGTTATTATCTTCTTGTAATACAGGTCTAGCTCTAGTAATTAAACTCACTTTTTCCTCTCCCTTCTTCCTCCACATATTTTTCCTTTTCTTTCATTTTGTTCTTTATCTTTATATACCTCATTCTTTTCCTCTTTCTCTTCCCTCTTCCCTTTTTTATTGTTCCGTTCTCTTACTCTTACTCCTACTCTTCATTGCACTGCCTCGTACTTCCTCTGATCCTTCCTCTCTTATCGTTTCTTCATTCTTCTACAGGATATCCTTCTCTTTGATTCTCTTTCATTCTTTGAGTATTCTTCTCTCTCTCTCTCTCTCTCTCTCTCTCTCTCTCTCTCTCTCGCTCGCTCGCTCGCTCTGCTTGTTTTTGTTTCTTCCAATTCTCTCTCTTTTTCTTTTTCCTGTTCAAATTTGTACAAAATCCTTTTCTTCGTCATCATTGTTTTATTATTATTATTATTATTATTATTATTACTATTATTATTATTAACACTATTATTATTATCAATATTTTCTCCTATTCTAATTCTTTCACCTCGTTTCGTTCCTTATAATCCACATTTTCCTCCTTTTCATCCTTTAGCCTCATTTCCCTCTTCATTCTTTCACCACCTCCTACTCCCTCCCCTCTATTTTTTCTTCATTTTCTTCCATCTCCTCCAGCGTCTTCTATCCTTCCTGTTTAATATTTACCCATCCCTCATTCCCGTTTTTTTTTCTCTCCAGTATCTCCTCGTCCCATCCTTCCTCCACTCCCTGTTCAGTCGCTTTCCTTCTTCTTTCCACTGTTCTTCCTCCTTCTTTAACTTTTTTTTTTTTCACTTCATACTCTTCCTTGTCTTCTGCCTCCCTTGTTTTCGTCTTCCACCATTACTTCTTAATGCTCCTTCTCCTCGGCTGAGCTGCTCGTGAAAGAAAACGACGGAAATACAATTAGTGAGAATAAATACCCACTGGCCACTCTCTTGTTTGCTCGTCTCACACGCACACCACCTCTCGCACTCTCATCCCTCTTTCACATTTTTTTCTATCGTTCTCAAACATTTTTGCTCTCATGTTTATCATTTTCATTCTCACTCAGTCATTCTCACTTTTACTTTCACTCTCTCACTCTACGCCGTAACTTTTTAATAGGAAAGTACAGTAGCCTTATTGGCTGATACTGGTAGTTTCAGTCGACGGATATTACACAGCTATGAGATGAAACTCCTCCAGCCACAACAAATAAGCAAAAAGAGAAGGAAAAATAAAACACCACGCAGTATTGAAAAACTGGTGAGGAGATTTTACAACAAGGAACGGCTGGTAAAATACTAAATTGCAGAAGAAAAAGTAGAAACTCAGTTGAGTTAGTGTCTGGAAAGTCTATATTCAAACTTCTCGTCATATGTCTTTGTAAAATTATCTTCAATATCTTAAAACTGTTACAGAAAACTTCGTTCGGTTACTTGTTCCACTTGAATTTTGCGTTTTTTTTTTTTTTCATAAGAGCTCTTTCCTCTCTCCAAACTGAAACGGATTTTTTTTTTTCAATTGGAAACCACTTCTGGTAGCTCAATCCTGCCTTATGATTTGAAGAACTGTAGTAATGTGGCTTGTTTCTGTTGTTAAGTGAAGACGAAGGGGAGCTGCAAGGCTTGGTGGATGAGTTTGGGAGAGGTGTAAGAAACGGAATTTAAAGGTGAATGTAGGGAAGAGTAAAGTTATGGTCTTTGAGAGAGGTGAAGTCAGTGAATGTACAATGAGGTAGGATGATGTGGAAATGGAAAATGTGAGTGCGTTTAAGTACTTGGGTATTGTGATGAGTAACGATGGAAGTTTGGAGGCCGAAGTGCGTGAAAAAGTGCAACAAGGAAGAAAGGTTGCTGGTTCCTTGAAGGCAGTGATAAGAAACAAGGAAGTGAGTATGGAAGTGAAAAAGTTATTATATGACAGTACTGTGATACCAGCTCTGACGTAGGGAAGCGAAGCTTGGACGTTGTTGGAGGGACACAAGTCATGAGTGAGAGCAGTGGAAATGAGTTATTTGAGAGGAGCCTGTGGAGTCACATGGAGAGACAGATTGACAAATGAGGAAGTGAAGGAGCGTTGTGGTGTGGATGTGGATGTGATAGGAAGCAATAGGAGAAACACGATGAGATGGTTTGGCCATGTGGAGAGGATGGAGAGTGAGGAACTGACGAGGAGAGTGTATGTGAGTGAGGTGGAGGTGGAGAGAGGGAGGGGAAGGCCAAGGATGAGGTGGAGGGATGGAGTGGAGGTATATGAGAGAGGGGGTTGTGAATTGGGAGCAGGGCAGTGAAGTGGCGGGGGACAGGGTGACGTGGAGGCGATTTGTTTGTGGCCACCCCGTGTAAGGGATTGAGGCGTCTGGCAATAGATAGATGGATCTCTTCTTATAACTACCGTTTCTTATAATGTGAACGTTTCCACCTTTCCTCTCCCGAATACTCGTAAAAAATACTCCACTGCATACACTTACACTTTAGCACAGAGTTTAAGTGGGATTAAATTAAAACTGGATAAAGGAGTAGTATAGTATCAGAATATCTATTACTCATATTTCTTAAATAACGTATATCCTGGAAATCTATTGTATTAATATCATCATCATCATCCGGACCTCCTTTCCCACCCAAGGGCAGGGTGAGGAATTTTATTTATATCGTACATTAATGGTATACTGTTTTTCTGGTTTTGATCTTTGCTCGTAGATTCTTCATATACTCTGACCTATTGTTAGTTATGCAATCTGATTTGTGATTGGTCACGGTGATAGGTTTTCCCACAGTAAGGACGCAACAAATCTCCCAGTTATACTTCACTGTTGATTCGTTGCAGCATTTGAGTGCTCTGTAAACTTCCCACTAAAGGCCTTTATAATACTCATCCATTGTTTCAGTCTGAGTTACTTAATGTCATCAGCAAAGTTAACTGTTTCTTAATTATAAATTTGGATCACTAATGCACATGATTAATGACGAGCGATCAAAAATTGAACCTTAAACAAACCACTCTTTACTCATAAATCTTCATTCCACATATGTTAAACTTCTGCTTCCTTCCCATTAATCAGCAGCCTTCAGTGAATGAGACGAGTACATTGTATAAACAGTGAACTAATTGGGAGGTCGAAGTATATCCGATCTTTTATTAATTTATTTTTGTTTACTTGCCTCTCACTTCCTTGTCATCGTCGTTGCTGCCGGTGTGCCATCGTCGTCCTTCTTCTCTTCCTCCTTCTTAATTTCACTTCTACATTCATTATACTACAACTTACAATTACTAATCACGCCTCTGTTATTTTCTCTATGTTCCACCACTACATATTAAATTCCCACATGGCGACGCTCATTACTACGTACTTACTCTCACTTTGTCAAGTTCATTTATTATAAGTACGGTACCTAATAATTCAGTACTGCGGATTCTGTTCTTTTCTTACCTAACCACTTTCACACATTATCTCTGGCTGGTTAACAGTGTAAATATATATATATATATATATATATATATATATATATATATATATATATATATATATATATATATATATATATAGATAGATATATATATTTACCGCTATGTAATTACGTGTGTGAGTGTGAAAGAGTGGAAATATGGATTGGGTATTTGCACGGGAGTAGGTGAGATTTAGACGACAAAGGAGGGTGAATGCATTGTTGTGTGCAAGAGATGGAGGGAGAATATAAGAGTATGGATCAGTTGGTTCAAGGATTGTGTGGGTAAGATTTAAAGTAGGAATATATGCGTGGGCGATTGTGTGTGTGTATGCGCCGACAGAAGATCGTGCGAGCAGAGTGAAAGAAGTGATAGGGACAAATGAGGAAGCATGCACAGAAATGTTTGAGAGGAGTGAGCGAGTGGTTTTTAACAAATAATTATATGAATGGAAAAGCATGGAATGTGACGTTCGAAGATGTAGTTGGTGGGTGGGTTGTGCTTGCTGAAGTGGATGAGAATGGCAGTGCTCCAGTGGACTGTGGGGGGGAGGGGTTTGGTGATAGTCAATACCCTCTTTAGGCACAAAGTATACATGGCAACTGATGAGAAGGGTGGTTGGTTAACTGAATGACCGGAAGACAATGATTAGTTATGTGTTTGTATGTGTGCTAGATGCAAGAGCATACAGAGGTTGGGGAAGTGGACTCGCTGACAACTTGGTGGTGATGAGAGTCAAGGTGCAAATTCAATGAATATATACAGTAGAAGAAGAGAAGAGTAGGAGGAAGGAGTCCATATTAAGAGGGTGGAAAGATCGCAGGGAGATGAAAAAAGACTGAATATGAGAGGGCAATGGAGGAGCGATTTGGTAAATATCATTAGGAGCAGATGGAGGAGGTGGAAGGCGCGAGCAAGGTATTCAGAGAAGAAATCTGAGCAGCATGTGAGTTGGTGTGCGGGGTGAAGAGATGACGAAAAGGGTGCAAGGAACAGCATGGTGGAATGAAGAAGTAAGACAAGCCGTGGCGCAGAACAAGAAAACATCTACTAACAGGATGGGAAGCAGAGGTATGGAAGAAGTTGAGAATCGGAACAGAGTCATGTAATGAAGAAAAAGGTGTAAAGACTAGTAGATGAAAGCAAGGAGAGAAAGGATGAGGAATTTGGAAGGAATTAGTGTAAACTGAAGAGATTGTGAGAAAATGTTGTGGAAGGAGATTAGACAGGGTGATAAAGTAGGTCGTAGGGGAGTGAAAGATAAAACTGGGAGATTCCTGGTGGAGAAGGGAGAAAAATATGAGCAGATGGATAGAACATTATAAGGAACTGTTAACTAAGGCAATGAAAGTACCGCGAGTATACGTGGCTTGGGAATGGCTGGGAGAAGGAGGAAGAAGAAAAGGTGGAAAAGATGAGAAGGGAGGAGGAGATCAGTTGGATGGACGTAATGGAAGCAACGAAGAAATTCAAAATGCGGAAAGCCCCAGAAATTGATGGAGTGTGTGGTGAAAAGCAGAAGCACGGGGGAAAGGTAAGAGTAAAACGGATATTGAAGATGTGCAAATTGCCCCAGCAGGAACGCAGAAGCATGGGGGATTGGTGGTAGGGTACAAATATTCCCCTGCACAAAAGGGGAAAAAGAAGTGTTTCATAATGATAGCGTCATTTGTGTTTTTAGTGTAATAAGAAAGTATATAAGATAGTTATTGACAGAACTGGGAAAATAAGAGAAGAATTATATGGAAACCAACGGGGGGATTTTAGGAAGGGAAAAGGTTGTGTAGATCAGACATTCATCATAAGGTGTTTGATGGAAAAGTTTCTAGAGAAGGGAAAAAAAGTTGGATACGGCCATCATGGATTTGGAGAAAACATGTGACAGAGTTGTTATGCAAGGAATGTGGAAAGTATTTAAAATATATGGAGTCAATAGGAAGCTGTCGAATGCCATAAAGAGTATCTATGAGGGCACTAGGGTTGCAGTGTGTGTGGATGGTGAACTGAGTGAATTTTTCAGTCTGAATGTTGGGTTGAAGCAGGGATGTGCCATGTCTCCATGGCTGTTCAGTTTGTATATAAATGGAGTTGTATAAGAGATACAAGGTAGGACAGCGAATGTTTGAGCAGCTCTAATGAGAGGGGGCAGCGTTTCGAAACTTCCTCTTCTGTTGTTTTCAGATGATATTATATTGTTATGTGAAGACAAAGAGGAACTGTAAGGCTTGGTGAGTGAGTCTGGGAGAGTTTTTAAGAAACAGAATCTATAGGTGAATGAAGGGGGGAGTAAAGTTGTGGTCTTAGAGAGAAATGAAGTGAATGAATGCACAGTGAGGCTGAATAGTGAGGAGATGGAAAATGTGAGTGCATTGAATTACTTGGGTAGTGTGATGAATATGGCTGGAAGCTTAGAAAATTAAATGCTTGTAAGGGTAAAACACGAAAGAAAGTTGTTGGTTCACTGAAAGAAGTGATAAGAAACAGGGAATCTAGAATGGTTGTAAAAAAAAAAAAAAAGTCGCTGCAAGACAGTATTGTGATTCCCAATCTCATGTATGGAAGTGAAGCTTGGACCTTGCTGGAAGCACACAAGTCAAGAGTGAGAGCAGTGAAAATGAGTTATTTGAAAGGAGCATGTGGAGTTACATGGAGAGAAAGACTGACAAATGACGAAGTAATGGAGCGTTAAGGTGTGGATGTGGATGTGACAGAAGGTGTTAGGAGAAATACACTGAGGCGGTTTGGGCGTGTGGTGAGGATGGGGAGTGGGAGACTAATGAGGAGAGTGTATGTGACTTGTGACTAAGGTGGAGAGAGGGGGGGAGAGGGAGAGGGAGACCGAGGATAGGTTGGAGTCGACAACTATATGAGTGAGGGAGTGTGAGCTGAGGGGAGAGCAGCGAAATGCCAGAGAACAGGACATTTGGATATTCCTATGTGTGCTTTGATGTCTAAACATGACAGATTGACCTGGAAACAGTGTCAAAATTAGGAGGGGTACTTTACATACAGTAATGTATAGGTAGGGTGTGTGTATGTGTGTGTGTGTGTGTGTGTGTTTCCAGTGGCTTTTTTGCATTGCTTTCTTGGTGTTTAACATCATTTTCGATAATGCTTTGCATATTTTGATATCAAAACATGGCAAAATGCCCGGAGAACACTGCCAAAATAAGGAAGGGTACTGTACACACAGTAGTGTATAGGTAGGGTGCTTTTGGGTTTTCAGTGGTTTTTGTGCATGGTTTTCTTGGTGTTTAGCGTTACTCTTGATAATCCCACGTGTGTTTTGATGTATATATATGACTGAATGACCGAAAAACACTGCCAAATTAAACATAGGTACTGAACAAATAGGTTTGGTATAGGTTGGAGGAAGGGTATAGGTAGGATCTGGGTATGGTTGGGGAATAGTGTTCTTTATCCAGATGTTGCCACTACTCTGACATGCCTGTGGCTCTATTTTGTCCGGACAAATGAGGGATTACTGTATGTGAGTTAACTATAATCGAGGGGACAACACATTGTATGTGCTTATTTTTCCAACACTTATCACTAGCTCAGCACACCCAAAGTTATGCTCACCTACACCCTGTAGTCTATGTGGGACATTCCCACACCCTAGAAGTCCACTGATATTGCTGAAAATACAGGTGACATTACCATAATATCCACACATAACATCACAGATGCAACTTGCACACTGCACCAAGACTATCTCAAAACACCTTAAGTATGAGGCGAGGAAAATAGGTTGATAACCAGCAGCAATCATGAGCACAGGTATCCCCTAACATCAAACTTAACTACAGTATGTACCTATTGTATGGTACACGGTGTTTGCACTGACATCTTGAAGTGAAATATAATACTGAATTCACCTTCAAGAACACCATACAAGACATCAGTACACCAAGGGAACTAAGAGGGATAGACAACAAAGAGAAGCGCTCTCCATAGTTTACATACAGTAATTAGATAAAAGGCGTTCTGTGACTCCACTGATTGGGACACCATCCTGTCTAACATATAATAAAACACCTTGCCAGTTATTAAGAACATCGTTGTATGCATCATCTCATGCTGGGCTAAAACCACTCCCCCAGCTAAGTTACATTTTAAAACTGAAGTCCTACTTATCAAAGACAACCTTGAAATGGAAGGCACACAAGTTTATGTGGCAAATGCAGCAGGTATCAGGACCTCTACCATTATATGTTAGAAAGATGTAAGATAACTATGTAAATAAAACGATCACCACACAGCCAATGCCAAATCGTCTTCAACAACACCCCACATTCAGGCATTCCAACATTAGCACTGAAAAAAAACCATTAAACTGATTTTATGCACCAGGCAACACAATACGCCACTCAGAACACTGTGCTTTATTACACTCCTGGCATCTATCCATTGCAAGAATCCATAAACAGAGTTATCTAAATATACTTACATTGACACAAATCAAGACTTCGTTCACCCATTGCCTGTTACCAGCCTGATTCGACTTGTGCAGAATCACAGATGACATGTGTCCCACCTGTAGAAAAAAACACTCGGTATAACACACCCAACTGCATACCACACACCATACTAGGATGCAGACATAACAGCAACACTGTAGGGAACATTATGAGATGTAATCTTAGGGCCAGCAACTTACCTTAGTCGATGGGTTTGCCCAGTCAGACAAAAAGAAGGTGAGCAGCAACAACAACAGTAGCAACCAACTTTTCCCACTACGGTTTCTACATGATGGTTTTACGAATCTTTTATTCATGAATAAAGTACAAAGGAAAAAATTGCATCATTACTATGGGAAGTAAAAGCAATGTTAATTTTTAACCTCTGCCTGACAAAAACAGAGGGGGGTATTGTTATCTTCGTACGGCAAAGTGGCTGGGAGGCTGGACAGGCTTAGGGATTTCCTTCTGGAGCAAATTTCGAAAAGTGCTAATACTGAGTCCTGGAATTTCATATAGTTATGTGTCTTATAGTGACCTGGTGCCATTTGATAGGCAGAATGCTGTGCCGTAAGCTTTTTTTTTATATATAATGGAAAAAGTAAAAAGGTATAGAAATTTCATTTCTGGAGCAATACTCACAAAGTATTAACTATAGAGTCAAGAAATTTTCACATAGTTTTGTCTAATAGTGAACTGGTACCTTTTGATAGTAGAATGCAATGTCTTATATCTATCTATCTATCTATCTATCTATCTATCTATCTATATATATATATATATATATATATATATATATATATATATATATATATATATATATATTGTTACGAAACAGAGAGAGATAATGAACACTTCAAGTGAGAATACTAAAATCACTACTGTCCCGCAAAGTTCCAGGTTCAAAACAAAAGAGTTAGGTAAAATTACAAGTTAAAGTTTAATGCTCAAACTAACAACAAAACATTCAGGACTCATAAGGATAATGTAATGGCAAAATAGGTTACATACTGTATATGGTTAACTGCAATAGCCTCTCTTAACACGAATTTAGCAAGAACAAATTTATCTAAGTCAGCCCTGATAAATGAGAGAACCGATTAATGCTCAGTTAAAGTAAGATATAATATTACTACAGATACAAAATATTACTTACATGGGCTGACATTAAAAACTTTGCATGAATCACAAAAACCTTACCAGGCTTGCGAATTAACGCCTTAGGCCATACAGTACAAGAAAAATGGTAACAACACTTATACTCAAATTATACAGCAGCTAGATGGCTGGAGACTTCCTGAGCACTCACAATAATAATACACTATACAGGGGAGGACAGAGATGAGAACAAAATGAGGAGTAGATCTAAGTGGCAATTAATGCAGAGACTAAGCTCATTATATAGGGGCCGGCAGGGCTTGATTCAACTTGTAAGAAGGACGTGCAAATGAAGCCATAGGGGACAAAGAGTTGACAATCCTGCTCTGAACAACAGAAAGAACGACTTACTCTACTATAAGGGGGAGAAGGGGGGAGTGAGGTAGAACACGCAAGCCTGGTCACTATGGAAGCCACGAGGCGAATCGTGATCAAACATGCAGCATACTGTACGTTAGAATTATACAAAGGATGATGAAATCATAGGCTATGTAACACCTCCCCACAAAGAAAAAGAAATTTACAAAGGAAATTTCTTATTACTCTAAAACAATCTGTCTAAAGTCTAGATAAGCAATCTGCAATAACATTTTCTTTTCCCTTGACATGCTGTATGTCTAATGAATACTCCTGAAGAAGTAGACTCCATCTTGTCAATCTCTGATTTTTATCTTTAATTTACTAAGGAATTTCAGTGGGTTATGATCGGTATAAATGACTATGGGGTCAAAACCAGAACACAAATAAAATGAAAAATGCTGTAAACCCAAAATCAAGGCCAAAAGCTCTTTCTCAATAGTTGAGTAGTTCTTTTGAGGTGGAGTGAACTTCTTACTGTAATAAGATACAGGGTATTCAATACCCTGATCATCCTCTTGCAGCAAAACAGCCCCAGCTCCTGTATCACTTGCGTCAACAGCCATCTTAAAAGGCTTAGCATAATTTGGAGTAGCGAGCACTGGCTGACTTAGTAGGATAGCTTTATGTTTACTGAAAGAGGATTCACAGTTATCGGTCCAGACAAATTTAACTCCCTTTTTCAGTAGGTCTGTAAGTGGTGATACAAGACTTGAAAAGTTAAGAACAAATCACCTGTAATAACCTACCATTCCCAAAAATCTTTGTAGCTCTTTCCTACTTTTAGGTCTGGGAAGATCACTTATAACCTGAACCTTAGCTGCTGGTGGTGCAACGTGTCCATCACCAATTACATACCCAAGGTACTGAACTTTAGCTTGACCAAACCCACACTTTGATAAATTAGCTACAAGATTAGCCTGAACCAAAAGCTCAAGAAATTTACTGACATGGCATAGGTGACCTTTCCAGTTGTCACTGAAGATTAATACATCGTCAGTATAAACAACACACCCTGCCAAACCCCCTGTTACAACATTCATGAGCTTCTGAAAAGTGGCTGGTGCATTCTTCATACCATATGGCATTACAGAACATGCAAAAGTCTTTCCTAGTGTTACAAAACATGAGATCTCCCTAGCACGTTCAGTCATAGGTACTTGCCAGTATCTCTTTAACAAATCAAACTTACTTATGTACCTAGCCTTTCCGATCTTGTCTATGCAATCTTCCACGCGAGGGAAAGGGTAAGTGTCTGGTTTGGTTATCTGATTAACACGTCTGTAGTCGATGCAAAGCCACTGTGACCCACCTGGCTTAGGGACTAGAGTGACAGGAGAACTCCACTCGCTCTGACAGGGCTCAATCATCTTGTGGTCCAACAGGTAGCCAAGCTCCTTCTGGATGAGAGGAACTTTCACTGGGTTCACACGGTAAGGAGGCAGTTTAATTGGCTTTGTGTCTCCAACATCGACATCATCCATCAACACAGTGATTCTTCCTGGAGTGTCACGGAACACTTGTGGGTACTCCTGCAGTAATGCCGAAAACTCCTGCCTTTCCTCAGGAGCTAGATGAGAAAGCTTAGTCTGGAGATCATTCATGATATCAGGATTCTTCCCTAAACTATCACTCAGGCTCATACTGCATGGGAGAGCTTCACTTGCAGACTCGGGTGGAACAGCTACAGTGCAGACTGGGTTATTTTCGTCCCGCCTGTGATATAACTTTAGCATATTGATGTGACAAAGTTGCTTGTTCTTTCTACGAACTGGTGTGGCGATGACATAGTTGACATCACTGAGTTTCTTCTCCACGAAATAAGGACCACTAAACTTGGCTTGAAGTGGTTGCCCATGCACTGGTAGCAAAATGAAAACCTGATCTCCTGGCTGAAAGTGGCGTAACCTGGACTTCTTATCATACCAAGTCTTCATCTTCTCCTGAGCAGCTCTTAAATTCTATCTCGCCAGCTGTAAAGCAGTGGACAGCCGTTCTTTGAACTTCATCACGTACTCCAGCAGGTTGACGTCATCTTCCTCCGACAGCCAGCATTCCTTGAGTAGCTTAAGGGGTCCTCTTACTTCATGGTCAAACAGTAGTTCAAAGGGTGAGACGCTCAGTGGTTCATTTGAGGATTCTCTTGCGGCAAATATAACGAATGGAAGACCTTTATCCCAGTCTTTCTGAGGTTGCAAACAGTATTTCCTGAGCATCGATTTGAGTGTTTGATGATATCTCTCCAACGCTCCTTGGGTCTGGGGATGGTAAGCTGAAGACGTGACCTGGGTGATGCCCAACTCTTTCAGAGACTGCTTGAAAACATTTGACATGAAATTACTTCCCCGGTCTGACTGTACCTCCTTGGGCAGACCAAACTTTGTGAAGAACCCTAGCATTTCCTTAACCACGTTCTTTGCTGAGATACGAGTATTTCTAAGTGGAATGGCTTCAGGATAACGAGTAGCCATATCAATCAGGGTCAACACATAAGAAAATCCTGAAAAAGTCTTAGGAAGAGGGCCCACAATATCCACCAACACACGGGTGAATGGCGCCTCAAAAGGAGGAATGGGAACTAGAGGTGCAACCTTTTCGGTCTGATTACACTTCCCCATAACTTGACAGGTGTGACAAGACTTACAATACCAGGAAACATCTCTGAAGATACCTGGCCAGTAGAAGTGTTTCAAAATGCGTGCCACAGTCTTCCTCACTCCAAGGTGTCCTGCCAAACTGGAATCATGAGCCACTCTAATGATATCCTGCCTACAAACACGAGGGATGACAACTTGATGTACAACCTCCCATTCACAGTCGGCTGATGCTGTTGGGGGTCTCCACTTTCTCATAAGTACTCCTGACTTTATATACTAACAAGTAGAAGCACCAGCTGACTCTTCCTCACTGTAACCAGAGTTAGCTAGACCTTTCAACTCAGGGTCAGCAACCTGCAACTCAACCAACTCTTGACGAGACAAATTATCAACACTACGGGGTACTGCCTTATCTGGTGAGTGGTCCAAATTAGCAAGAAAAGTGTCAGCTAGGATAACATCATCATCATCATTATCCTCTAAGTCACCAGTAACTTTAGACTTAGCCCTAGTGACAGCACATGCAGAGAACGCATCAGGGATATCATAATCCTGGGTCGCAGTCACTGGTTCACTAGACAACTGAGGAGCTGGACACACTTGACTTCCACCAATATCATTTCCAAGTAAGAAAGTTTCACCTGACATTGGGAGTGTCTCAACCAACCCAACCATAACGGATCCATTAACAAAACCAGACTCTAAATTTACTCTGCACAGAGGGACAGAGAAGTAATTATTCCCTACACCTTGTAAGATTACAGTTTCATCAGAGGAATTAACATTAGAGCCTAGAACACTAGTCAGCATTAGGGATCGGCAAGCACCTCTATCACGATATATATGTTAACTGATTTCCTGTCATTATTTTCCAGAGGACTGACAAAACCATCAGACAGGAAATTAGCACATGAACTCTTGAGAGTGTCACCCACGTTACTGCTCAAAAGAGGAGCTTCATCATGAGAATTTAATTTGCCCCTCAAAGCAGGTTCAGTTAACTCGGTTAAAGAATTCTGGGAACTCTCAAGGGTGGACACTAGACCAATTGACTGAATATTTAAAGACTCCTTTTTGTTCACATCACGCTGTCTCCTGAAACATTTCTTGGTAGTATGACCAAGCTTACTACAATAAGTACATTTACTTTTCTGAAATCTAGAGGTGGAGCTGGTATTTACTTCCTGAGAAGCATCATCTTTATTCTCTTTCCTGTTACCTGTACTCTGAGTAGAGGCAACGTACTTACTCTCAGCTTTCCTTTTCTCTTTAGAATATCTCTTGTGAGTGAGAACATATTCATCAGCTAAAACTGCAGCATCAGACAAATTATCTATTCTTTTCTCATCAAGATATAGGCTTACATCTTTATTAATACACCTTTTGAAGTCCTCCAGCAAAATCATCTGCTTAAATTTATCAAAATCAGAATTTACATTCTTAGAATTTAACCACTGCTATAACAGATCTTTGATTTTTGCATACTCAACATGGGATTGCTTATCTTGCTTTTAAGTTGTCCTAAATTTTTCTCTATAGGCTTCAGGAACAAGCTCATAGGCCTTAAGAATGAAGCTCTTAGCTACATCATAATTATCAGATTGATCCTGAGGCAAAGATGCATAAGTTACTTGAGCTTTACCGGTGAGAACACTCTGAAGGAGTACTGGCCAATACTTTTTGGGCCAATTAAAACCTGTAGCTACCCTCTCAAACAACTGAAAATACTTTGTTAAATCAGATTCATTAAAAGGAGGGACAAGTTTAACATTTTAAGCCACATCAAAATCATCAGAGCTAGATGATCCAGTTCCACCTTGTTTCATGCGATACTCATGGTCTGCCTGAATCCTAGCAAGTTCAATTTCTGCCTGAGCCTGTGCCTGTGCCTCCTGAATACGAGCCTGAGACTCAGCCTCCTTAGCATTTGCCTGAAACTCAGCCTCCTTAGCACGAGCCTGAAACTCAGCCTCCTTAGCACGAGCCTGAAACTCAGCCTCCTTAGCACGAGCCTGAAACTCAGCCTCCTTAGCACGAGCCTGAAACTCAGCCTCCTTAGCACAAGCCTCTTGCAGTGCTAGCTGTAACTTAGCTATTTTAATCTGTGTTTGCTCATCTGGAGGAGTTACATTAAACAAGCTTTTATTATTCATGTCAACAATTTGATCTTTAGAATGATGAGAGCGAACAGCAACTCCCAAGTGTTGAGCAACAAGCTTAAGTTCATTCTTTGTTCTGTTTTCTACATCACACACTCTTTGCACATTTGACAAAAAATCTTTGTCTTCATCAACAGTAGTAATAGTAGACATCATCAATAAATCACAGTCACAAAATATCAAGCAATATCCTTATGATAATATCCTGAATATCCTGATAAGAGATCGCCAAATTTATGTTACAGAACAGAGAGAGATAATGAACACTTGAAGTGAGAATACTAAAATCACTACTGTTACACAAAGTTCCAGGTTCAAAACAAAAGAGGTAAAATTAAAAGTTAAAGTTTAATGCTCAAACTAACAACAAAACATTCAGGACTCATAAGGATAATGTAATGGCAAAATAGGTTACATATATGGTTAACTGCAGTAGCCTCTATTAACACGAATTTAGCAAGAACAAATTTATCTAAGTCAGCCCTGATAAATGAGAGAACCGAATAATGCTCAGTTAAAGTAAGATATAATATTATTACAGATACAAAATATTACTTACACGGGCTGACATTAAATACTTTACATGAATCACAAAAACCTTACCAGGCCTGCGAATTAACGCCTTAGGCCATACAGTACAAGAAAAATGGTAACAACACTTATACTCAAATTATAAAGCAGCTAGATGGCTGGAGACTTCCTGAGCACTCACAATAATAATACACTATACAGGGGAGGACAGAGATGTGAACAAAATGAGGAGTAGATCTAAGTGGCAATTAATGCAGAGACTGAGCTCATTATATAGGGGCCGGCAGAGCTTGATTCAACTTGTATGAAGGACGCGCAAATGAAGCCACAGGGGACAAAGAGTTGACAATCCTGCTCTGAACAACAGAAAGAACGACTTACTCTACTATAAGGGGGAGAAGGGGGGAGTGAGGTAGAACACGCAAGCCTGGTCACTATGGAAGCCTCGAGGCGAATCGTGATCAAACATGCAGCATACTGTACGTTAGAATTATACAAAGGATGATGAAATCATAGGCTATGTAACAATATATATATATATATATATATATATATATATATATATATATATATATATATATATATATATATATATATATATATATATATATATATATATATATATATATATAAAATGAAAAAAGTAAAAGAAAGAAAATATCAGAGATTTCAATGCATTCTGTGCAAGGAGTCTGATTTTGTTTCTGGAGCAAATCTCAGAATGTATTAACTAAAGAGTCGTAAAATTTCACATGGTTATGTGTCTTATAGCAAACTGGTGCCTTTTGATAGACAGTAAAGTCTATCTATCTATCTATTGCCAAACGCCTCAATCCCGTTCGGGGTGGCCACAAACAAATCGCCTCCACGTTGCCCTGTCCCCCGTAATTTCACTGCCCTGCTCCCAACTCACACCCCCCTCTCTCATATACCTCTCCACCCCATCCCTCCATCTCATCCTCGGCCTCCCCCTCCCTCTCCCCCCCTCCACCTCACTCACATGCACTCTCTTCGTCAGTCTTTCACCCTCCATCCTCTCCACATGGCCAAACCACCTCAGCGTATTCCTCCTAATGCTGCCTATCACATCCACATCCACACCACAATGCTCCTTTATATCCTCATTTGTCAGCCTGTCTCTCCATGACTCCACAGGCTCCTCTTAAATAACTCATTCCCACTTCTCTCACTCTTGACTTGTGCCCTTCCAACAACGTCCAAGCTTCACTTCCATACGTTAGAGTTGGTATCACAATACTGTCACGTAGTAACTTTTTCACTTCCATGCTCACTTCCCTGTTTCTTATCACTGCTTTCAAGGAACCAGCAACCTTTCTTCCCTGCTGTACCCTTTTAAGCACTTCACCCTCCAAACCTCCATCCTTACTCATCACACTACCCATGTACTTAAATGTACACACATTTTCCAAATCCTCACCATCCAACCTCGCTGTACATTCATGACTTCACCCCTCTGAAAGACAATCACTTTACTCATCCCTACATTGACCTTTAGATTCCGTTTCTTACACACTCTTCCAAACTCATCCACCAAGCCTTGCAGCTCTCCTTCGTCTTCACTCAACAGCACAGTATCATCTGCAAACAACAGTACAGGGAGTCTCCAAACACTATCCTCTCTCATCAGGGCCACTCCAACATCCACTACCCTACCTTGTACACACAGCAAAAAAAACTATCGTTACAGGGGGGTCCGATGTGCTTCATACTGAACAACCTGGCTGTCTCGCTAGGGTTGGTAAGCCTGACAGTGAGTTGCCAAATAGGACGAGGTAGAAATATGCATGGGAGAAGCAATGGATATAGCTTATAATAGATATGCAACAAACACACGCAGGGATACCAATGGAGGTGGCTGTTATCAAAAACCTTCATTTGTGTGTCATTTTATATCGCGCAGAAGGTGTAACGATAGTTTTTTTGTTGTGTGTACCTCTTTTATTACCCCATCGATGTACAGATTGAACAACAGTGGAGACATGACACATTCCTGTTTCAACCCAACCTTCAAAGAGAAAAATTCACTCATTTCACCTTACACACGCACTGCAGCCTTAACACCATCATACATACTCTTCACAGCATTCAACAACTTCTCATCTACTCCATATACTCGTATTCTTAATACTTTCCACAATCCTTGTTTATCCACCCTGTCATATGCTTTCTCCAAATCCATGAAAGTCACTTTCAACTTCTTTCCCTTCTCTAGAAACTTTTGCACTAAAGATCTAAGAATGAATATCTGATCTACACAACCTCTTCCCTTCCTAAAGCCTCCCTGTTCTTCTCCAACTAATTTCTCTGTTATTTCCTTAACTCTGTCAATAAGTATCCTACCATACACTTTTCCTTTTATACTAAGAAGACAAATGCCCCTATGATTACCACACACTTCTTTTTCTCCTTTTCCTTTGTACAAGGGAATTTTTATACCTGACTTCCAATTCTACGGAAATCTACCTTCCTCCCAGGCCAATCTGCACATCTTCCACATTCATTCTACTACTATCTCTCCCCCATGCTTCAACATTTCACCACACACTCCATCAATTCCTGGGGCTTTCCCCAATTTAACTTTCTTCATTGCTTCCACAACTTCTATCCTACTGATTTCTTCCTGTCTTCTCACCTCTCTCCTTCTCCCAGCCATTCCCCAGCCACTTATACTCGCATCACTTCCATTCTTTGTGTTCAACAATTCCTTAAAGTGTTCACTCCATCTGCTCACTTTTTCTCCCTTCTCCACTAGTAATCTACCAATTTTATCTTTCACTCCCCTGCTAACTTCACTTCCACCCTGTCTTACTCTCTTCACCTCTTTCCAGAGCATTTTCTTACAGTCCCTCCACTTTACACTCAAATTCCTTCCAAATTCCTCATCCACTCTCTTCTTACCCTCTGTTACTAATCTTGTTACCTCTCTCTTTCTTTCTACATATAACTCTCTCTTCCGCCTCTCAACTTCTTTCACGCCCCTATTTCTCATCCATTCATTGTATGCTTTCTTCTTTTGTGTCACAGCCGGTCTCCACCTCTTCATTCCACCACGCTGTTCCTTGCACCCCCCTCCGTCTTCTCTTCATCCCACACACCACATCACATGCTGCACATATTTCTTCTGTGAATATCCTGCTCACATCTTCCACGTCCCCCATCTGCTTCAATTCTTATTTGCCCAATCGTTCCTCCAGTTCTCTCTTATATTCTGCCTTTTTCTCATCCTCTTGTAACCTTTCCACTCTCCTTGCAACTACTCCTTCTTCCCGCCCTTCCCTTCTTCTATTACTCCATCTTATTTGGGTCTTGATTCTGGCCACCACCAAGTAGTGGTCAGAAAGTCCACTCCCCCAACCTCTATACAGTAGGCTCTTGCATCCATTACACATCTTTGCATCCTTTCATCCACACACCCACAATCATTGCCTTTCATTCAGTTCACCACCCACCCTTCTCATCACTTGCCATGTATACCTGTGGATCATTTTATGCCTGAAGAGGGTATTGGCTATCACCAACCCCCTCCCAGCACAAATGTCCACTAACGCACTACCAGAATAGTGTCTTAAGAAAATTTTTTGGAAAATAATGCAAATGTAAAAAGGCTTCGAGATTTCGTTTCCGGTGGAAAACTCAGGAAATATTAACTACAGAGTCATTAAATTTTTGCACAGTTATGTGTCTCATAGTGTACTGGCGCCTTTTGATAGGTAGAGTGCTGTGTCTTGAGGAATTTTTTTGAAAATAATGGAAAAAATGAAAAGGCATAGAGATTTCACTTCCAGAGCAAAACTCTTAAAGTATTAACTATAGAATCATGAAACTGTCATTTAGTTATATGTCTTGTAGTGAACTGATACCTATTGATAGGTAGAAGGCTGTATCTTAAGTTTTTTTTTTTTTTTTAATAATAACAAAGTTTTGAAAATAATTTTTTCAGAGATTTCGATATGCCTTATGCAAGGAAACTGAAGGGACCATGTTATGTTTACCGTAATAAACTACTGAAATGTTTAAGTTTCAATGTCTCTGTTATACAAGGGAAGGGGGAAGGGGAGAGGGCTGTTATGCGCTTGCTTAGGTGTAAGGGGAAGTGAGAGGTATGTGCTTTGTCAGGGGAGAGTTGCAATGATGGTAAATGATGGTGTTGGTGTTGGTGGTGGTGGTGGTGGTGATGATGATGATGATGATGATGATGGTGGTGGTGGTGGTAGTTGAGATGATGATGACAGAGATTATGATGATGGTAATGTTAGTGGTGGTAGTGGTGGTAATGACGATGAAGGTGATTTTTTTTTGGGGGGGGGTTAATGGTCATTACCCACCAGGCGAGGTATTAGGACAGCCATTGCTATTGTAAAGCCCACAGGTCACTCCCGCATCACTCTACGTCGCCGATCTAGGGGGCCAGGTGTGGTGGGAGCATATGATAAAATGCTCGTAGATCACCTAGATGCACCTCCTCCCCCATGACAATCAGCACTAGTCTAATGTCCTCACCCTGGTCGGCAGCTCGGAGCAGATCATAGAGGGCGGAATATGTCGTTTACCGAGCTGGTACCACTGAGTGTGGGCACTGAGAGCCAGGAGGTGCCTATAGGAGGCTACATCTAGCCGATCCTTGAGGTCGATGATAGGAGGGTGAAATGGGGTGCCCTCCACTGCTGAGGAGTGGGGGACTCACTGACTTCCTCCTCGGCCAAGGAGCCAGTTGATGCATCCTTGGCCATGGAAGCAGTGTCAGTAGAGTCCCGCTCCTCCTCAGACATTGCTGGCGTATGGTGGACTTCCACCATGGTCACAGCGTTGGTCGGGTCTGGAGCCAGGTCAGTAACCTGAGGGGCAGTCCATCGGTTGAGGGGGGTCCTCCAGCCTAAACTTCTTCCTCAGTGTCTGGCAAGGAGTAGTACTTCGTGGCTGGCGAGCCCGGTGCTCCCGTCGGTGAGGGACCAACTATATATTGAGGGTGAAGCACTCCTCCCCAAGATCTTCAAGGAGAAGATCTTCGGAAGGAGAACACTCAAAACCCTCTTATCATCCCCACAAAGAGCCTTCGCCATTGCGATGCACATCTCCACTATGAGGTTTATCTGTCCAGAGCTCCCAGGATCCGTGGCCTGACATCCCCGTTCCCTGAGACGTCGTTGTGCATGAGCAGAACTCTGCACAGCCATACCTCCCGGCCCGGTAAAATCCCGGACTTCAGGACCCTTGGGAGTTCCAACCAGGCTAAACTCCACCGACTCTCCATCACCTAGGGAGCACTGGAGATGCTGTGGGTTTGGCTTAACGATTGCCTGGCAGTGCACGAAAACATCAACGCCAGTATCCTGGCGTTTGATGAATCCATACCCTGCCATTACGTTAAACCAAACCACGGTCCCCCGGATCTTCTGGACGGTAGGAGACTGTGGCTGGCCGGTTGCCCCCCTCAATGGGTCGCATGCAATCAGCACGTTTGTCTTGCATGGCTGCTCTGCTCGGAATCCCTCTCCCCGTGATGGTGATAATGATGGTAATAATGATAGTGGTGGTGACTGCTGAGGTGATGATGATGATGGTAGTAGTAGTGTTCGTTGAGATGATAATGGATAGTGGTGGTAGTCGAGATGATGCTGATGATGATGATGATGGCGGTCGTTGTGGATACAATGATAATGATGGTATTGGCTATGATTTATTGAGATACTGATGATGATGATGACGTTAATGGTAGTGGCGGTGGTGGTAGAGATGATGATGATGATGATTTTCCCTGCCATCGTTTTCTGTTTTAATGTCTCTGTGTTATATAGAGGGGGAGGGGGGAAGGACGGTTATGCACTTGGTTAGGTGGTAGCTGGCACGTAGCATTGCCTATGTTTTCAGTGTAGTGACCTCGTTAGTTCTCTCTCTCTCTCTCTCTCTCTCTCTCTCTCTCTCTTAATGAATTCGGCATTAAGAACAAAGTCAATAGAGAAGAATTAATAATCAATGACAGTAAACAACATCAATGGACAGGAAAAAGAGCACTGTATAAAAGAAAATACGTTTGTCTTTCTATCTATGTATCTATAGCCCGATGTCCTAATCCCGGAAAGGATGGCCGCAGACAAAACGCCTCCAAGTTGCTCTGTCACCCACCATTTGACTACCCTCCCCCCAACTCAGGCTCCCCTCCCTCATATACCTCTCAACTCCATCCCTCCACCTCATCCTCGGTCTACCCCTCCCTCTCTCTCCCTCCACCTCACCTATATACACCTTCTTAGTCAGTCTTTCATTCTCCATTCTCTCCACATGTCCAAACCACATCAGTGTATTTCTCCTAATCTTCTCAACCACATCCACATCCACCCCACAACGTTCCTTCACTTCTTCATTCGTCAACCTGTCCCTCCATGTCACTCCACATGCTCCTCTCAAGTAACTCATTTCCACTGCTCTCACTCTTGACTTGTTCCCCTCTTGCGAGGTCCACGCCTCGCTTCCATACGTCAGAGTAGGGATCACAATAATATCATGCAGTGACTTCTTAACATAAATACTCACCTCCCTATTTCTCATCGCTGCTTTCAATGAACCAGCAACCTTCCTTCCCTGCTGTACCCTTTCACGCACTTCATCCCCCAAAGTTCCATCCTTACTCATCACACTACCCAATTACTTGAATGCACTCACACTCTCCATGTCCTCATCATCAAACCTCACTGTACATTCTGTGACTTCATTCCTTTCAAACACCATAACTTTACTCTTGTTTACAATAACTTTCAGATTCCTCTTCCTACACACTGTCCCAAATTCATTCACCAAACCTTGCAACTCCCATTCATCTTCACTCAACAATACTGTATCGTCAGCAAACAGCAACACAGGAATCTTCCACATCTTACCCTCATCCATTAGAGCCACCCCCACATCCACTGCCTTACCTTGCACCTCCTTCACAACTCCATCCGTGTATATATTAAACAGCCTTGGAGACATCACACAACCCTGTTTCAGTCCCACATTGAGATAAAAGAACTCACTCAGCTCACCATCCACTTGCACCGTAGCCGTAGCTCTTTCATACATACTCTTCGCAGCACTGAACATTTTCCCCTCCACTCCATATATTCTTAATACCTTCCTCATACCTTGCCTATCTATTCTGTCATAAGCTTTCTCCAAGTCCATGAAGGCAGCATACATTTTCTTTCCCTTCTCTAGATACTTCTCCAATAAACATCTTAGAACAAATATCTGATCTACACACCCTTTTCCCTTCCTAAATTCCCCTTGTTCTTCTCCAACTAGCTCTCCTGTTATATGCCTAACCCTACCAATGAGTATTCTACCATATATTTCTCCAGTCACACTAAGAAGGCAAAAACCCCTATGGTTACCACATACTTCTCTCTCCCTTTTTCCTGATTTCCAATCCTCTGGAACCCTTCCCTCTTCCCAAGCCAATCTACACAACTTCCATATCCACTCCACAGCAATCTCATCCCCATACCTCAGCATTTCACCACACACTCCTTCATTTCCTTGGGTCTTTCCCATATTGATCTTCTTCATTGCTTCCATTACTTCCACCCTACTGATCTCTTCCTCCCTCCTCTCATTTCTTCTTCTCCCAGCCATTCTCCAACCACTTATACTCGCACATCTCTCACTCTCTACAGTCAACAAATCCTCAAAGTGCTCCTTCCATCTCCTCAGTTTCCCTCTCTTCTCCACCAACAATCTATTATTCCTCTCTTTCACTCCCCTACCATTTCCCCATATCCCCTTTTACACTGTCTTACTTTCTTTACCTCCTCCCGAACCAATTTCTTACTCTCTCTCTCCATTTCACACTCAGATTCCTCCCTAATTCTTCATCCACTTTCTTCTTACTCTGCTTCACCAGTCTCTTCACCTGCCTTTTCCTGCTCACATAGACCTCTCTCTTCTCTCTCTCATCTTCTCCCCTACTCGCTAGCCATTCACTATATGCCATCTTCTTTTGTTCCTCAGCTCGTTTCACCTCATCATTCCACCATGATATCCCTTGCACATCCCTGCATCTCCTCCTCACTCCTCAAACCACTTCACACGCTGTGCCTATCTCTTCCGTGAATATCTTACATACGTCTTCCACCCCTTCCATCTGCTCTAACTCATACCTACCTAATCTTTCTTCCACTATGCTCTTATACTCTGCCATTTTCTCACTATCTTGCAACTTCTCCACTCTTCTCACAGGAGCTGTTTCCTCCTGTCTTCCCCCTCATCTCTTCAACCATTTTCTTTGCAACTTTACCTTGGCCATCACTAAGTGATGGCCCGAGACTCCATTCCCCCACCCTCTCCACACTCTTGCATCCAACACTTGTCTTCTCATTCGCTCATCCACACACACGTAATCTATCATTGCCTTTCGTTCAACAAGCTCACTATCCATCCTCCTCATTACTCTTCATGTGTACCTGTGGATCATCTTATGCCGAAAGTAGGTGTTAGCTATTGCCAACCCCTTACTAGCACAGATGTCCACCAAAGCACAACCATTCCCATCTACTTCAGCTGGCACACCCCAGTGACCAACCACTCCACCCACTCATACATTCCCAACTTTGCCATTCATGTCTCCAATCAAAAGCACTCTCTCGCTCCTCTCAGATTTGTCCATACATGCTTCGACACTCACCCAAAACTCATCTTTCACTCTTGCCACTCGGTCCTCTGTCAGCGCTGACGCACATAATTGCCCACGCTTGTATACCTACTTTCATCCTCACCCATACAATCCTTGCACCCATTGTTCCATAGTCTCTTATATTCTCCTTCCACTTGTTGCATATCATCAGACATACTCGCTTTCTTGCTCTCTCATTCTCATTAACTCCCACACATATACCTAAACCATATTCCCACTCTCTCACCCTTTCACCTCCCCATTTAGTTTCAGTCAGTCCACATATATCCACTCTTGCATCCTCAGTCACCTGAACAATCCCTCTCTCTTTCACTTCATCATTCACTCCTCTTACATTCCATGTCCCCACCCTCAGAATGTCCTTTGTCCATTTCTTAGTCGTCAGCGTATTGTCCCTCCTGGTCCGAGTCGCTTTATTTGCTTGTTTAGTTAGTTCTTTTTACCGGTTGGGGCACTAACCCACCAGCAACCCTTTTAGTCGCCTCGTACGACTAGCAGGGATACTGGGGGAGTATTCTTGAAACCCCCTTACCCCCAGGGGGTCAAGGCATGAGGACCAAACCAGTGGTTTCCGAGAATTGACCATAAGTTATTCAGTATAATATCAAGATTTGAGGCCTCGAACAACATTCGTCGTTGCCTTTCAACCCCCATCCTGTCTGACTCTCTCTCTCTCTCTCTCTCTCTCTCTCTTCTTAGTAGTAGTAGTAACAGTAGTTATAGTAGTGGTGGTGGTTTTATCAGAGAGAGAGAGAGAGAGAGAGAGAGAGACAGAGACAGAGAGAGAGAGAGAGAGAGACAGACAGACAGACAGAGAGAGAGAGAGAGATTTGATTTGATTTGATAAATTTTATTGAGATAAACAATATATACACAATACAAATTATCGCAAAAGGGTAAAGGTGCATAGGCAGAGAGAGAGAGAGAGAGAGAGGGAGGGAGGGAGAATGACCTGTCGACGGCCTGAGAGATAAGGCAACTGACAGTTCTTATCTCTTTCCATTCTGCCCACTCCCCCGTTTTCTCTCCTTCTCTTCCTCCCTTCATCCCTCCCATCACTCGTTTCTCCCTGCTATGATCCCTTTTCCTTCCCCTCTCCTTTTACCCTCCACCTGACAAAGGCAGAGATGGGTGTTGTTATCACTGCTATCAAAAGGTATCCGTCTGTAGAGTTAGGCGGCAGGGCGGCTACCAAGGCATAGAGATTTCGTTTCCTGGCCAGAACTCAGAAAGTATTCACTACAGAGTCATGAAAATTCATATAATCATGTGTCTTATAGTGAACTGGTGCCTTTTGATATTTAGAATGCTGTGCCATAAGTAGGTTTTTTGGAAATAATGAGAAAGTAAAAAAACAAAAAATCCAGAGATTTCAATGCGACCTGTACAAAAAATCTGAAGGTTCAATGTTGTGTGTCCTCAAGGCATTCTCCTTACATCCCCCTTTAAAAAAAAACATGGGGGGGGGGTGAGGGCCAGTATGCACTTGGTTAGGTGTGCAGGGAAGTGTGTGGGGGGGGGTATGTGCTTGGTCAGGAGGAGAAGGGTTGCAAGAGCGTAGCACTGCTAATGTTTTTAAATCGTCTCTCTGTGTGCCTCTTCTTCCCACCCACCCCATTTCTTTCTCCTTAATGCCTAATTCTCCAACGTAACTATACCTCCACGCTTCGTTCTTTCCTCCTCCTGACAAAGTCAGAAGAGAGAGTTGTTATCACTGAGACTAAATGGTGTCCGTCCATAGAGTTTGGTGGCAGGACTGCTGGCAGGGCATAGAGATTTCGTTTCTGGGCCAGAACTCAGAAAGTATTCACTACAGAGTTATGAAATTTCACACAGTTATGTGTCTTATCGGTGCCTTTTGGAAGGTAAAATGTTATGTCTTAAGTAGTTTTTTTTAATGAAAAAATAAAAAAATAATATTTCGTTTCCTGGCTAGGACCCAGAAACTAATACAAGTACAAGCTCTTAACTCTCCAGGAATATGTATTAATATGTCGCCTGGTGCCTTTTCATAGTTAGAATGCCATGAGATTATACAATGTTATGGAAGAGCAAAAATACATGAAACTTATCATTTTTATGCATTTTCTATTAAAACTTTGTAACTGCTATACCTAAGAGGCAGACATTGTGCATAATAAATGCTTATATCAAGCTCTAAGTATGAATAAAGTTTCATGACTATATTATGTAACCATAAAAAGTAGCTGCCTAAATGAAAGAAGCACGAATCATAATTTCATGAAACCTGCTCATTAGTTTATTATCACCATAGATTAACTACTGAAATGTTTAAGTTTTAATGTCTATGTGTTGTGTAGAGGGGGTGGGGGTGAGTGCCGTTATGCACTTAGTTAAGTGTGCAGGGAGATGGGGAGTACGTGCTTGGTCAGATGAAGGGTTACAACAATTTAGTATTGCCTATGTTTCTAGTAAAACCTTGCAACTATTACACCTAAGAGAAAGAGATTGTACATGATTAATGTTTTTATGAATATTCCATTGTGTATGAAGTTTCATGACTGTATCTATTATGTAATCACAAAAAGTGGCTGCCTAAATGAAAGAAGTACGTCATAATTTCATCATATCTGCCCATAACACCATTTTTACCAAAAACAAACTACTGAATTCATTAAGTTATGATGTTTATGTGTTTTACACAAGGCGGGGGCGGGGGGGGGGTGGAGGTGAGGGCTGTTATGCGGTTGGTTAGGCGTGCAGGGAGGTAGGGGGGTATATGCTTGGTCAGGTGAAGCGTTGCAACAGCGTAGCGTTGCATGTTTTTCCAAACATTTTCTGGTTTCTACCCTAGATACACATTTCTCTAACGCCTACTTCTAGTATGTTTTACATTTTCTTTCGTAAGTTTTCCTTCACACATTCTTTCGTTCATTTTTTTTTTTTTTTTCACCTTTATCTGCTTGCCTCACTTCCACCCAACTTATGATCCCTCTCCCTCACATTTTTCCCCTTCTTTTGCCCTCACTACCGTCCTCTCCGTTCTCTCTCTTCCTACATTTAGCATTCCTCCCTTTCCGTCATCCTTTTTTCTATTGCTCTTGTCTTTCATCTGTCTCATTGCATCCCTTTTATTTGGCTGCTTGCGTAAACGAATGGTCAGCGGTAGGAATTGAAGCTGTTGGTAAGGATGATGGGGTTGTGGAAGAAAAAGGATTATAACCCATCCCCTTTCCTTCCAGCACATCCCAGATCCCGCTCTGCCACATATCATTATTTCTGTCTCTCCTTTTGTGTTTATATACCGCATTTTGCCCCTCATTCTTTTGTCACCCATTTCCACCCCAAGTCGCATCTTCTCCCCTAACCATGCCCATATCTTCCTCCTTCCCTTTCAGTTATCTTTGTTTTTCTGTGCCTGCCGCCATTACACTAATTTCCCCTCTTACCCACTCATGTATTCTCCTTTTCCCTTCACTTCACTATCCCATTCCCTCCCGTCTTCAACTCTCCTGTCATTCTCCCACAGTCTCTGTCTGTCTGTCTGTCTCTCCTTCTGTACTGTAATTAACCCCCCTCCCCCGCCTTTTCTTTCTCCAACGAGGCGCCTCTGTCCCTACCCAATGCCATATTTACATCCTTCCTCACTCCCATGTCCTCCTTCCCCGATCACCTGCTCTTCCACAAAATCTACTATATCCATCCCAATTCCAGTACATCTCCCTAATCTACATTTCTCCTTTTCCTCCATTTCTGAATCTCATTATCGTCTTCCAACTATTCCCTGTAATTTCCTCTCCCCCCTCCCTCTCTCACTTCTATATTTCCTTTTTTCATCTTTGCTGCTGGTATATTTGTCCTTCTTCCCTATCCTCTTCTTTACCCCTCCTCACATCCTCCCATTCAGTTAGTGCTTCATTCACCCCCATATATCACTCTCTCCCCCCCCCCATTCTCCGATATAATTGTCTTCAAAGGTACAATAGTGAATTTATACCCGTTCTTTTTATAGTGATCTGCTTACAGACCGCCTGAGCGACAGATGTTGACTTACCAACAGACTAAATTACTTACTAAGAAAGTGACTGACTGACTGACAAACTGACTCACGAGTTAATAAACTGACTGACTGACTTACCGATTTGCGAAGAATTAAATGATTTAATGACTGCCTGGTTGACTGACTGACTGAATGATTTACTGACTTTCTGGCTGACTGACTGTCTTATTGATTGACTGCATGAATGATTGTCTAACTAACGTGCTGACTAACTGACAAAATTTTTGATAAACTGGTCGATTAACTGACTATCGGACTGATTGGTTGACTGATTTACATACAGACTGGCTCATGGCTTAGTCAACTGATTCTCCGAAAACAAAATTTGCTGAATGTCACTGTTTAATCGACTTACTTTTTGGCTGTCTGAAGGTAGAAAGGTGGTCTGCAATCCTAACGGACCCAGGTTCAAATCACCGCTGGGACAGGGAACAGTTTAAGGATTTGAATTTCGTAAAATCAGACTTTACCGATTTATCAGAAGACCCGCCGACGTGTCGTAAAAATACCCCTGCTAATACCAATACACCAGTCCTCTATGAGACAACCCTAGCGTGTATTCAATATGGACGCTGGGTGTTAGCGCCAAAGTGGTGACATGTAGAGGTGTATGGTATGTAGGAGGAGTACTGGGCCTTGGGGGCAGGCTGTGAAGCCTATTCCCAAAGTCGGACACACACACACACACACACACACACACACACACACACACACACACACACACACACACACACACAATGACTTACCGACTTGCTGAAACCTAGTTAACTGACCGAGTGGAGATGGACTGAATTACTGAACGAGTAAGTTAGAGGTACTAAGAATAAATAAATATGTAACAGTCGGACTGAACGATTTTGAATGCGCTTATTTATGGGTGAAGGACCGGCGATCTGAGAGATAGAAAACTGTGCAACAGAAGTGACAGAGATGACCTGAGCTGAATCAAGCCAAAGGACTTCATCTCATCAGCATCCAAAAGTGTCTCTCTCTCTCTCTCTCTCTCTCTCTCTCTCTCTCTCCCTTGGGTATGCGTAATACCATGGTCTTATATATATATATATATACCGTCAGCGCACATTGACGTGTCTGGGAGGGAGAGCAGCAATGTAAATTTCCTGTAATGATATCAGTCACTGTGCGGCCAGTTAAGATAATCTCCGGGGAAAAATGACTACTTGGCAATTTACGTCACTTCTCGGCCCATACCTCCCCACTGAGTGACATAACGGTCAGTTGCATTTGCGCTCGTTTTTGTTGGATGTTACTGTTGATTGTCTCCCAGGATTGACTCCCGTTTCCTTCGTGCGCTAAGTGTTTAAGCTGGCAGTGTGGCTTGTAAGCGATGTCTAAGCCATATACAAGCCATGACAACATTGTAAGAGTTATCGAGTGTCGTAAAATTGGTCTGAATAGCCGTCAAATAAGTGAACAAACTGGTGTTAATGAACGTACAGTGCGCCGATTGGTGACAAATTTAAAGGCCTCTGGAGGAGGAAAGGTACCTTCCCACAAACACAGTGGAGGAAGGACACCCAAGATCAGCAAGCGCAGCCTAAAAGTTATCAGGCGTCAGTTGGATGACAAACCAACCCTTACTGCCAGACAGCTTAAAGAACAAAACCCTATTCTGCTTTAGGACGTGAGTGTACGAACTATTCAGAGCGCCATTCGAAAGAAACTTGGTTATCGGAAGTTGACAGCCAGGAAAAAGACTTTTGTTACCGATATTCAGCGTAAAAAAAAGAGTTGCTTTTGCAAAGAAATATTCCTTATGGACTTTGGATGACTGGAGACGTGTTCTGTGGTCAGATGAATCCACATTCTGCGTTAGTGAGTCGAAGTGGCAGAAGGTATGGCGTGGAAGAAATTCTGATCCCTGTAACCCGAAGTTCACGAGAAAGACTGTCAAGCATCCTGCCTCTATTATGGTGTTGGGGGCTTTCTCTTACGGAGGAGCAGCCGACCTTATAATTCTCCCTAAAGGCCAGACTGTCAACGGAGACTCACATCTTCGGCTCCTAGACAATAATTTGGCTGAATGCTTTGCAGCTACTGGCGCCGAAGTGCTGCAGCAGGATGGGGGTCCTTGTCACACCGCCAAAGCCGTAAAACAGTGGCTCTGCACAAGTGAAGTTGAGTGTATTCCTGATTGGCCAAGCAGTAGTCGTGATATTTCACCAATTGAGAACCTCTGGGCTATTGTGAAGGAAAAATTAAGAGGTGAAGACACATCCACCATGGCGAAATTGGAGGTTGCCCTTCGTCGTGTGTGGATTAGCATTCCTTCCACTACTCACATGAAACTCGCTTATAGTATCTCAGACAGTCTTGTGGAAGTGCGAAGACGCAAAGGTTATACCATCAACAAGTAAAGAGATAGATGGTGAGTGTTCAAGTAAGAGTTGGTTGCAATATGCGCTGTAGTTTGGTTGTTATAATGATTTTATTTAGGCAGCGCGAGTTTTGTTTTCGTTCGGACTGAACGTGCCGTGTGAGCTATGAGTGGGAGAGGGATTAGCGGGTTGCGTCACTGTGTGACATAATATCCAGCTCTCTGCAGCCATTGATCTTTTTTTCACATGCTTTTGTATACATGTCCTCTGTTTCAGGTCGTCAAGCGATGAGCACAGAGCAACAAACCAACCTGAAGTTTCTGGTCCAGTTGAGGAAAACTCCATCTGAAGCACTGGGAATGCTGCAGCAAGTGTATGGAGATTAGACACGCTCACGTGTTTTTGAGTGGTACAAGAGGTTCAAAGAGGGACGTGAGGACGTGGAAGACGACCCCAGGAGAGGAAAGCCTTCAACGAGCAGGACTGAGGCCAACGTTGAGTGTGTCAGGCAGATTGTGCATGGTGATCGTCGGTTGACTGTTCGACTGATCGCAAATGAGCTGGGCATGAACCGGGACAGCGTCTGGAAGATTATCACTGAAGATTTGGGTATGCAGAAAGTCTGCGCAAAGATGGTGTCGAAGCTGCTGAATGATGACCAGAAGGATCGGCGCATGCAGGTGTGTCAGGACATCCTTGAACATCTTGAAACTGAGCCAGAGTTGCTAGGGAGAGTCATCACCGGTGATGAGTCATGGATCTTTGAGTACGACCCGGAGACCAAACGCCAGAGCCTTCAGTGGAAGAGTTCGATGTCGCCAAGGCCGAAGAAAGCAAGACAGTCGAAGTCCAAAGCCAAAGTCATGTTGATCACATTCTTCGATGTGAGGGGCAGCGTTCACACCGAGTTCTTGCCGCAGGGCCAGACAATTAACCAGCATGCCTACAAAGAGATACTGTGGCGTTTGCTTCATTTAGTGTGCGAGAAGAGGCAAGAGTTGTGGCAGGACAACTCGTGGCTGCTTCACCATGACAACGCGCCTACTCACAGTGCCCTGAGCATCCGACAGTTCCTGGCCAAAAGGAACATCGCCGTGCTGGAGCCACCTCCCTACTCATCCGACCTGGCTCCGTGTGATTTTTTCCTCTTCCTCAAGCTCAAGGGGGTCATCAAGGGGACCCGTTTTGAAGACGTGGAATACATCAAGATGGCCGTGACAACAGAGCTGTGGAGGATCCCGGAAGAATCCTTCCAGTAGTGCATGGAGGTGTGGCAGAGAAGGATGGGAAAGTGCATTAGACTCCAGGGGGATTACTTCGAAGGGGACAACTCGAAGTTTGCAGTTTGAATTTGAAATATATCTTTTGTGACATCAGTCCTGGAACTTTTCTGACACACCTCGTGTATATATATATATATATATATATATATATAGATATATATATATATATATATATATATATATATATATATATATATATATATACTCTCATACTGTCTACGTGCTTAATAGGCAAATAAAATCTCTTTTGTAGAACCTTCTCTTTGTAGAACCTAAGAATATTATTAGTTAATCCTTCCTATAGGAATTTTTCATCGTAAAACATCTTCCTAGAACCTTAAAAACATATTCTTTCAAAAAATTTTCTCTGTAGAATCATTTTATTATGTAACCTCCTTGTTGTCAAATCTCTTTGTAGCCCAAGAACTTCGTACAAATTACTTCTTTTTTTGAACCTTTACTTGTAGAATCTCATTTTTGTAAAGCCTCTTGTACGACCTCTTTACTTAAGCCTGTAATCCAACCACGCGTCGAATCCCTATCTATTTAGTCACCACTAAAAACATTTTCAGCTGTTAAATAATTCTTTTTCATGTCTGGAATTCAAAGTTTTTTTAAAATGAAATTCCAGCCCATTTGAACCTCAGCAAGATCTCATAAAATTTAGGCATGGTTTGTGACGGTGTAAAAGAGGTGCTGACCTCAGCTGTATAAATTTCTTTATTTATTCAGTCCTGTTGCATCGGAGCTGTTTCCAGTCCCACTAAGGCCTTGGCATAATACACAATAAGATTATAACTGGTGGTGAAAGCCTGAATATCCTTTAATTCGTAAGAACCGTCGTAACAGAAAACTCCCAGTCATTAATTTCCTTTTGACTACTGGGTTTCGGGAGTAATGATATAAGATTTTGGTCTCTTTTCTTTTCTCTCATCATTTTTTTGTCATGACGTCGAAACGTTGGAAGCAAACCATGGTCAACGTTTGTGCCCCTTTTTCTCTTCTTTCCTAATTAACTTCATGTTTGTGTGTACAAGAACTGCCATACTATTATAGTTCTCTTCCATACTTAGCTAAGAAAATTATTAAATTTCTCTTCAAACACACGTTCAAGAACTGATATAGTTAACTAACATATAGTTTCTCCCGCCTTCAAGTTGGAAAGGAATACGTTTGCTTATTATTGCATATTGAAGGAGAGATGTACAGTACATAAATATATAAACCAACTTTCCATCGTATTTGTCCAGAAATATAAATACTTACCCATCACACACAAATATAATATACATAATTAAGTCATCCGCCACTAGGAACTGGGATGTTGCCTGTGCGGGAGAATATAAATTATAAAGAAGGAGTTCAGCCTTACATACCACGTTAAGCATACTTTATGCGTGCTAAACAATGTATATTGCTGTTTGACTACCATACATGCTGCTGAGGGAGCAACAAATGTGTAGATGTTGACTGTACATGTTCAGACTTAGTTATACATATATATAAGCCAATGTTCACGGTCTCGCTAACTCAATAAACTTTTAAGCGCAAACCAGCAATACATACCAACAAGCTCCCGTCCTCTTCACTCCTCCCTCACTTCCTCTGTCTGTCTCTTCTCACTCGACTTCGAATTCCGGACATCTCCTTCCTCATATATATATATATATATATATATATATATATATATATATATATATATATATATATATATATATATATATATATATATATATATATATATATATATATATATATATATATATATATATATATATATATATATATATATATATATATATATATATATATATATATATATATATATATATATATATATATATATATATATATATATATATATATATATATATATATATATATATATATATATATATATATATATATATATATATATATATATATATATATATATATATCATCTTATATATATATATATATATATATATATATATATATATATATATATATATCATCTTATATCTATATCATCTCATCTCATCAGCCGTTTGAGTGTCCACTGCAGGACCGGCCTATCCCGACCGAAGTGGGGACGATACAGCCAATGTATCTCTACCAAGTGGCTTAGGCTGTCTGGTAGAGAGTGTATGTAGGGTGAGAAGTGCTTACTCCGTTTTTTTTTATTGAGGCGAAGATGCACTTGACAGGTTGATGATGATTGGCTGAATGCAACATGTCCAAAAAATATTTACTAACCCAAATTTCCCCCTCAGATATTTGTTGTCACTTAATAATGCTAGATTATAAAGTAATGTTGCATTCAGCCAATAACCACCAATTTCTCAAGGGCATCTTCGCCTCGATAAAAAAAAAAAAAACTGAGTATAGTAAGTGTAATTGTAATGTTGGAGTGGCTTTGGATGTATGTGTAGTCTGTGAACCAAGTACAATCGGCCCGCGCAAGCCGACTGGGTGCAAGCATACTTTACAGTATGCGACACTGGTTCAACCACAGCACCCCTTATGTCCTCCAAGCAGTACGTGGCCAGAAGAACGCTCCCAAAGTTTATTACCCTGGCGGGGCGCGAGCCCTACTTCTTCAGTGTACGAAAACGCACACTTTACCACTGTACCACAGAGGCTCTCTCTCTCTCTCTCTCTCTCTCTCTCTCTCTCTCTATATATATATATATATATATATATATATATATATATATATATATATATATATATATATATATATATATATACAGTATATATATATATATATATATATATATATATATATATATATATATATATATATATATATATATATATATATATATTATCCCTCTTTTCTCCTTCCCTCCCTCGCTGCCGTTCTCATCTCTATCATTTCCTTTCCCCTCCTTCCTTCCTTTCAATTTTTTTTTTCCTTTATTTTTTCTCCTTTCTCGCTTCTCTCTTCCTTTCCTCTCCTTCTCATCTGAACAGTTCCCTCTCTTTGCTCCTCTCATTTGTCCATCCTCTGCCGTTCCTCCTTTTCCACCCCCAGCCTTTTCCTTTACATCTCTCACTGTCTCTTCTCCCCTCTCCATTATCATCACCTCCCGTCCCCAATTCATCTCCCACCCTACGTTACTCTCTTGTCCTCCCAGTCCTCTGCATCCTTCCCATTGACATACCTCTCCCTCTCCTCTCTTTGATTTTCCCATGTATTTTCTTCTCTGTCACCTCTCTCTCTCTCCTTATCCCCTCCCTTTTTTCTTCTTATTCGTTCCCTCTCGCTTTCAGGTGTATATTTTATTCTCATGCCTCGTCACTTCTGTCTTTCCTTGTCGTTTCCTTTCCATCTATATTACTCCTTCCTTCTTTTCCTGTTTTTCATGTTTTACGGTACTTCATTCTTTCCCTCCCACTCTTTTTTTTTTTTTTTTCCCCTTTTCCTCATCCCAGTTCCCCATTACTTCCGTCTCTTTCCTCCACCTCGTTTCACTTTTACCTCACACTTCTTCCCTCTCCTTCCCTTTCTTTTTTCTCTCCCGCTCCACTCTTTTTCCCGCCATCTTCCTCCATACTCCACGTTACTGTACCACCACTGCTCTATCCTGGCTTCTTCTATCTCCCACCTCCATCCCAGTCTTCCCTCTCATTATCTTTCTTCCTCTCTTATCCTCCTGTTCTTCCCTTGCCATCCTCTTCCATGCCATTCATCTCTTTTTTCATACTCTTCCTTCCACATCGTGCTTTCCCCTGCTACTGTAGTTTTTTTCTCCTCTCTCTCACGTTACCTTTCTCTGCCCCCCCCCCTCCTTCCTCTCTCTCTCTCTCTCTCTCTCTCTCTCTCTCTCTCTATCCAGTCCACTTCCCTGTTCCCCCTTCCCCTCCAACCCATCTTTCTCCCTCCACCCCGAATTTCAACTGACTATAATGGCCATTCATGCGTATTGTTAATGTCATCGTTTGTGTGACTACTAAGTGACCCCCTGGGATTACACAACCCGATAGATACATGGGTAGATAGACAGGCTGATGGTATAATAGGCAGAGAGACAGACTGACTGAGGGATATAATAGTAAATCGATTGATTGATAAATGTGGATAAACAGACAGATACACCGACAGACAGATGGACACAGAGACAGAGAGACAGATAATAAATACAAATAGGCGCATAGAACAAAATGGGTAAATATTCTGAAGCGTAGAGGATGGGTCTGAAAAATTTGATGGTCATAGCAGTTGAAATAAAGTTGATGCGATTGATAAGGATGTGCAAGTAATTAGAAGAGAAGCATACGCAGTTCTTTATGGTCCACTGCAACACTGACTCAAGCAGTTACGGAGAGTTACAACCAGGAAATTTTCCAAAGATACATTCGGACGCGTTGGTCATGGGTGAGTAGTAAAGAGGAGAGTTGCATGAATAACAGCTGCCATATGTTTGTGTGGGATCATCAGGAGTTTGTGGTTTCTTTCCCCTGAATATGACCTGTCAGTCGATGGACTGTACATTCAGGTGTAGTACCTACTCAGTGCCAAGGAAATAGGAACATCGCTTATTTGTAAAATTGTCGTACAATTCCACCGGGTCGAGAATCAAACTCGAACCCTCTTGTATGTGAGGCGACCATGCTGCTGTTATGCTACCAGCGTTAATTAGATTGTGAGATAGTTGTAAGTAGGCCTACTGGTCTCAGCTCAATATACTTTCGGAGCAACTAAGCGAGAGAGAGAGAGAGAGAGAGAGAGAGAGTTGACTGACTAAAATAATCAGGTCTGGGGATGATGCTAAATGTGTTTGCCAGTGATCATTCCGCTTCACTGACCTGTAAAATGTTGATAATGACAGACGGGCTATTTTAGGCGTGAATAAAACTTTGTTAATGACTGTGCTATTAATTTACCTCGTGCTACTATCACCACTTTTACTGTCACCTGTCCTGTTCCTACTACTACTACTTGTACAGCAACAACAACAACAGCCACTACTGCTACTACTACAACTACTACCACTACTACTACTAGTAACTACTACTACTACTACTTCTACTACTACTGCTACTACTACTACTACTACTACTACTACTACTACTACTACCACTACTGGCACTAATATAATAATAATAATAATAATAATAATAATACAGTAATAATAATAAAATAATGCTAATGCAGTTACGTAGGACATACAGATGCTTTCCCCGACGTAGTACCTTCATAATTTGCTAGCAATCAGTTGATGGTTATTTCCACTACCTTTCTCTTACAACTGCATTCTGATTTTTTGTCGTTCTTTCAAATAGTAATTGTGCCACTTAACATTTATTAATTGGAAAAATAGTATTGTCTGTCTGTCTATATATATATTGCCAGAAGAGCTAATCCCGTAATGGGTGGCCACAAGCAAATCGCCTTCATTGCGCCCTGTGCCTCCCCATTTCACTGTCCTCCCCCACGACCAAGCCCCCCTGTCTCATATACCTCTCCACTCCCTCCCTCCATCTCATACTCTACCTCCTCCTCCCTTTCCCTCCCTCCACCTCAACCACATACACTGTCCTCGTTAGTCTCTCACTCTCCATCCTCTCCACATGGCCAAACCACCTCAGCGTATTTCTCCTAACGCTTTCTATCACATCCACATCCACACGACAATGATCCTTCACTTCCTCATTTGTCAGTCTGTCTCTCCATGAAACACCACATGATCCTCTCAAATAACTCATTTCCACTGCTCTCACTCTTGACTTGTGTCCATCCATCAAGGTCCAAGCTTCACTTCCATACGTTAGAGTCACAGTACTATCATGAAGAGACTTACTTCCATGTTCACTCACTATTTCTCATCACTGCTTGCAAAGACCAGCAAACTTTCTTCCTTGTAGTACCCTTTCAAACACTTCATCCTCCAAACTTCCATCATGCAGTAGCTCTTGATATCTCTAAAGCTTTCGACAGAGTATGGCACCGTTCCCTGCTGTCCAAACTCCCTTGCTATGGACTAATGTCTTTTGTTCCTTTGATTTCTTCTTATCTTAGTGACAGGAAAATAAGAGTAAAAGTAGATGATGTATATTCGAATTTCCACTCAATTAACGCCGGCGTGCCTCAGGGATCAGTTCTGGCGCCAACCCTATTTCTGGTTCATATTAATGATCTCTTATCTGTCACTCACAATCCCGTTCACTCATATGCAGATGACTCAACACTACATAGTTCATTCACACTCAGACATCCATTTACAAAGTCTAATATCTCTATCTCTCAACTGAGTACAGCCATCTCCATAAATCAAGATCTAGCTACAATCAGTGAATGGGGACAAAACAACTTTGTCTCTTTTAATGCTAGTAAAACTAAATATATACAGTATACTAATAGACAGATATTGCCAGATTCGTACATTACCTTCAGTGCTACTAATATTCCCATCTCCAAAAGTATTGAAATTCTTCGTGTTTCACTTAACAGTGTCCTCAGCTGGACCTCTCATGTCAGATCACTTGCTAAAACCGCCTCAAAGAAACTTGGATTATTGTACAGAGTCCGTAACTTCTTCGCCGATGAGCAGTTAGCTAAAATTTATAAGAGTCATGTGCGCTCTCAGCTTGAATATTGCTCACCCTTGTGGAATGGTTGTGGAGAGGTTGCATTAAGACAACTAGACAAAATTCAGAATAAAGCTGTTAGAATCATTAACAACCCTGCCATTACATATAAACTACCTCCCCTGCAAGTAAGACGGAATGTTGCCTCCCTTGCATTATTTACAGATATTTTTTTGGCAAATGCTCAGACGAAGTTGCGTCCATGGTGCCACCTCTCCATGCCTTCCCTCGTGCTACACGGGCATCTGGTAGCGCTCATGACTGGAATGTCACTCAACCATATTGCAGAACTTCTGCCTATCAGAATTCTTTCATTCCCCGAACTGCATCTCTCTGGAACTCGCTTCTCCAGAGTTGTTTTCCTCCAAACTTCAACCCACAACTGTTCAAGACTAAATGTTACAGATATTTTATGAATAGAGGACACCAGTAATCTGGTGTATGGATTATTTTTTTCCCCCATTTGTTTTTCCTTCCTCCGTTCTGTTATTAAAAAAAAAAAAAAAAAAAAAATCCTTACTCTTCACACTACCCACTTACTAAATGCACTCACATTATACATTCACTCATCATTCAACCTCACTGTACATTCAGTGACTTCATTTCTCTCGAAGACCATAACTTTACTCTTCCCTACATTCACCTTTAGATTCCGTTTCTTACACACTCTCTCAAACATATTCACCAAGCCTTGCTGTTCCCCTTCATCCTCACTTAATAAAACTGAACAATCTGCAAACAGCAGTACAGTAAGTTTCGAAACGCTGCCCTCTCTCATTAGGGCCACTCGAACATCCACTGCTCTACCTTGTATCTCTTTTATAGTCACATACATATACAGATTGAACAACCGTGGAGGCATGACACATTCCTCTTTCAATCCAACATTCAGATAAAAAAAAATCACTCAGTTCACTATCCACACGCACTGCAGCATTAGCACCCTCATGCATACCACGGCATTCAACAACTTCCCATTTACTTCATGTAGTCTTTATATTTTCAACATTCCTGGTCTATCCAGTCGTCTTATGCTTTCTCCAAATCCGAGAAGGCTGCATACAACATCTTTTCCTTCTCTAGAAAATTTTCCACAAAGACTTCGGGATGAATATCTGATGTACACAACCTCTTCCCTTCCTGAGACTTCTCTGTTCTTCTCCAACTATTTCCTCTGTTATTTCCTTAACTCTGTCCATAAGTATCCTACTATATACTTTGCCTATACAACTAAGAAGACAAATGGACCTATGATTAACACGCACTTCTTTTTCCTCTTTTTCCTTTGTACAGTGGAAGAATTATACCTGACTTCCAATCCTCCGGGACTCTGCCTTCCTCCCAGGCCAATCTGCACATCTTCCATATTCACTCTACTACTGTCTCCCTCCCCCATGCTTCAGCATTTCACCATACACCCCATCTTTTCCTGGGGCTTTCCCCATTTTGACTTTCTTCATTGCTTCCACTACTTAAATCCTAGTGATCTCTTCCTTCCAACTCACCACCATCCTTCTCCCAGCCATTCCCAAGCCACTTATAATCACATTACTTTCTTTCTTTGCATTTAACAGTTCGTTTTAATGTTCTTTCCATCTGCTCACATTTTCTCCCTTCTCCTTTATCAGTCGACCATTTTTGTCTATCAGTCCTCGACTAACTTCTTTATCACCATTTCTATCTCTCTTTACTGCCTTCCAGAACATTTTCTTACATTCTCTCCAGTTTATACTCAAATTCCTTTCAAATTCCTAATCCACTCTCTTCTTACTCTCTCTTACTAATATTTTCACCTCTCTCTTCCCCTCTACATATAACTCTCCCTCTTCATCTCTAAACGTCCTCCATGCTTCTGCTCATCCATACGCTATATGCGTTCTTTTGCGCCACAGCTTGCCTCAACTATTCATTTCACCATGCTTATCCTTGTACCCCCTTTAGTCATCTCTTCACCCCACACACCACCTCACATGCTGCATAGATTTCTTCTGTGGAAATCTTGCACACACCTTCCACCTCCCCCATCTGCTCAAAACCACATATACTAGGCACTCCACTTCTCTCTTATATTATGTTTTTTTTTTTTTTTTCATCCTCTGGCAACCTTTCTACCCTCCTTGTATGGACCACTTCCTGCAGTCCATCCCTCCTTCTGGTCCTCCATTGCACTTGAACCTTGACTTTCACCACTACCAAGTGATGGTCAGAAAGTCCACTCCTCCCAACATCTGAATGCTTTTGCATCCATTACATACCTTCTTATTGTCAACCACACGCACGTAATGAATCATTGTCTTCCAATCATTCAGTTCACCACCCACCCTTCTCATCACACGCCACATATACCTGTAGATCATTTTGTGCCTAAAGAGGGTACTGGCTATCGCCAACCCCTTCCCTGCAAAAATGTCCACTAGAGCACTGCCATTCTCATCCACTTCTGCAGGCACACCTCACTCACCAACTACTCCATCCACCTTCACATTCGCTACTTTTACACTCACATCTCCAATCAAAAACACTCTCTTATTCCCTTCAAACTATTCCGTGCATGCTTCCACATTTGTCCAGAACTCTTCTTTCACTCTGCTTGCACGGTCTTGCAATGGCGCATACATACAAAGAATCGCCCACGTTTGTATTCTCACGTTCAAACTTACCCACACAATTCTTGATTCAACTAATCCATACTCTGTTATATGCTCCTTCCATCTCTTGCACATACATCCTCTTTTGCTCTCTCATTCTCACCCAATCCCGAGCTTATACCCCATCCATACTTCCACTCTCTCACACGTTCATCTCCTCAATTAGTCGTAGTTAATTCCCATACGGTATGTCCACTTTTGCATCCTCAAGCACCTGGACAATATCTCTTTCTTTCACTTCTTCATTTGCACCCCTTACATTCCATGTTGCAATCCGTGTCATGCTCTTTGTCCTGTCCTTGTTCGTCACCTTTTGGTCTGTCCTAATCCGAGGCTTCTGGTTTGTATTTTTAGTTAGTTGTTTTCCCAGGTGAGACACAACCCCTCCGCCAACCCACTTGTTGACACGTAGGGAGCACGTGTTAGTTGGTTATAAGGTTACCACCCAGCGTATTAAATTATTTCCTGGTTTACAGGAAATCATTTAGCCTATCACTCAAGGTAGAGTTACCCGAAATAGAGTACCACTACATTGATTGAGTGGATGATGGGCGCCCCCACTGACCATATTCATTTTTACATTCATATCTACATTGTTGCGTGGTAGAGTGAATATGGAGGTGCCTGTTTCTTACGTGTGGCGCCCTTGGGAATAGTGGAGGAGGGGGGATAGGATCATAAAGGGAGGGAGACGTTTCAATATAAGATTCGTTATTGTATGTCTGAGTGCATTTTTTTTTTTTTTTAAGAGTAAACTGTTTTTAACTATCATTTCCTCCGATACTGAGAGGTGTTCTTTGTATTTAACAATTTTTAAAAAATCAGCAGTTGTTTAATTAAAAATTGTTTTATTTTTGTCAAAATACTCATAGAGATATTGTCATCTTAGTGTGGTTATCGTCCATAATTCGGAGAAGAGGCAGAGGGATGGTTCCATAAAGAATCAAAAGGAACTGAGGCTGCCAGGCACACAGGATGACAGTTTCTGTAGGGAGAGGGACACGATAAAAGTAGTTAAGGTTTCGTGGGCACATACTGAGGGTGTATAATTGGTGTAAAAATATGTCTACTATGACTACGATGTTGTATTTTTGCCATACTTTTATGTGTGAATGAACATAACAAAATCCATGTTTGTAATTAATCAATACACAACCAGGATAGCAGCGAGGGTAGCATGAAGCAGGGAGCAGGGAGAGAGAAATTTTGCACTATTTCGTTTTCTTGTTATTGATAATAACTCTCTAGCATTTATGAAGGTTCCATAGTCAGGCAAGCAAGAAGCAGTTACTACCAGAAACGTTCCTATTTTATGCTATTCCCACGTCAAGAATATTATATACATCGAGTTCCATATCTTGCATCACAGACGTGAAAACACTTGTGTTGTCTGGGTGCGGCTCACATACTTTGGTTCTCTCTCGGTAGTACTAGGTAAACGTCCTCATAACACGGAAGAATTCGCAGGGTAAGAGTGGGAGGAGTATAATACATGGGCCATCCTGCGTTTTGAACACTCACGAACCTCCCCAGCCTCATACATTCGTGATGAAACCGTGAGCCCGAAAACGTCATTGTTATAATCGTATAGTTCAAGCTATCCCTTGATGATTGTAGTTTGCTTTCAACTGGCTTACGTGCGGCCTAAATCAATTCCATCATATCCAAGGATTCTTTCCAGTGTGAACCAAATTGTTTGTCGAGAGCCACAATAAAATGAATAAGACGTCCTCATTGTGAAAGAGTGAAATGTACTGTTATACAGTTTATATTGCTCCTTACTCCACTTGTGATATTAAATAACTAATAAAGTAGTACATATATTAACAAAGCTTTAGTGCAGTTAACTCTACCACACTCTTATTTCCTCTCTCAAGACCTTATCTATCTCCTTACTTTAGTTTCAATTCCCCATCCTGCTCCTCTTTCCTCATCCTACCTATCGAACGCATTCTGTGTGTGTGTGTGTGTGTGTGTGTGTGTGTGTGTGTGTGTGTGTGTGTGTGTGTGTGTGTCTCTCCTTAGTAGTAGCAGTAGTAGTGGTAGTAGTAGTAGTAGTAGTGGTAGCAATAGTAGTAATAGTAGCGGTGGTGGTGGTGGCCATGGTGGTAGTGGTTGTATTAGGAAAGAGAGAGAGAGAGAGAGAGAGAGAGAGAGAGAGAGAGAGAGAGAGAGAGAGAGAGAGAATGACCTGTCGATGGCCAGAGAGATTAGGCAATTTACAGTTCTTATCTCCCTTTCCTGGCCATTCCCCCGTTTTCTCTCCCTCTCTTCCTCCCTTCATCACTTCCAACTCCCGTTTTTTTTCTTTTTTATGATCCTTTTTCCTTCCCCTCTCTTTTTTTTTTCAGTGTGTCTCTCCATGCTCATCACCCCGCCTCGCTTCCGTCTCTCTTAATGTCAGATTTTCCAACGTATTTACCTCCACTTTTCTCTTTTTCGATTCATTTTCTGTCATCTTCCCTAATTACACATTTTTCTCTATCGCCTTCCCTCCATGCATGTTCCTAATGTACTTCGTAATTTCTCGTTCATACATCCTTCTGTTCATTCTTTTTTTTCTTTTCACCATGTTCTCCCTGCCTCACCTCCATCCAGCTTATGTTCCTTCTCCCTCATATTCTTTCCTCTTCTTTTTCTCTCACTACCATATTTTACGTTCTTCCTCTACGCACATCTATTATTCTTCCCTCTCCGATTTCCCCTTTTTCCATTGCTCTTTTCTTTCATCTATCGGATCACATCCCATTAGTTTCATTGCTTGCGTTGGTAAATGGTAAGGGGTAGGAATAATTGAAGCTGTTGGTAAGAATGATGGGGTTTCGATGAAAAGGATTATAACCCATCCCGGCACACCCTCCTTTCCTCCCAGTACATCCTGGATCCCGTTCTGCCATACCCAGTTATAACCATCCCGTCTTCTATGTCCTTATACTGTACTGCATTTCGCCCCTCATTCCACTGTCACCTATTCCCACCCCAGGTCACTTCTTCTCCCCTAACAAAATCTCTCTCTCCCTCCCTCTCTCTCTGTTTTGTTTTTTCTTTGCCTTCCCCCATTACACTAACTCCCACCCACCCACCCACTCCTGCACTCTCTCTTTCCCTTTCCTTCATTTATGCCAATATGTCCTTTTTATTTTATGATCTTTGTAATTATGTGTACTGTAGTAACATGTAAATTCTTGCCCAAATTACTCATACAACTAGCTGGAAGTAATCTCAACGAGATAACTCCTCCTTTATTGGCCACCCATGTGGTCATCATTTACTGACGCTGCCTCCTCACAGGATGAGGAAGGGGTGTCCAATAAACTAGCCCTACGGGGTCAATTCAAATTCATTTTTCACTACCCCATCCCCTTCCGTTTTCGACTCCTCTCTCTCTCTCTCTCTCTCTCTCTCTCTCTCTCTCTCTCTCTCTACCTTCTGTAATTACCCCTTCTTCTTTTTTCCAATCCTCTCTCTTCTTATCCTATGCCATATTTACCTCTTTCTTCACTCTCATGTCTTCCATCCCCTTCACCCTCTCTCCGAACTATAACTCTCCCACAGATTCTCTTATCCCCATCCCCATTGTAATACACCTTCCTCTTCTGCTTTTCTCCCGTTTGTTAACTTTTCCTTTTCCCCTTCATTTCAGAATCCCCCTTTCTTCTCTTCCCCATCCTTCTCTCATTTCCATATCTCTCTTCTGGTCTTCCCTGCTTGCACGTTTCTCCTTCTCTCCTACCCTCTTCATTACTTTGTATCTCATCCTTCCTCTCAGTTACTGCTTCATTGGCTCCCATATATCCCCCCCTTCCCCCGCTTCCTCGCTAAATTAGCAATAACCAGTATATTTGTCAGCAAAGGCATGTTATTGATACACATGCATTTACATTGATTTGATCACCTCCCGACTGAGCTACAGGTTTTTATTGATTAACAAACTAAGTGACTGACTGAGTGAATAACAAACTGAGTAACAAACTTTGTGGCTGACATACCGACTTACTAGACTTTGAATGATTAAATGACTAACTGGTTGACTGACTGACTGACAGGCTGACGTGCTGGCTGGCTGGCTGACCATCTGAATGATTGACTGAATGAATGGCTACCAACCTAACGAATGTACTGACTGACTGACTGACTTGCTGAAAAACTGGTTGATTAACTGGCTGCCTAGCTGACTGACCGACTGATTGACATACAGGATGACTGATATCTTGGCTAACTGACTTACTGAAAAATTTGCTGAGTGTCACTGTATGACTGAATTACTGCCTGGCTGATTTACTTACTTAATGACTCCTTGAAAAACTATTTAATTAAGTGATTGGTTCGCGAACATATTGACTGAAGTATTGGCTGTCTTACTAAGAGAAAGAATGACTAAGTAACTGCTTGATATAGCGATAATGAATACCCTTTTCGATGAGTCAAAAACTCAAGGTCTCAGAGAGGAACTCGGCAAGTCAACAGATAGTGCTGCCTTGAGATGAATCAAGCCAAGGAATTTCATCTCATCCGTCCCTCTCTCTCTCTCTCTCTCTCTCTCTCTCTCTCTCTGAGTGTGTGTGTGTGTGTGTGTGTGTGTGTGTGTGTGTGTGTGTGTGTGTATGACAGTGAAGTAGTGGTGGGAAAAGCACTGGAGCTTTAAAAGGACCTATGGAATCACCTTGCTCCGAACGTCCGAATTCCCTCATCAATCGCCAACTGTTGTCAGCATGCGTCCAGTTGCGACTTTACTTACTTTTGTTATCAGTGTCATTCAGGTTTATCTGAAATAACTTGACATGTTTATCATTGAAGATACCATTGCATTAATTTGTATCTGTATAATCCTGTATCTTACAAATAAATGAGGGGGTTGGTAGGAACACGAAATCAGTTTGGCGCACGTTTAAACGCGATGGAGATTGACCAATCACCGCCCAAGAGTATCTCGCGGTTACCAATTCCGCCTGTTCTCAGCTGGCAAAATCAGTTTGCCAGACTCTGTGAAACAGACTATAGTTGTCTTTCATACTTAGCTAAGAAACCATATGAGTGTCTTCTAAAATACATGTTCGAAATATGACATAGCTCGATAACATACAGCACCCCCCCCCCTCCCTCCCTTCATGTTGGGCGACGAGTATATTTGATTATCAGTGAATGTCGAAGCTGAGGTGGACATTAATAAGTCAATTCTCCTTTATACATACTTACCAATCACGCATCAGTATCATGTACGAAATTCAGTGACCCTCTATACGGGGCTGGGATGTTGTCAGTGCGGGAGAACATATAATAAACAAAGAGATCAGCCGTACGCCATACCAGGTCATGAGTATCCATGCGAAACTATGCATATCGCCGCTTCACTGTCATTCCTGATGGTGAAAAGCAATAAATGTGCACCGGTTCTGTGCACATGTTCATATTTACACAACTCACATAAATAAGCCATTGTTTACGGTCTCGCTAACTCGCCAATTAAACCTTTAATCTCAGACTCACACTGCCTACCACCAAACTCCCCTCCACCTCACACCTCCCTCCCTTTCTCTCTCTCTCTCTCTCCCGTCACTCACCTTCGGATTCCTAACTTCCCATTCTACCTCTGTTTCTCCACACACACACACACACACATATATATATATATATATATATATATATATATATATATATATATATATATATATATATATATATATATATAAAGAGAGATTCTTCCTCTCTCTCTCTTTTCTCTCTCTCTCCCTTTTAACCCTCCCTCTCTTCCTTACTCCTCTCTATCATTCGCTTTTCTCTCCGTCCTTCCCTCCAATTTTTATCACCTATATTTCTTCTCTCGTTCTCAGTTCACTCCCCCGATCCTCTCCTTTTCCCCTGCACTCTTCCCTCTCTTTTCTCTTCTTACTGATATTTTAAGAACAGATCACAGGGGAAGGAAAAACAAATGAAATAATCCATACACCAGATTATTGGCGTCCTATCTATCTATCTATAGCCTGACGCCCTAATCCCGCAAATGGTGGCTGCAGACAAAACGCCTCCAAGTCGTTCTGTCACCCACCATTTGACTGCCCTAACCCCAACTCACTCCCCCCCTCCCTCATATACCTTTCAACTCCATTCCTCCACCTATTCCTCGGTCTCCCTCTCCTTCTCAATTTCTCCACTTCACCTACATACACCCTCTTAGTCAGTTGTTCATTCTCCATTCTCTCTACATATCCAAACTACCTCAGTTTATTTCTCCTAATTTTCTGTCACATCCACCCCACAATGCTCTTTTACTTCTTCATTCGTCAACCTGTCCCTCCATGCACTCCACATGCTATTCTCAGGCAACTCATTTCCACTGCTCTCACTCTTGACTTGTTCCCCTCTAGCAAGCTCCACGCCTCGTTTCCACACGTCAGGGTAGGGATCACAATACTATCATGCAGTGACTTCATAACTTCCATACTCACCTCCCTATTTCTCATCACCGCTTTCAGTGAACCAGCAACCTTCCTTCCCTGCTGTACCCTTTCACGCACGTCATCCCCAAAACTTCCACCATTACTCATCACACTACCCAGGTACTTGAATTCACCCACATTCTCCATATCCTCTGTCACGAATTTGCGCGAGTGTATTCATTCAAATTCGTGACATTGTACTTTAGTGAGAAAAACACGAACTCTAGTGGAATTCCCACTGGGCATCACTCAGTTCAACCGTCCTCGTATTTCGATCGGGATGGTTTCCAGAACATTTGTCACTGTATCATAAGTGACCACTCTTATGCACGACATTAGTGCCTTCACTGAGTGATTTATTGTGAGCGTATATCGTTCACCCTCTCTCGTTGACCGTTGACTTAGGCCACGCCTACTTCCTGCAAACACGGCCAGCCCCTACCTCTTTTCCCCGTTTGAATTTAGTCAGCTTTGAGTCGCCACGACGATAGGACCGTTTGTGCCCAACGTAGAGCAGCGTCTCCGTTCTACAGCGAGTTCCTGAATCTCCACCTAGATGGTGAATTGGCGAAGCGGGCTTGGAGTGAATAGCAGAGTTGGTGTTCATCACAGGCGCCCAGATTTCCATTTCAGCTCCCCTTCACTGACCAGTATTTCTGTTCGTTTTTCTAGTCTTAAGTTAAATTAGCTTTTCAATGAGCAAGTGAGTGTATTCTCCTTGTTATATTGAATTCATTTTTGAGATTCATATAACGTAAATTTATTTCATTGTAATCAATAAATTCACAGTTCTTTTCTTTAAGCTTTATGTAATTAGACTCGTGTTTTATTTCTCAATACTAAGCTTATTTTACTTGCTGCTCCTAGTTTGCACAAACTCTTTACAATATTCATAACTGGTACTTAGGCCAGTTCTTTTGTATCAAATTTAAATCCGTTGTGCCAGCCAGGAGTTAAGCACCGGCAAGAACTTGTTTATTATTATTAGCATTAGTTATTGATTGTCAGGGGTGGAGTCATTTTCTCGAGAGGTTAACAGTACTACAAACAGCACTCGTGAGTAATTAGTCTCTGCTGTGTACTGTTGAGAAAGTTTATAAATTCTTGTCTTTAGAGAATCGGCAAAATAAGCCGGTATAAAGTAAAACTTACTGCTTGATTTTCACAGGTCAATTCCTTGTCTCTAATTTCAAGTAATATTTAGCATTATTTATTCTTAAATTCATATCCCCTCCGTGACATCTGGCGACCTCATTCCAGGATATTAACTCCTAGCTCTCAAGTTATTAACGAGATAATACTCATTCACACCTAGGTATTTATCATTAAAGTCTATAGGCACTATCTTACTGGTGGTTATTGATTCATTTCTATTAATTTTATGTAATAGTTTTCCCAGTCAGTTGCATTTTTAAATTTTTTTTTCTTTACGAGTTTAACTAGATAAAAGTGGTCACCACCAACCTGTGCCTATGTTCTTTACTTTTGATTATTGGCATTTCTCTGCAAAATAGCAGTCAGTACTCAGTCTTTAGTCTACTCAGCCTTAGTTGAGATAGCATTATGGCTACTAATAAATATGTACAGGAAGCCAAAGATATGGGGCTAACTGACCCCAATCAAATAAAAGAGTATGTGCTCTCACGGTTTAGTTACAAGCAGCAACGTGAGAATGATGCAAGTGAAGAGCGTCGAATTCAATGTAAACACGAGCGAGAACAGCGCGAATACGAGCGAGAACAACGTGAACATGAGCGAGAACAACGTGAAAGAGAACGCGAATATTAGCGAGAACAACAAGAGAAAGAACGAGAACACGAACGTACCTAGCGTGAGGCATGTGAGAAACATGAACTTGAGATGCTGAAGCTCAAGCGAAACTCCTTGGCTTGAGACACATCTGGTGCAACTAACCCAAGCTCCACGAGCACTCTCCCTGCACATGTTCTGGCGACCCCACACATCAAGCTTCCTCCATACAAGGAAGGCGAGTGAACTGACCCATTCATAGCTCGTTTTGAAGACATGGCTCAGGTGTACCAGCTGGATGAGGCAGCTAAGTGGCTCCAGTTTTTTAGCTTGTTTGAGGGCTCTGCCCTCGATATTCTCCACAGAATTTGTGGAGACAATCTCACATATGAGATGATGAAGGCAGCATTCATCAAAGCATACGGTCTCACAGTTGATGATGCCAGGAGTCAGTTCATGAGGGCGCATCTACAAGAAAAGGAGATTGCTGTTCAGTTTCTTGATCAGCTTACTGCTTACAGTAAGCCCCCTCGTTTGGCGAATTTCAACTTGGCGAAACTCACTTTTGGCGGTAGGGTGGCCACGGACCACCGAATGCACGCTTGGCGATTTGAATTCAAACTTGGCGGCTGCACGTTGAACAATATCAAGAAAAATTGAAAATGTCAAAGCAGGCAAAAATAACAAAGTTTTTCTTAGAGAATCTGGACAGACAACGCAATATCCAAGACGTCATTGCCACCATTCCTGTAGACGATGATAACTGTGAAATCATTGATAACCCCCCCCCCACTCGATGTGCCACAAGAACAGCCGCAACCTCCCCAGCCATCCCAACCTCCCCAGCCACCCCAACCTCCCCAACCTCCCCAGCCAAGCTTCACTGCCCTCTTTAAGCTGGATGCTGACTTTTGTGGCGTCGGTGGAGTGGATGATCAAGCGAGACAAATGGTTGCTAAGGGGGTTATGGGGGAGGAGGGGGAGAGTGATGAGGAAAGTGGTGGTAGCAACTAAGCTGCCCCCACTGCCACTCCGACGTCCCCAGCCAAGCAAGCCTACCTTCACTCTATTTACGGTTAGTTACAACCTTTATATCATGTCTTGTTAGCTTTATTTATTGTTTATTGGTCTGTTTTCTACATGTGTATTAATATGTGAAGGCAAAAGATTTTATTTCAGCTCGAAAGATGGTGTTTTAGGGATCAAAAGGGGGACTTTGGCAATGACCAAAGACTGATTGAGGCACTTTATAGGCAATTTATATGGTAAAAAGAACTCGCGTTTGGCGAAAGTCGAATTTGGCGGTAGTTTCGCCAGACTAATTGGATCGCCAAACGCGGGGGCTTACTGTACTTAGATGAGTGGATGGAGAAAGATTAAACTCCTCCCATGCGAGAGGGGGTAATTGACTTTATGCTGCGCACGCAGCTAGAAAAGTCGTGGCCTGCTGAGCTTATGGCTCAGCTTAAGATCTGCCAGGTAAGGGATGCCAGCCAAATGGTGGAGAAGGCTGATGCATTCTTCACTGCGTACAGGTATCAAACTCGTAAGCAACACACCTGGAACAGGAAAGCTGACAAATCTGGGAAACTGTCTCAGACTGAACCCCAACAACAAGGCAGTTCTCAGAATAATAGCCAAGGTCCAGACAAACCACGGAATAAGGACCAGGGGCAAAATACCCAGAAACCTGAGTGGAAGCGGTATGACAAGCAGAACCCTAACCAGCAGCAGTACCGGTATTTCAAGCAGCAGCTGAGCAAGGACAAACCACGTAACCCTCAGTCAGGACAATCGACTTTAATGTATCGAAGGCAGGATGCAAATGCAGCCTTCATTCCACAACAAGCAAACAGTGGTGCCAACCCCACCAGTACAGGTACTTCTCCACAGTTCACTAGTCCCCCAGCAACAGTGAACTCTCCATCTCAGGTGGTCATTGCTCCAGTTCCTCAGATGGTGAGCACGACCCCTCAGGCATCTAGTTCTCAGGGCGCCACATTTGCTGCATTGTTCGTTCTGCAGTCTCATCAATGACTGGCTGCTACCTCCTCAGACCCTTCCACTAGCAACACTGCCTTTCTTGTTCAGCCAGGGTTTGTGGGAGGTGTTTCCGTAAATGTTCTGAGAGATAATGGTTCCTCAGGTTGCTCCGTCAAACAAAGTTTAGTTTGGCCCGACGAGTACACAGGTAAGCAGATCCAAGTTAGACTTACTGATGAATCAGTGAGATTGTTCCCTGAGGCATGTATCCAGGTGGCATCTCCTTTCTACACTGGCTTGACAACTGCTGTCATACCAGAACCTTTGACCTCATAATCGGCAACATACCAGGCGTCAAAAATAGTTGCGCCATAGATGTTGCTACTCAGTCTTTGGCTGTTGCAGTAACATGAGCCGTGGCCAAGGCTCCGAACCGTGTCATCCCGTTGACTGTTGCAACGCCGCAAGATCTGATTCGTAGTCAAGATATTGTCCAAGAACAACAGTCCGACCCGACACTTGCCTCAGTACGTAAGAAGCTGGAGGGTAAAGTGATTAAGTATTCACGGGGAGGTCAAGCCAGGTTCCTTCGTAAGCGAGGACGGCTGTACCGTGAGTCACAAACACCCCAGGGCGAGGTTCGACAGCAGTTCGTCGTTCCCGCGAAGTATCGCTGAGCAGTGTTTGAATTAGGTCATTGTTCAGTGATGGGAGGTCACATGGGCCAAAAGAAAACCTCTGACCGCATCCATGCTGACTTTTTCTGGCCAGGAATGGGACAGGAAATAACTAGGCTTGTGCGTTCCTTTGATGTGTGTCAGTGTACCACTGACAGGGGACGTGTCCTTTCCTGCACCATTGAAACCAGTGCCTATAATCTCTAAACCGTTCTGAGAGATTTGGGCGATCCAAGGACTAGTATGTTTCCTGGTTAATGATGTAGGTTTAACCAGTAAACTGCCCATTCTGAGAGATTTGGGCAATCCAAGGACTGGCACGTTTCCTAGTTAATAATGTAGGTTTAACCAGTAAACTACAGGGGTCCTCAGAGATTTGAGCAATCCAAGGACTACGTTTCCTGGTTAATAATGTATCCATTAACAAAATAATAGTGTACTTTTTGTAACATAAGAACTGACTACTAGGCAGAGAGAGAAATTGTATTTTAATAAAAATTATATGTCGCACTGACACTTTTGATGCTCCACCTTAATTGCTTATGCAGGTGCAGCTGGTGGGTGTAGCAGTTTTGTCGTGCAGATCAGCTGATCATCTCTGCCTCATGCTGCCGCCTCTTCTCTTCTGCCTCGTCGTCTCTATTTACTATTGATCTGTATTATATCATTTTACACGTACACACAGTTACTCCACAACTGTCACACCTACATCGTGTATTACATACAACCACGCTACATAACAATCAGTTGTTAAGGTAAATGTAGCGAACTTTTTGCTTAGTTTGACCTGAGTACAGGATTTTTCACCGATGTCAAGGAGTTTTTTTCTCAAGCTTGCTTCTATTAACGTAAATACGAGTTTTTTTTTTCATTCATTGGCGACTGTGATTTTCTCCCGCAGCAGGATAGTACACACACCACGGTGTGAATCTTGTGTGACTGAGTTAGGTTTCATATGTATGTATATCGTAAAATTTTTCTGAAGAAAAATTTGATTTTGATGGGACGTAATGTCACAAATTTGTGCGAGTGTATTCATACAAATTCGTGACATTGTACTTTAGTGAGAAAAACACGAACTCTAGTGGAAATCCCACTGGGCATCACTCAGTTCAACTGTCCTTGTATTTCGATCGGGATGGTTTCCAGAACATTTGTCACTGTATCATATGTGACCAATCTTATGCACGACATTAGTGCCTTCACTGAGTGATTTATTGTGAGCGTATATCGTTCACCCTCTCTCGTTGACCGTTGACTTAGGCCACACTTACTTCCTGCAAACACGGCCAGCTCCTACTTCTTTTCCCCATTTGAATTTAATCAGCTTTGAGGCGTCATGACGATAAGACCGTTTGTGCCCAGCATAGAGCAGCGCCTCCGTTCTACAGCGAGTTCCTAAATCTCCACCTAGGTTGTGAATTGGCGAAGCGGGCTTGGAGTGAATAGCAGCGTTGGTGTTCATCACAGGCGCACAGACTTCCATTTCAGTTCCCCTTCACTGACCAGTATTTCTGTTCGTTTTTCTAGTCTTAATTTAAATTAGCTTTTGAATGAGCGAGTGAGTGTATTCTCCTTGTTGTATTGAATTCATTTTTGAGATTCATATAACGTAAATTTATTTCATTGTAATCAATAAATTTACAGTTTTTTTCTTTGAGCTTTATGTAATTAGACTCGTGTTTTATTTCTCCACATTAAGCTTATTTTACTTGCCGCTCCTAGTTTGCACAAACTCTTTACAGTATTCATAACTGGTACTTAGGCCAGTTCTTTTTTATCAAATTTAAATCCGTTGTGCCAGCCAGGAGTTTAGCACCAGCAAGAACCTGTTTATTATTATAAGCACTAGTTATTGATTGTCAGGGGTGGAGCCATTTTCTCGAGAGGCTAACAGTACTACAAACAGCACTCGTGAGTAATTAGTCTCTGCTGTGTACTGTTGAGAAAGTTTATAAATTCTTGTCTTTAGTGAATCAGCGAAGTAAGCTGGCATAAAGTAAAACTTATTGCTTTTCACAGGTCAATTCCTTGTCTCTAATTTCAAGTAATATTTAGCATTATTTATTCTTAAATTCATATCCGCCCGTGACATCCTCACCATCCAACCTCACTGTGCGTTCTGTGACTTCATTCCCCTCAAACACCATAACTTTACACTTGTTTACATAAACTTTTATATTCCTCTTCTTACACACTGTCCCAAATTCATTCACCAAACCTTGCAACTCCCACTCATCTTCAATCAACAATATTGTATCATCAGCAAACAGCAACACCGGAATCTTTCACATCTTACCCTCATTCATTAACCCCTTAACCGTGGGGCGTCACTTTCGTGATGCTTGGGAGCAAGGATCATATTGTGGGGCGTCACTTTTGTGATTCTGTGTTATTTTGAGTTCGCCTGGGGTTTCAAGTGGTGGCTTGTATCATATATCAGTACTGCCAATGTCCAACACTACTGTAGTCAGCATTCTTAATCTCATCTGTACTCCCATCCATTGTTGACTATTTAGCCATTTCTCCCCATTCTTGACTCCCCTCCCTACCTCCCATTACCCTCTCCTCTCACCTGCCCGGCTGTGCTACGGTAAGTAAATCTTCCCTGGAATTTTCTCGTTCACTAATTTTTGCTGTTTATTTCCTCTTGAAATATGCTGTATACTCTATTCTCGTAATAAAAATATACATAAGAAAGGAAGGGAGAAGCCTAAGTGATATTTACATTCACCTGGAACTACCTAATTTATTATTTATTGTCTAGGTTTCCTGCCAATCATTTCATAACGTATATATTAGCAGCTGTCACCACGCTGACATTGGCACCATTGCACTCCTCCTAGGCAGCAAGGCCACCACACTGTATTCAGTTTACTGTCGTCTTTCAAGGTGAAACCACGTCGGATTCGTGCCTGTCTAATTCTGCCGCTTTTTAGCCCCATGCCAAGGGCCTTGTGACCTCTACCCCCTACTAAACCTCGTGTGGAAAGGGGTAAAGGGCTAAGTGACTGCTGTGGAACGTCAACTGGCTAATTTGTCACTGAAAATAATAGACAGTGACTACAAACTTTCTGGTGAGTAAAACAGTGCAAGTGGAAATGTAAATAATGTGTAAATAATGTGTAAACAACAAGTGAAAGCAACGAATGTAAATATAAGTGAACAGTGGAAAATAGTTTTATAAATTACTGCAAGTGACAGTGCATAACACAGTGTAAATAAAATAGAAATGTAAATAATGTAAATAAAATAGAGAATGTAAATAGAAATATAAATGAGTAGTAATATAAGAATACGAGTATATATACTGTATACTAGGAGTAATGAAAGTGAAAGTTTCACTCTAGCATGTATGAATACTATGAGTTATGAAAGTGGAAGTGAAAATGACAGATTCACTCTCAATGCTTGTATACAGGACGAGAAAGTGAATGCTACGTATTTTACTGAAAGAGAAATTGAATGCCTACAGTGACAATAAACTACGATTACTGAAGGAAACTTATGGATAAAGACTGTAGATATATATAAGTGTTATATAGTAATAGAAATATAAAGTGTGAGTGTTTTTATGAATAATAAATGACAGAACACCAGCGGCGAACGAGTGCAAGTGGGAAGGTCATATGCGTTCGTTATTTTCATTGCTTTCACAGTGTTTTTCTTTTTGGAGTATGGATTCCAAACTATTTGAGAATCATAGAATAGTGTTTCTTGTGATAATATCAGGCTGTGGTAATCATATTATGGGTTGTTGGGAAGTGTAAAGTGGAGACTTCATTATCCAAATTCAGAGGTCTCCACGAGCCCTAAGGTACTCGAAGAAGGCTCAACAAACATCCCAGGAGAAAGCTGAAGGTATGTGCCATATGCTTATGTGATTTTAATATTCTAGGACTAATAACTAATTTTTGGCAAATATTTTTAGAGAGTCTGTCGGAGCGCGAATATGCCTGCGAGACATGCAAGTCAAGCAAAAACAACCCCACGGTTTAGGGGTTAAAGCCACCCCCACATCCACAGCCCTACCTTGCACCTCCTTCACAACCCCATCCATGTATATATGAAATAGCCATTCAGACATCACACATCCCTGTTTCAGTACCACATTTTAGATAAAAGAACTCACACAGCTCACCATCCACTCGCACTGTAGCTCTAGCTCCCTCGTACATGCTCTTCACAGCACAATTATTTCCCATCCAATCCATATATTCTTAATACCTTCCACATACCTTGCCTATCTACTTTGTCATATGCTTTCTCCAAGTCGATGAAGGCAGCATACACTTTCTTTCCCTTCTCTAGATACTTCTCCACTAAACAGTTTAGAACAAACATCTGATCTACAAACCCTTTTCCCTTCCTAAATCTCCTTGTTCTTCTCCAACTAGTTCCTCTGTTATATGCCTAACCCTGTCAATGAGTATTCTAGCATATATTGTTCCAATCACACTAAGAAGGCAAATACCCCTATGGGTACCACATACTTCTCTCTCCCTCTTTCCTTTGTATGAAGGAACAGTTATACCTGATTTCCAGTCCCTTGAACTCTTCCCTGTTCCCAAGCCAATCTACACAACTTCCATATCCACTCCACAACAATTTCACTCTTGTACTTCAGCATTTCACCACACACTCCGTCAATTCCTGGGGCCTTTCCCATTTTGATCTTCATTGCTTTAACTACTTCCGCCCTACTGATCTCTTCCTCCCTCCTCTCATCGCTTCTTCTCCCAGCCATTCTCCAACCACTTATACTTGCACTGCTTTCACTCTCAACATTCAACATATCCACAAAGTGCTCATTCCATTTCCTCCCTTTCTCTCTCCTCGCCAATAATATATTATTCCCATTTTTGCTCCCCTACTATTTCCTGTTTCACACTGTCTGACTTTCTTTACCTCCTTCCAGAACAATTTCTTACTCTCCCTCCATTTCACACTCAGATTCCTACCAAACTCTTCATCCACTTTCTTCTTACTCTCATTCACCAATCTCTTCACATCCCTTTTCCTGCACCCACGTACCTCTTGCTTCTCTCTCTCATCTTCTCGCCTACCTCTACTCACTAGGCAGTCACTATATGCCTACTTCTTTTGTTCCACAGCTCGTTTCACTTTATCACTCCACCATACTGTCCCTTGTACACTCCTGCATCTCCTCACTCCACAAACCACCTCACACGCTGGGTCTATCTCCTCCGTGAATATCTTGCATACTTCTTCCACCACTTCCATCTGCTCTAACCCATACCTTCCCAATCTTTCTTCCACCATACTCATATACTCTGCCATTTCCTCACTCTCTTGCAACGTCTCCCCTCTTTTCGCAGGAGCTGTTTCTTCCTGTCTTCCTCTTCGTGAACTCTCTTCACCCATTTTCTTTGCAGCTTTACCTTGGCCATCACTAAGTGATGATCCAAGATTCCATTCCCCCACTCTCTCCACACTCTTGCGTCCAGCACTTGTCTTCTCATTCGCTCATCCACACACACAAGTTCACCCTCCATCCTCATCATGAATGTCCATGTATACCTGTGGATCATCTAATGCCGGAAGAAGGTGTTGGCTATTGCCAACCCATTACTAGCACAGATGTCCACCAAAGCACTACCATTCCCATCTACTTCAGCTGGCACACCCCACTGACCAACCACTCCATCCACTCCTACATTCTCAGCTCTGCCGTTCATGTATCCAATCAAAAACACTCTCTCACTTCTCTCAGACATGTCCATACATGCTTCTACACTCGCGCAAAACTCATCATTCACTCTTGCCACTCGGTCCTCTGTCGGCGCATGTGCACAGACGATCGCCCAAGCTTGTATACTTACTTTCATCCTCACCCATACAATCCTTGCACCCACTGTTCCATACTCTCTTCTATTCTCCTTCCACTTCTTGCTTATCATCAGACATACTCCCTCTCTTGCCCTCTCATTCTCATTCACTCCCACACATATTCCTAAACTATACTTCATTCATAAAATATCTGTAACAGTTGGACTTAAACAGCCGTAGGCTGAAGTTTTGGGGGAAATAACTTAGGGGAAGCGAGTTCCAGAGAGATGTAGTTCTGGGAATAAAATAATTCTGATAGGCAGAAATTCTGCAATATGGCTGTGTGACATTCCAGTTAAGAGTGCTACCAGATGCCCGTGTAGCACGAGGGAAGGCATGGTGAGGTGGCACAATGGACGCAGCTTCATATGTGTACCTGCCATAAAAGTATCTGTAAATTAATGCAAGGGAGGCAACATTCCTTCTTGCTTGTAGGGGAGGTAATTTATTTATAACATCAGGGTTATCAATCATTCCAACAGCTTTGTTCTGGATTTTGTCTAGTTGTTTTAATGCAACCTCTTCACATCCATTCCACAGGTGTGAGCAATTTTCAAGCTGAGAGTGCACATGACTCTTACAAATTATAACTAACTGCTCACCAGTGAAATTAGGGACTCTGTACAATAATCGAAGTTTCTCTGAGGTGGTTTTAGCAAGTGATCTGACATGAGAGGTCCAGCTGATGGCACTGTTAAGTAAAACACAGATTATTTCAGTAGTTTTGGAAATGGGATTATTAGTAACACTGAAGTTAATGTAGGAATCTGGCAATATCCATCTATTAGTACATTGTATATATTTGCTTTTACTAGCATTAAATGAGACATGGTTATTTTGTCTCCATTCATTGGTCTTAGATAAGTCTTGCTTTATGGAGGTGGTTGTACAGGGTTGAGAGTTTGAGTTAAACTTTGTAAATGGATGTTTATGTGTGAATGAACTGTGGAGTGTTAAGTCATCTGCATATGAATGGATCAGGTTGTGGGTGACAGATAAAAGATCATTAATATGAACTAGGAATAGGGTTGGCACCAGAACTGATCCTTGTGGCACGCCGGCGTTGTCTGAGTGGAAATTGGAATATACATCATCTACTTTTACTCTTCTTTTTCTGTCACTGAGATATGAGGAAAGCAGAGGAACAAATGACGCTAGTTTATAGCAAGGGAGTTTGGACAGCAGGGAACGGTGTCATACTCTGTCGAAAGCTTTAGAAATATCTGGGGCTGCTGCATGTGTTTCTGCATGTTGGTCAACTGATTGATGGATGGTATGAGTCAGGAGATTGAGTATGTCAATGGTGGATCTTTCGAGGCAAAAACCATATTGTCTACCAATAATTAAGTTGTTGGATTCAAGGTGTTTACCTATGTGCTTATCAATCACAATTTTAAATACTTTACCAAGAGAAGATGTGATAGTTATTGGTCTGTAATCAGAGGGGTTAGAGGAACTTCCTTTCTCTGGAATTGGGTGGATATTAGCTTCTTCCAATGAATTAGGGAATGAAGAAATACGTAGTCACAGTCTGAATTATATAGCTAGAACAGAGGCAAGTTCTGGGGGAACACTTTTTCTTAACAGTTGGAGGAATTTCAGCTGGGCATAGACTTTTGTTGGTAGGTAAATTGTCTATGAGGGATTTCATGTGTGTAATCTGTATTGGAAGTGAAACAGTTTCGGGAGAGTCAAGTTCTAGTACTCGTCCTTCCCCTGTCTTTCTTCCCTTTCCACCTCTATCCTTCTCCCTCCCAGCATTTCCCATCTCCCCGTTCCTCTTCTCCATCATTCTTTCTCCCTAATCTATCTCCTAACCTACGTCATTCCGCTCTCCTCCCAGTCCTCTGCACGCTTCCTTCTTCTTTGACCTCAACCCTCTCTCTCAGCTCTCTGAGTTTCCCTTGTCCCCATTCCCTGTTTCTCATCTCCCTTCTTTATTCTTCGTTTTTCCCTCCCGTTCTCACTTGCATTCCTTCCTCTCATGCCCTCTAAATTCTATCTTTCCCATTCCTTACCTTTCTCTTTCTTCTCTATCATTTCTCCCTCCACTTAGTGTTACTTAACCCCACGCATATCTCGTTCCCTGCCCCTTCGTCATTCTCTCCCATTCCACTCATATTCCTCATCTCCCTCCATATTTCTTCCCCACTGTATCTCCCCCACTTCATCCCAACTTCCTCCACCTCCCTTCCCCATCACAGTCTTCCCTCCCGTCCTCCTTCTCCCTCTGTGATTCTCCTATTCTTCCCCTCTCATCCTCTTCCTTGGCATTCATCTTTTCTCAAATACTCTACCTTCCACATCATTTCTTCCTCTGCAAATTTTTTCTCCTCTCCCTCCACCTTACCTTTCTCCACCCCCCTATTTCTTCCTATCTTCCTCTAATCCTCTCCCCCCCCCCCACATCTTGCCTTCCCCTCCCCCACACATTAGCTGACTATAATGGTAATTCAAGCGTATTGTTAATGTCGTCTTTTTTTTTTTTTTTTATGCCAACTAATTGGCCCGCTGGTATTGCACAGCCCTATAGATACATGGATTGATGGACAGTGATAGACAAATAGGCAGACAGACAGCTAGACTGATGGATATAATAGAAATTCGATAGACTAACCGATATGAATATACAGACAGACAGCCAAACAGACAGACAGACTGACAGATAGGGAGATTGGCAGATGGATAGATAGACAAATAAATAGACAGACAAACAGAGAGATAGACACTAATTCTACTTAATGGTAAACAGACACCATGCGAAATGGGCAAACTGAAAAACGCCGAAAACAAGCAGGCTTATAGATAATGTAAACAACCAGGTGAGAAGACTGATGGGCGGATGAACATAAAAGGTTGATAACTTGGAGGGTAGAGAAATAGGCTGAAAAATGTTGTGGTCATAACAGTTGAAATAAAAAAAAGACAGATAGAGATGCGCCAATATTTACCTGGAAGAAGAGAAGCATGTGCAATTCTTTATAACCCACTGCTGGGCTGGACCAATCAGTTACGGAGGGTTACAGCCGGGGAACTTTACTACGATGCGTTCGGCCGTGTTGGAAATGGGTGAGCAGAGAGGCGGAGGGGTGCATGAATAGTTGGTGTCATATGTTTGTGTGTAGCAGGAGTCCGTAGTTTCCCCAAAATACGATCCTTCAGTCGATTTACATCTACGTCTAGTATCTACTATTTTCGAAGGTAACAGGGACATGGCACCTTAGTAAAACTGTCCTACAATTCCACCGGCCCGGGATTACAACTCAAGTCCTCTTGCTTGTGAGGTGACCATGCTGCTGTTATACTGTAAGTGCTACTTGGATTGAACGGTAGTTGTATGTACTGATGTGCAACTCAATAATTTGGGAGCAACACACACACACACACACACACACACACACACACACACACACAGATGACTGGATAGAATCATCAGGTTTTGAGACGTTTCGAATGTGTTTGCCAATGATATTTCCGCTTCACGGCCTTGGAATATGTTGATAATGCCACACGGGTTGTTACTTACGAGTGGAAAAAAATTTGTTAATGACTATGCTATTGTTTTTGCATGTGCTCCTACCAACACTTTTACTGTCATCTGTGTTACTGCTACAACTACTGCTACTACTTGTAGAACACCACCACCACCAACAACAACAACAACAACATCAACAACTATAACTAAAACTGTTATTGCCATGCGGACAGTCTCTAGTCTCCATCTACTGTTTCCCATTCGGGAGATTTGGATTTTTTTTTTTCTATCAACTTTGGCCCATACCATTACATATAACCTGGGCCATTCAGATTCCTTGCGCAGGACACGACAACTTAGCTCGTTCACAACATAATGCTGATATGATTCTGACATGCCCTTCCACTGCGCCTAAAGGCTCTGGAATTTTATTTTCTATCAGCAATGACCCATACCAAGACACATAACCTGAGTCCTTCAGATTCCTCGTACAGTCTCCAGTTCTCCTGGAATCGTACCATGACTGTGAGAGGGAATAATAATCATACCCACGAAATCAATAGTCTTCACCTTATGTAATCGGTGGGGACTGACTACTACTACTACTGCTGCTGCTGCTGCTGCTGCTGCTGCTACCACTACTACTACTACTACTACTGCCACTATTACTACTACTAGTACTACTACTACTACTACTGTTACTACTACCACTACTACTACTACTACCACTAGTACTACTACTATAACTAGTAATTATAATAATAATAATAATAATAATAACTGGAACCCTGTAACTGTCCTACAGACAGTCACTAGTCTCCATCTACTGTTTCTTAGTGACCTTGACCCCACTGGGAGGATTTGGGATTTTTTTTTTTTTTTAATATCAGCAGTGGTCCATGCCAGGACACATAACCTGGGCCCTTCAGATCCTTGTGCGGTCTCTCTTTCTCCTGGAAACGTTGCAAAACTCTGAGGCAAGAATAAAAATAATTGCATATTTTTATTACGTAGCCACAATATATTGACTGGTACGGGATATGTATAATATAAACAAGATCTGAAGACCCAGAGGTAACTTCCGTGTAACATCAACAAGGCAGACAAAGGTGTCAAAGAATTAATTTGTCTGCTGCTGTTTGTTACAATGACATTGGGGAAATTTCGATTTTTCGTCTATCAGCAATGACCCATGCCAGGACACATAACCTGGGCCCTTTAGACTCCTTGACCAGTCTCTGGTTCTGTTGGAATCATTACAAGACACTGAGGCGAGAATGTTATTAAAAGGGTGCAGCAAAAGCAATAGTCTCCACCTATTTAGTAGGTGGAAACTAATAATATCAGAGAAAAGAATGATCTCCACTTACATGGCAGATGGAAATTTATAATACCAGCAAAAATAAGTCTCCACCTACTTCATAGGTGGAGAATAATAAATAGAAATTTGTAACAGTCCTATGGACAGTCACTAGTCTACAACTACATGTGGAGGTGTAGGAGGACTACTGGGCCTTGGGATAGGCTACTGCCCCTGAGATATAGGCCTTGAAGCCTTTGCCCAGAGTCGGACACATAAAAAAAAAAAAAAAAAAAAAAAACTACTGTTTCTTATAGTGACCTTCAACCCACTGGGGAGATTTGGATTTTTTTTCTATGATCAATGATCCAACCCAGGTAACAAAATCCAGGCCCTTCAGACTCCTTGCACAGACTCAAGTTCTCCTGGAATCATCACGAGACTCTGAGGCCGGAAAAAATAGTAATTAGATACCCATTCTTATGGCGTATCCACAGTAAGGAAGCTTAGCCATACTGTATCTAAACAAGATCTAAAGACCCTAAGGTAACTTCTTATGTAACATGAACAAGGGATATAAAAACAAAGGTGCTGAAGAATGCATGCGTCTTCTACTGTTCCTTACAATGATTTTGACCCTATTGGGGAGATTCGTTTTTTTTTTTTTCTATCAGCAATGGACTAGCCAGGACACATAACCTGGGCCCTTCAGATTCCTTAAGCAGTCTCCGGCTCTCCTGGAATCGTCGCGAGACTCTGAGGCTGGAATAATACTAATGTTGCCACCTACCACATGGGTGGAGACTATTGTTTTTCACTGCTATTATTATTATTCTCGTCTCAAAGTCTCGTAACGACTCGAGGAGAACCGGAGACTGCAGAAGGAATCTGGAGGGCACGGGTTATGTGTCCTGGTGTGCGTCATGGCTGATAGAAAAAAAATGTAAGTCTCCCCAATGGGGTGAAGGTCACTGCAAGAAACGGTAGCAGACACAAGCATGCTTCGACACCGTTGTCTTCAAATCCCTTGTTGACGCTACCCAAGAAGTTACCCTAGGGTCTTCAGATCTTGTTTATTATACCATATGGCGCATCTCTCTCTCTCTTTCTCAAGTTCCTTATCTTTCTTATCTCCTCATTCATCATTGGTGTCCTGGGGACAGACCCTGGGAGGCCCACCCCAAGGGTCAGCTGCAGGGAGGGCGGCGCCCTGGCTGGGCAGCAATTTCGTCCAGCAGGGGCAGCTGTCAGGGAAGAACTGTGGCCGCCTGCACCAGGGGAGGTCTGGCAGCTGCAGCAGGTGTAGGGGGTGGCCCTCTGACTCCGGGGGCTGTGGCCTCGTCTGTGGGAAGAGGCCATCAGGGATGGACCACGGCCTCTCGCTCAGGCGGAGTCCAACAGTGCCTGGGGAGGACAGGGCTGCAGTGACAGGACACATGGCCTCGGGGACGTCTCACCTGGTCTGGTCTCTGGCAGGGTACAGTCGGCAAGATTTCCGACTGGACCACCTGGTTGCGGGATTTGGCTAACGTGGTAACAGCGCGCGCCCGTGTGTGTGTGTGTTTGTGTGTGTGTGTGTGTGTGTGTGTGTGTGTGTGTGTGTGTGTGTGTGTGTGTGTGTGTGTGTGTGTGTGCCCGACATTTTTTCGGATCGCTAAGCTTCATCCTCCGAATTATATTATGTGGCCATTGTATTATGCTATGATATAGGCTAATAAATATTATGTGATTGGGATAATGGGCTGTGTACTATACTATTTGTAGTCTGAATTATATAAAATAATTCCCTTGCCTTGCAGCGTGAACCACGATACAGGTTGAGTTGTGGTTCAGAAACAGAGGGCAAGTTCACCCAGAAATGGCGCGATGTAGGGGGAAGGGAGGAGTATGGTAGTAAGCAGCCAACAGTTATATATTCTTAGTCATTACAGTATAGTTATCAACGTGTCAATGTTATCCTGTGCCCTGATTGATGATAAACCTATTTACTTTTATTATCTTTATATAGACCCGATTACACACTAGGATACCCCCTCCCTAGTTAGCGGAAAACATGCCCTGCTCCACCGCCTCGACTCTCTCTCTCTCTCTCTCTCTCTCTCTCTCACAACCTCCTCAGCTGGCTATCAGTACACACACACACACACACACACACACACACTTTATCAGTTTGTGCTAATGCGTAATGACGTTGCATTTAGTATGTTTACCTAAAATTTAATACTGTGTCAAAATACAAGTGCAATACATAACCACCTCACATGGCGGATTACGTTAACCAGTAATCAATACTTATTTGCATAGTTTATGTTTCAGTAATAGTCATGGGGTAACCAGACCCACACTGATATTCTCGTTAATGCTAAAGGTAATCGTGTGTTCTGTGTCGGATACCAGTTAGTGGGGAGGTGGCCGCTGACACCTCCAATCCTCATAGCTATGGTGGTGGGTTGTAGTGTCACTGCAGAGGTTCCTGTTCCTCCAGTTATGTCAATAATTAAACTTAACATACTGATGAACAGCCATGTCTTATGAAAAATACAAACAACCTATATGGAACTATGAAGCATATTGTGGGAGCTTTCCAGCTCTCACGCACCAGTCACAGTCTTGGTCCTTTGTTTCAGTATTGCCAGCCTGACAGTGTGCAGTGTTAATGAACATGCTATTAATATTAGTTCTACATGCTTATTTACATTTAGAACAACAGAATTCAAAGCAGGATTTCATTCAGTACACAGAATGCCAAATACAGCATGTGTGTGTGCGTGTGCGGGTGGGTGTGGGACAATACGTATGGTGGGGGTGGAGGGAGTATAGTATGAAATTTGTCATAATGGTAATATGGGTGTGTGGATACGTGGCTAAGGTCGTCCACGGCCGATATGTAATCTTTGCCTTTAACACTTGATAACACACACTTTAGTATTTACTTAGGTTCTATTTATAAGTCTAGCATGTTACATTATTATATTATTATGATTTTGTTTTGGGGGCGAAACCTGAAACACCATATAAAGACAAACACTGAAGTATTATAAAACTGTGATATGGAATCCATATTTTATGAATAACTATTTCTTGCAGAAGAAAATAATGTTATTTTAATGTTCATTATAAGATTACACTGTAGGAGCATCTGTTTTTAATGGTAGCTTACCGGATTCCAAGCGATCAGTTTATTAAGTTATACTAGAGCATAGATTTATGCAATATATTCATTATATATTGTATTAACTATGTCATGAAAGTTCACACCGTGGACTTTCACGTAAACTACTTCGAAAAGGCAGCAAGTTCAGTGTTTAATAGGATACGAAGTTCACGTATTTTTTGATGTGGTTATAAATCCAGCTGTCCTTTACTGGCCAATGTAATTCGTTATTAAATGTGAGTGGTCAAGTGTAAAACCAATACTGTATGTCGCATAGTAGTTTGAAAATGATCACTGATAATAATTTATGATTACTGTATGACCCTCCCGAATGACCACACCCAGAATCTTTGTTTTATTTTTTTTAATGTTGGGCCACTTGGAACAGATATGAGTAAATGACACGATAGCCCACGTGTTTTTATTGAATATAACCTAGCCAGTATGAAGTTTCTTGATTAATGTGATACGTGGGTGTATGGTTATCAGGTAAAAGTGAGAACTTACACACACACACACACACACACACACACACACACACACAGAATATATATATATATATATATATATATATATATATATGGTGGTGAATTGTAAGAATTATGGTAAACAGACAGGTTGAGGAAAAACTGGAGCGTGTGGAAGAGCAGTAGGTAGATAAAGGCCAGAGTATAGAGAAGCGTTGATAGTCTTCTTCATATGACTGTTACCAGGAATTTTGTATTCATAAAATTTAATGACAGAGAAAAGATTTCTGCAGGCGACAGTATTCCAATGCATACTGTATGTATAAATTTACTGACGATATATTTAACGACCATATTTTTATACTGTATCACTAAACAGTTTTAATATTATTAAAAAAACATTTAGGAATCAACTGATATTCATAGCAATAATACGTCTAGATGAACGCATATTACCAACACTTGCACCATTGTTCATTAAGCCTTACAATCCTCATAAAATAAACCAAACAAATAGTGGATAATGAACCTTAACATGAAAAACGGTGGTTTTTCCCAAAGCGTCAAAGATATTAGAAATGAAACTATATGAGCGATGTATGAATATTCTTTTCACGTGCAGTTACGACCGTAGGAACATCTTCGAGAAGGCCAGAAGTGGACACGTCACCTGCAATGTCTGGGGGTGAGTGTGCATCCATGGTATGGATGACGTCACCAGGATAGAAGGGAGTTTCACTGCTAAAAAATACATTGAAATTTTGCAGGATTTTTTCCTCCCCTCAGTTCAGGAGCGGAATTATCCGTTTCCTCCCGGCCCTATAATTTTTGTTCAGGACCGCTGCCCCATCCACACGGCGAGAAGTCTCGGAATGGTTTGCAGGTCGAGAGGACTTGCAGCTGCTCGACTGGCTCAGTAAGGAAGCAGACATGAACCCCATCGAAAATGTATGGGGGAATATGGTTAACTGTTGGGAGCCTGAGAGTGAACTGGCCCACAATCACGCCTAGTGGGAACAGTTCAGAAGCCAGAAACAGCTCATACGGACCTTTTCGCCTCTATGCAAACAGACTGAGAGAGGTGATCGAGAAGGAGGGTGGGTTGACTTCCTACTAATGAATGAGTTCCATTCAAATTTTTTGTTTTGTTTTCAATATCCTGTGATTATAATGGATATTATTCCATACATTATAACAATCTAACAGTAACTTTAATAACTTACTATAACTTACCTGACAATATAACTGATACGACACTATCTTATACATTTTGCTCACTGACATGATTTTTATTACGGGGACTTATACAGGAATTAGTGATATTTATGTGCATTTCTTAACGCAACTTTCATGTTACAATTGCAGTTTTTTTTCCATTAAAATATGAAGCTTTCTTGACTGGCACAATCACAACTCTCTCGACATTTTGCCAACTCGCTAGACATCTTGCCACCTGTTCACATGCCTAAGGTGCTGTTTTCCAGTCGTGATAAAGATTTTTAAAAATTACTCAGGAATAAGTTGGTCAGTGTGTGATCAATAACAAATACGGGTAAACTACTAACAACTGCACTTGCTGTCTGCTCGATGTAGTTTTAAGTGAACGTCCACAATGACATCACTTATAATACAATACATAACATAACTCAAAGCTAGAGTATAACGTAACATACTGATCAAAGGAAATCCGATAATCTAAGCTTAAGAATCGCTGCACCTACAACGTATTTAAACAGATGTTATAATACGGTAATATTTCTTCCTGAAATATTGTTATTCATGTATTTTGCCACACATAATGCATTTTTTTGTATATACATTTCAGTGTTTGTCTTCATATGCTGTTTCAGGTTTCACCCCCAAAACATAATCATAATAATATAATAATGTAACATGCTACAAATTTATAAACAGAACCTAAATAAATACTGAAGTGTGTGTCATCAAGTGTTAAAGGCAAAGATTACATATCAGTCTTGGTCGTCCTTAGCCAAGTATGCACACACCCATATTACCATTATGACACACATTTCATACTCACTACACTCCTCCCACCCCCACCATACGTATTGTCCCACACCCACACGCACACACACATGCTGTATTTGGCATTCTGTGTACTGAATCAAATCCTGCTTTGAATTCTGTTGTTCTAAATGTAAATAAGCATGTGTAACTAATATTAATAGCATGTTCATTAACACTGCACACTGTCAGGCTGGCAATACTGAAACAAAGGACCAAGACTGTGACTGGTGCGTGAGAGCTGGAAAGCTCCCACAATATGCTTCATAGTTCCATATAGGTTGTTTGTATTTTTCATAAGAAATGGCTGTTCATCAGTATGTTAAGTTTAATTATTGACATAACTGGAGGAACAGGAACCTCTGCAGTGACACTACAACCCACCACCATAGCTATGAGGATTGGAGGTGTCAGCGGCCACCTCCCCACTAACTGGTATCCGACACAGAACACACGATTACCTTTAGCATTAACGAAAATATCAGTGTGGGTCTGGTTACCCCATGACTATTACTGAAACATAAACTATGCAAATAAGTATTGATTACTGGTTAACGTAATCCGCCATGTGAGGTGGTTATGTATTGCACTTGTATTTTGACACAGTATTAAATTTTAGGTAAACATACTAAATGCAACGTCATTACGCATTAGCACAAACTGATAAAGTGTGTGTGTGTGTGTGTGTGTGTGTGTGTGTGTGTGTGTGTGTCTACTGATAGCCAGCTGAGGAGGTTGAGAGAGAGAGAGAGAGAGAGAGAGAGAGTCGAGGCGGTGGAGCAGGGCATGTTTTCCGCTAACTAGGGAGGGGGTATCCTAGTGTGTAATCGGGTCTATATAAAGATAATAAAAGTAAATAGGTTTATCATCAATCAGGGCACAGGATAACATTGACACGTTGATAACTATACTGTAATGACTAAGAATATATAACTGTTGGCTGCTTACTCCCATAGTCCCCCCTTCCCCCTACATCGCGCCATTTCTTGGTGAACTTGCCCTCTGTTTCTGAACCACAACTCAACCTGTATCGTGGTTCACGCTGCAAGGCAAGGGAATTATTTTATATAATTCAGACTACAAATAGTATAGTACACAGCCCATTATCTCAATCACATAATATTTATTAGCCTATATCATAGCATAATACAGTGGCCACATAATATAATTCGAAGGATGAAGCTTAGCGATTCGAAATAATGTCGGGCATGTACACACACACACACACACACACACACACACACACACGTGCGCGCTGTTGCCACATTAGCCAAATCCCGCAACCAGGTGGTCCAGTCGGAAATCTTGCCGACTGTACCTGCAGGTTAGCAGATCCCACCCTCTCGGGGAGAAGTCGGGGAGAGGTGTGCCTCGCTCTACCACAGAAGGGGAGGGTGGAGCAAGAGGCACTACCCTCGGTAGGAGCTCCAGAACTCACGGAGGGAGAGTGGCCGAGGGCCTGCTCTCCGGCTTGGCGGGCCTGACGAGTCCTGCCGAAACTCCGGTCCGGTGTGTGCGCAGAAGGTCCAAGAGACACTCCCTTTGCCAGGCAGCCCCATTGGGCACTGCCCGAGCTCCTACTTGGGACAGGGGAAGAAGAGTGATCTGAGGGGACCCTTCCAGGGGCCGCAGAATCTGGCAAAGGGAAGAAGAGGCCTGGTGGGCACTATTGGCAACAGCTGCAGCTCTGGTGGAGTCTGCTTTTCCGCCGTCAGGACTGGGGAGCCTGTCCTGGGGACGTCGGGAGGGAGAGGCCCGGTGGACACTCCTGGACCAAGCAGCAGCTCCGATGGGGTCTGTCCTCCTTCTGTTGGGGTTGGGGCAGCCTTGGGGGGGATGGCCAGTGGTATCTCCCATGGAGTCCACCCCGGGGCCAGACTCCCTCCTGGGGAGTACCGGGCAAAGGTCGTCTGATAGACGTGCCTATATGTTGGCTCCCGAAGGTGGGTGGCAGGGGATGGAGAACCTTTGGTCACTCCACCCACAGTAGACCCAGTGGGTACTACTGTGCTGCTGCTCCCTACGGGTGTAACAAACCTCAAGGCTCCTCCTGATTCCTCATTCCTGGTGGAGGCCGATCCGGTGGTCATGGCATCCTAGGGTTTGTTTGGGACTTTGCTACTGCAAGTCCCACCCTGATTCTGGCGAGTGTTTCCTCCGCTGAAGTGTAGTGTACTTTTACTGTACACTGCCAGGTGGTCTGGCTGTGGGGAAGAGGGGCATCAGGCCATGGGGGAGATATGACGTTCCTGCCTGGACGGCTCGTCGGGAAAAGCAGCCTCTCCATCATCCCCTCATGGGGTGGGTGTCACCCCCTTGTACTCTCCTCCTGGGGTGGTGATGTCGGGTTCACTGAGCTGCATGGGTATTTCAGTAATGACAGTGACGGTGATACTGCTGATGATGACCAAAGACAACTGACGTTGATAATGTCAGCAAAATAATGACGACGATGATGATGATGAGAATGTAGAACCATCGTTCTCCCATGTATCAGAAACCTGTCACATGTACAGATGCAGACACATAAATTCAGACCCTATTTATTACGCTATATAACGAGACAGTGTGCGATGCCTCTTAAACCCATGTGATGCTACTTTGAAGGTAGTCAATTTTTTCAGAATAATACTTGCATGTAAGAGCTTAGCAATTGTTCTGCTAAACTGTGGAATGATGGTATGGTCTGTATAGCTGTCATAAAATGTAAGTGAATAGAGCACTCCATCAGACACATCAGTATGTAAGTAATGAATCAGACACACAAAGTGCAACAGTGTTGGCACTGTATATTTTGTGCTTTTAAGAATGAAGCCAATGAGTTTTTTACTTGCATGTAAGGGAATTTTACTTTCTGTGTATGGGAGGAAAATTGCAGTGAGTTGTGTGGCCCGACTCGGTTTGGCCCTGCCCGGCACAGCCCGGCCCAAGGTGACTGTCACTCTTTTCAGAGGCTAATAATTTAATACTTAATAAAGCTAGAGCAGTGATGCTATCTCAGAGCATGGTCGACCATTTCGATTTTGTTTTTATGATTTCGAAACAATTACCATGTAACTGATTTGTGCAATGTGCAAAAACAATTAAAAAAAAGATTTTAAAGATTTTGTGTGCTTCAGCTGATTTTAACTTAATACTTGGGTTCTTGCAGCGCAGATGCAAGCCCAGAAATCATTTTTCAGAATACATTAAGACGATCTCTTTTTCTTTTGGGGGGGCGCTTAAATTTCGTCATACCGCTATGAATCCTTTGTCAAGAGACGTAGCAAAGGCTGACAATTTACGTGGATGGCTCAGAAATACGATACGAAAATAAAAATTAATTAGAAGTTGGAATCGCAGAGCAGCCCATACTTTCCATATTTCCTGTACCGCCGCTAAATGATGTATATGCGTAAATCTCGTAGGATGGAGAAAAAAAACACACACACACAATTACGGGCAGAAATGAGATAAACTTCATTTTCCGGGAGCTATGAGTTTTAAGGATAGAAAAGTTGTGTGGAAACTTTTTATGAACACTCTACTCAGCTGGATTCTTCTACATATTTTTGAAGTGTTTTTTTATTGTCGAATTGCAAAGTCAACTGGCTACGATGAGTAAATAAAAAGAAGACTAGAAGAATCTATCGTAATTAGACCCGGAGAAACAGAATTTTGCAAACTTCTCGGGCTTGCTCGTTGAAGCGCATTTCCATGATTCATAATGATAGTTTATGTGACTGTAATGGTGAATTTTTCCTCTCACCTTTTCTCATTCCCACCACCAGTCTTCACCCTTTGGCCCCTTTATTCTCAACTAACTTTTCATCCCTTCCTTCTCCACCCCCCCTCTCCCGAAGCCTGGCATTCATCACACTTACCCTTCCCTCCCAACTCCAGCCCTCCCTTCATCCCATCATCAGTCAATTTCACTAATGCGTCCACCAAACATATTAAAGCCTAACGATCAATGAACCCAGTACGGATAAAATCACGGTGAAATGGGATAACTGGAGGAGATTTGGAGAGTACAGCAACAGGTAATGTATGAAAACAAATTAATGTGGTGTAGGCATGTTGCCAGGATATAGCAACGAAGTTTCTGGAATGGTAAATAGTGCCATTCATAAAACAAGAGTAGTTCATCGACTTCTTTGTTAAAATGAACATTTTCAGTACATTAATGTAATTTTTTGCTCATTTTCATTACTACCAGATATTTTGCAGCTAAAAGTAGAACTTCAACTATCAGGCACTCAGTGGAATTTACTGTATCTCTTACCAAAGCGACAATCAGCCATCTCTCCTTAACTAACGGGAATAATATCCTGAATAGATACCACATTTGCTGAAAAATTAAAATAACAAGAGCCTCATTCAATCCTTTCTTGCCCCGCATGGAATGCTTGGGCAAGGGAACAGACAATTCAATTATGACTTTATGACGATGGTGACTAGTCTTCCAAGTATGTGCGTCACTTTGTGTATAACCACACAAATTATAGTCAGATTTAAACCCTCATATATCTCATTCATATAGAGTGCAGTAGTTCACGGTGTCATCAGGTGAAAAGGAGTACATGTATGTAAACTTGACTTTAAAATATATAAATCAGGCATAATTAGTTTTAATCCTTTCATTTTTAGCAACTATTACTCTTTGCTCAAACTTTCACCTCAAATTCCATCTTAGACACCTCCAGTGCTGCTCCTCCATCACTTCCCACTCTGACTTTCTCATGACTGACAATAAAATTTCATAAATTTGTGTATCTTCTGTTCTCACTGGTCTCAGTACTAACAAGAAGTGGTGCCAAGGCACAACAAACCAGCCCCTGGCAGTCTTTTTAGTGCTGACGTATAAACACAACAGGATATCTAGTCAAAGATGTCACATATCAAATTTGGAGTAAATTGGGTGAAAATTGACAATTTTATGCCCATTTGAAATTGTGGGCCCAACCCACCTGACACTGACCCCCCTACCACTAATTGGGGGGTGATTCCCCTGATGTAATGAGGCATTTTATAGGATGCAGATTTGAAAGACACACCTTTAGCTTTTGGTTTTACGTCGATATGATGAATTTGAAGAGAGTTATGGCGAAAGAACGATCTTTACATGTCCCCATTTTTTTTACATTTTTTGGGCCTACTCCCTGGGCCTTGGCCCACGTTCGCCCGAAATTTAATTAGGTGATCGGAAGGTCATGCCCCATCATCTCTGTAATATTAGTCAAAATCACACCAGTAGTTTTCGTGTAAATTTGTTAGCAGACAAACAGACAAATAAACAAACCAAGTGAAAACAACACTCGTCCCAAAACCCCTCCGGGATGGCGACAGGTAACAGGACACATGGTTATGATGGGGTCCTTCCTGTTTTTCTTAAGAACTGTGCTTCTCTGCTCACATCATGCCTGGGTAAAAGCTTTCATGTTTGACAGTCTGCTTGTTCCCCTCCCCCCTCTTTTAGTCTGTCCCAAAGAAGGGTGACCATTCCTAGTCCTGTAAATATCGCCCAATGGCTTTAATCTCCTGTATTTCTAAATTTTTTTTTCTTCTTCATCCATTCTTGATTTTTAAAAATAAGGCACCTTTCCTATCAGTACCTTGTTTCTGATAGCCAGTATGGGTCACTCCACTGGTGGTGGTCTCACCTTCCTTTCAAACTACTGGTTATCCTCCCTTTGGGACTTTAGAGAAAGCATTGCCATGGACGAGACATCTCAAAGACTTTCGATCAAGTCTGGCAATACAATGTAATTTCCAAAATGCCCTCTTCTGGTTTACATCCTTCTACTGTATCTGTGAGTTCAACTGTAGCTCCGTTTCAGATCATTTTATAGATATAGATGGCCACCATTCTTCTTGTTGCGCTATCAGTAGTGAGGTTTTGTTCCTCAGGATTCTGTGTTATCACCAACTCTCCTCCTTCTTTTCTAGCTTGCACATCTAACCCTATCCATGATTTCAATACCCCTGCATAGTTGCTGACTTTATACACAGGGTTTATTCGCCGCTATGCAGTGTACATCTAAACCTATCCTCTTGTAAAATGTGCTTCCAAGTGATTCATTGTGCTAAGCAGATTCCAGTTCATTACCCCTGCACAGATGTTGTCTTTATACACTGGTTTTATTTGTGCTTCCAAGAGATTTGGTGAGTTAAATCGACTCCGTGCCTCTTTAACCCTGATTTTTTTTTTTTTTTTTCAATACCTTAGGGGTTTTATTCGCCCCTGTGTAGAGTACAGGTCAAGTGTGGGTAGGTTCCCCACATACAGTTTTTCTTAACCCCTTAACCGCGGGGCGTCACTTTCGTGACGCTTGGGAGCAAGGGATCACACCGCGGGGCGTCACTTTTGTGATTCTGTGCTATTTTGAATTCACCCAGGCTTTCAAGTGGTGGCTTGTATCATCTATCAGTACTGCCAATGTCCAACACTAGTCAGCACTCCTAATCTCATATGTACTCCCATCCATTGTTGACAATTTATCCATTTCTCCCCGTTGTTCACTCCCCTCCCTACCCCCCCTCCATTACCCTATCCTCTCGCTGCCCAGCCGTGCTATGCTAAGCAAATCTTCCCTGGAATTTTTCACTGATTTCATCCATTGAAATAAGCCCTATGCCCTATTCTTATACCAAATAATATATACAAGAAAGAAATAATGTAAGTGAGAGTGCCATACACCTAGAATTGGCTAATTATCACCTGACAACACCTCACATGCACTCGTTCGCTAATTTTCGCTGTTTATTTCCCCTTGAAATATGCTGTATCATCTATTTTTGTAATAAAAATATATATAAGAAAGGAAGGGAGAAGCGTAAGTGATATTTACATTCATCTGGAACTACCTAATTATTGCAGGTCACCACACTGTATTCTACGCTAAGTAAATCTTCCCTGGAATTTTCCACCGATTTCATCCATTGAAATAAGCCCTATGCCCAATTCTTATACCAAATAAGATATACAAAAAAGAAATAAGGTAAGTGATAGTGCCATACACCTGGAATTGGCTAATTATCACCTGACAACACCTCACTTGCACTCGTTCGCTAATTTTCGCTGTTTATTTCCCTTTGAAATATGCCGTATAATCTGTTTTCGTAATAAATATACATATAAGGAGGGAAGGGAGAAGCCTAAGTGATATTTACATTCACCTAGACCTACCTAATTTATAATGTATTGTCTAGATTTCCTGCCAATCATTTCACTGCTATATATTAGCTGCTGTCAAGAGGCAGGAGTGAAGATCATATGTGCTCGTAATTTTCATTGCTTTCACAGTGTTGTTTTTTTGGAGTATGGATCCCAAACTACTTGATAATCATAGAGTAGTGTTTATAGTGTTAATATCTGGCTGTGGTAATCATGTTACGGGTTGTCAGGAAGTGTAAAGTGGAGACTTTGTTACCCAAATTCAGAGGTCTCCACAAGTTCTACAGTAATCGACGAAGGCTCAACAAACATCCCAGGAGAAAGCTGAAGGTATCTGCCATATGCATATCTATTTTTAATATTCTAGGACTAATAACTGATTTTTGGCAAATATTTTTTGAGAGTCTGTCGGAGCCCGAATAACCCTGCGGGACACGCAAAACATTGGGAAACATGCCCGCGGTGTAAGGGTTAATAAGGCGCAGTCAAAGGCTTTTTGCTTCATTAACTCCCTTCATAGTAGTAGCCCCCTTCAGCCTCTGTTTGTTCACTGTACTGTTGCATTTTTCTCAATTACACTGCTACTTCAGTGACTAACGCTCCTCTGAACTGTCTGCATCCCTCCACCACTATGGTAGGTGAGTTGCACCCATCTGGCAACAAACTCTCTTCCCTTTTTTGTCAAACTCTTTATTGTAAGAGTTAACCATCACTCCCAGTCCTTCATGTAGCCTATGCAACAGGTCATCTCTGGAACTGTCTTCCTCTGTCTGTATTTCCAAATGTGCCTTCGTTAAGACTTTCTCCTCCAAATCCACCTTAGACAATTCCGGTGGTGTTCCTCCATCACTTTCCCCCTCTGACTTCCTCATGGCTGACATTAAAATTTCTTCAGCTGATGTCTTTTCTGCCATCATTGGCCTTAATACTAACAAGGCATATGGGCCTGGTGAGGTCCCTCTTGGTGTCCTCAAGAGCTGTGCTTCTGTGCTTGTACCCTGCCTGGATAAACTCTTTCACCTTTGTTTTTCAACTTGTGCCTTTCCTTGTTGCTGGAAGTTTGCTCTCATTCAGCCAGTCCCAAAGAAGGGTGACCATTCCCAACCCTCTAACTATTGTGCAATTGCTTTAGCATCCTGTGTCTCAAAAGTTTTCGAGTCTATTTTTTAACAGAAAAATTTTGAAGCATCTTTCCTATCACGACCTTCCTTCTGGTCGTCAGTATGGTTTCCGTCAGGGATGCTCCACTGGTGATCTTCTCACCTACCTTTCAGATGCCTGGTCGTCCTCCTTTCGGGACTTTGGCGAAAGCTTTGCCATTGCACTTGGCATCTCAGGGGCTTTTGATTGAGTCTGGCATGGATGTTTAATTTCCAAACTGCCCTCTTGCGGTTTCTGTCCTTCTATATGTGCCTTCATCTATAGCTTCCTTTCTGGTCGTTCTATAGCTGCTGTTGTAGACGGCCATTGTTCTTCTCCCACATCTATCAACAGTGGTGTTCCTCAGGACTCTGTCCTATCACCAACTCTCTTCCTTTTATTCATCAATGATCTTCTAAGCTGTACATCATATCCTATTCGCTTGTATGCTGATGATTCCACCCTTCACCTCTCCATTCGGTTCTCACAACGTCCATCTCAGCAGTTACTTCAGCAAACAAGGGATGAGGCTATGGGACACCTAATGTCTGACTTGGCTCGTACCTCTGAGTGGGGTAAAAATAATCTTGTTGTTTTTAATGCATCAAAGACTTGGTTTTTAAAACCTATCAACCCGTCAAAATCTTCCACAGGAGTGCCCACTGATGATTAATAATGTCCAGCTCAATCCTGCATCATCCTTGAACATACTTGGGTTTCATTCACACGGGACGTATCTTGGAAAGATCATATTGCATCTCTTGTAAAATCTGCTTCCAAGTGAGTAGGTGTGCTAAGCCGACTCTGTGTCTTCTATACCCCTGCACAGTTGTTGACTTCATACATGGGTTTTATTCGCCCCTGTTTAGAGTACAGCTTCAATGTATGGGGAGGTTCCCCACATACAGCTCTTCTCAATAGGGTGGAGTCAAAGGTTATTCGTCTCATCAACTCTCCTCCTCTTACTTGCTCCCTTCAACCTCTGTCTCTTAATCTCATTGTTGCCTCTTTATCTCTTTTCTATCGCTACATCAGTGGTCACTGTTCCTCTGAACTGTGTGATTGCATCCCTGCACCTCTATGACGTGCACGTAGCGCCCGTCAAGTAGCAAACTCTCATCCTTTTTCTGTCCAACTCTCTAATGCGAGAGTTAACCGTTACTCCCAGTCCTTCATTTATGCAATAGGTCAACTCTGGAACTGTCTCCCTATGTCTGTATTTCATACTTCCTATGATCTCCAGTCATTCAAAAGCAGTGTGTCCAGGCACCTCGAAATGAATGGATCTTGAATTTGGCTCTCTTTTGTATTGTTTTTTTTTTTTTTTAAGGAACGTTTTGCAGGCTCAGCCTTTGGTTTCTTCCTCCTTGCATTAAAAAAAAAAAAAAAAAGCCTATGACCTCAAGACTTTTAAGTGCAATGTGTCCAGGCATCTCGAAATGAGCGAATCTTGAATTTGGCTTTTTGTTATTTTGTTTTATTTTTTCTTGGAGGGAACAATCTTGCAGGCTTCCAGCCTTTGTTTCTTTGTTGCATAAAAAAAAGTCCTTACCCATGTAAGCAAATCTTCTGGTGGTAATAATTGTGATATATCAAAAGGTGTTACCATACTGAATTAATTTACCGAATAAACAAGGTTCATCAGCGTAAATAACAATAGTGTCTACTCAGCATGAATGAATGAACATGTGTGGTGCCGGGGAGCAGTGAACCCTTTTATATTAAGAATTACACCTAACATCGGTCATTCTAACTTCTGTTATATTCTCCTCCTTGAACTATAAGAAAAATAGCAATTTTTTCCTTTTTTCAGTTCTCTACGGTGACGTATCTCATGAATCAGACCATTGCTAGGCGATGCTTTTCAACTCCGTACAAAATTCCATTACAGGGGGGTATTAACGAAGGCTACTGTATATCAAAACCCATTGGCATTAAGTAAATCCTAAGGTGAAGTAAATAGTCTGAGAGTTGCAAAATGAAAATATAAATTACTTCCTCTTGCTGATAAGGTAAAGAAATACTGCATGACAAGGGATATGTTAAACATTAATAAGAAATGACTGTGCCAAGGAGAACGAGGCCTGGATGCTGAGAAAACCTGATCCTTGTATACTCCTTAAGAGGTACTATGGACTCGCATGAGCTGACGAAAAATTTTATCACAAATGTAGCGTTATATACATTCAGCATACTCGCAGACTGTTTCTAACACCTGCAATACAGTGGAAGAGATCTCATTTTAGCTAAAGAAAATCATCAAGCGCTGGTAAATCTAACATATAAAGACGTGATGGAAGTTAAAGGGTTAAAATATACTCCCAAACCACAGCCAAAAATGCCGCTGATATCCCTTGGCAATGTTCCGCCTCAGTCGCCTCACCCTGATTCTCCACTCGACTAGACATGAAAAGAACGGGTTGGCAAAAATTGCACACTGGTTGAGAAAAAATGTCTGTGTGGTCTTCTGTTATTTCTTAAGCTGTTTCTGTCACAGCCACGTCAAAACCAAGCATAGAGTAGGCTACTTGATAATATTTACCTTATTATAGCCCACCAGGGTTTTATTCAGCTGAAACGGAATTTATTGTGTAAACCATATTAAAATCCTAAAGACATTTTCCGGATCATGGAATGATTGATATTGTTTCTAACCACTGCAAGTTGTGAGGTGATTCCTTAACTAAATAATATAGTGAAATACTGTAATGAAATATTTTCGAAGTTATCAACTTTGAAGAAGTTAACTATGAGGTGTGATTACACGTAAAAGCCAAGCAATGTATTTTTGCTAGGCTACATATACATAAATGCTACGCAAAATACACTCAAGAATGTTTGAATGTAACCAGTGTGTACAAGAATTCGATCAATGTGGCATATACCGTACCTCAAAAACAAGCAGATATCTGCATCTTGGTATGAAGATTACCAAGACACTAGGGCTAAGCAACACACAGCCATTAACCCAGGCAATGCGAAGGGTCTTTCCTAAGCCGACTAAAATAGTTTGGTGGTTGCATTAACAATATGTAATAGACGTCATAAGCGGGAATCATTGGATTATCATTTTTTTTTTTTACATTACCTGCTTATTAAAACAACCGTAAAATGACATAATGTATTGCTTGGCGGTTTGATGCTTCGGCTTAAAGAACAATTGCCTCTCAGTCTGCACTTGGCGTCGTAAAGATTGTGGATTATCAGACCTGCCCTGGCCCCTGTTTTATCCAGATTGCTTCACCAGGCGTATCCTTTCACCACGATAATGACCTATAAAATACATACATACAACCACTATAAGACCATTTTTCAGGCATTACTTCACAGTAATATACAAGTGATTGACTACTCTGAGACCCCAGAATTGCTTCAATATTTTAATTATTAATGAACCAGTTTAAATGTAAATTAGGAATTAATTTCTTCTGGTTATTAGAGTTTGTCCATAGTTACAACAGTTTTGATAGCGTCTTCATCACTGCCTAAACATAACTGAATATGGTATTTTAAACTATGGAAAATTTGATCGAAATTATCCATCGAGATCGCTGCATTTCCCCAAAAATGTTTACTTCCTAGCTACTCCAGTGTGTGATACTTAGTTTTATGCTGTTTTCCCTTTAAGTGGCCTTAGAGCCAGGACAAAAAATCTTGGTTAAATTAGGAAAAGTGAATATCAGCATTTAATAACGGGCAGTTATACAGTAACTGGATCAGTTCTGTTGACAAATGCACGTCACTTAACTCTGCACTGATGTGAGAGTAATATATCACTGCCGGCATATGTCTCTTTCAAATCCCGTGGAGTTTCTGAACTGCAGTTTGTGACTGGAAACGACTGACGTTTGTAGGTAATGAGTTTTATGGAAATAAGTTAGTTAATAACGGATATATTGGCGTTATTTTTGGTCCGCAGAATACTGCATTGCCCTGTACTATTAATACTTAAATCCCTCATTTCATTAGGATACTTATATTACATTAAATTTCATTTTTGCAGTTAGATTATTTCATTTAGATTGGATATCATAAAAAGCTTTAGGAAAAATACACTGAGGTGGTTTCACCATGTGGAGAGATGAAGAGAGCTAGAATAACCAGGAAAGTGTATGTGAGTGGAGTGGAGGGGGTGGAGAGGGAGGGGGAGGCCGAGGATGAAATGGAGGGATGGAGTGGAGAGGTATATGACTGAGGTGGCTGTGAGCTGGGGGGAGGACAGTGAAATGGCCGTGGACATGGTGACATGGAGGCGTTTTGTCTGTGGCCACCCCTTACGGGATTAAGGCTTCTGGCAATAGATAAACAGATAGACAGACTGTGTCCCACAGAGTATCATGGACTGTGATTAGATTATGCAAAAGACACACCTTGAAAGTAATACAAACATATGCCCCCACTTCTAAAAGCACAGATGAAAAAATAGAAACTTTCTATGATGGCATCCCCCAGGTTATGGATGTAGAAAAGAGCAAATATTCTGTAATCTTGGGAGACTTAAATGCAAAAGTAGAGAAACCAAAAAAAAATGGACCAGCATATATTGAAAAAATTCGGAGTAGGAGAGAGGAGTGACAGATGTGAAATGATTGTAATTCTGATGAAATGTATAACATGATAGTAATAAATACATTCTTCTACAAAAGAACAGAAGGGAAATGAACCTGGAGAAGCCCAAACTGAGAAAAAAAAGGAAATCGACTTTATCATAGTAGATAAGGACATCACGACCTCTATTGTCACGGTTATAAACAAAGTAAATATAGTAAGTGAAAACAGAATGTGGGGGCACTCACCATCTACTCACTCAATGTAGTGCTGCTCCCGGGTGTCTGCCCTGTCCTCTCCTCCATCCTCTTTTCCATCCATCTTCTTTTATCTTTCTTTCCTTCATTCTTTCCTCGTCCTTCTGCCTACGAGTGACTTTACACTCCCTCTTCTGTTTTTCATTCCTTCATTCTTTCCTCTTCCTTCTGCCTATGGGTGACTCTACACTGAGTGATAAGCCAAATGGTTTCCTGTACACCAAGAAACCATTTACTACGCTGGGTGGTAACCATATAACCAAATTTTGGCGCCTGGTGGTTTAATGGGTAATTATTGTGCTCCAATCGGATTGAGCCGGTGAAGGTTTAAATCCAAGGGATGGTTGGGGTTTATTGCTCACGTAATGCCACTCAGGGATGAGTGAGGTTGGTCACTCTCATCTTAAATGTCAGAACCAACTGCCTAGCCCCGGACTCCTACGCTCCTCATGGGGCAACGTAGGAATGGATGATGGATGGATGGATGAATGAAAACAGAATGGTGGGTTGCACAGCCAGGTTCATATTCATTAGTGAATGAAAAAAGCTGATTCAAAAATAAAAAGATATGCCCAATTAAAGTAAGTTAATACAAAGTTGACTAACAGTTAGAAATAAAGTACAGATTTCAAGCTGTATGTTCTGGTGAGTGTGATTCTGATTAATTAAATAACAGACTGGTAAAAACATTAAAGGCATCAGTGCAGGTAATAACGAAAGCAAATACAGCAAAGGCTAATGAGTATTCAAAAACGACCCTCGATCTCATGAAAAGAAGAAAGAAAATGAAAGTGAAATCAAAGAAAGATGTAATGAAAAGATCAAAGTTAAATAAGCTTATCAACAAGAGACAGAGAGAAGAAAAGCGAACGAGAAACATAGATCAAATCAGACAAACTACCATAAAAGGAGAAATTCTGAAACAGGTCCGAAGCAAAATCTTACTTGGAAAACAACAAATTGTATCACAGAAAGACAAAAACGGTGAAGTCATTAAGTGCGTAGTGAAAGTGATGAAGAGAGTTGAAGAATTTTATAAAGAAGTATATGGGCCAAAGACAATTGTACTGATGGGTAACTTTTCAGCTGACACAAGTGAAATACCGTAGGTAACACTACATGAAGTAAGCAGCCCGCTTAAAAGTATGAAAAGAGGAAAAGCCTCAGAAGATAGAGTAGTAGAAAAGTTACTGGTGGATGGAGGAGTAGGAGGTTAAAACTGACTGGCTTACTTACTGACTCAATGTACGAAGAATAAAACTCCAAAAGCATGGTGTAGTGCAATAGTTATTTTGCTTTACAGGAAAGTTGACATATATGATCTGTGTAACTCTCGACTTACTGGCTTATCAGTTATTTACAAACTACTCACCAAAGTCCTTACAAATAGAATAACAACAAATTTGGAGGAAACCCAACCTCCAGAGTGGTAATTCAGACTACTGATAATCTACACATAGTGAATCAGCTAATAGATAAAACTACAGAATATAATAAACCTCTGCACTTTTTTCTTGTCAACCACGAAACAGCTTTAGACTCAATGGAGCACATAGCAAATATATATTCATTGTGGGAATAACGAGTAAATGAGAAAATTGTAAAACCTACTTGAAAACAGTTACAAAGAGGGAACTGTTACACTAGAGTTACATAAAGACTCGGGAAAAAATAGACAACCTGGTAGGCGATGATGGCCAGCTCTATGTGGACCACGCTTTGTCAATCTCTGGATGTGAGTTTCAGCACTAAAAGTCATTTCTATATAGAGGTATTCCCGTGCAAAATTCCACCCAAGAGACATAGTCCTGGCTTAATAATAATCAGTGCCATAGCATTTCACGAGAGCAAGGCCAAAATTTTTTGCTTTTCATAATTTCTGCATTTAACCCCTTAACCGCGGGGCGTCACTTTCGTGACGCTTGGGAGCAAGGGATCATACCGCGGGGCGTTGCTTTTGTGATTCTGTGTTATTTTGAATTCACCCGGGCTTCCAAGTGGGGGCTTGTATCATCTATCAGTACTGCCGATGTCCAACACTAGTCAGCACTCCTAATCTCATCTGTACTCCCATCCATTGTTGACAATTTAGCCATTTCTCCCCGTTCTTGACTCCCCTCCCTACCCCCCCTCCATTACCCTATCCTCTCGCCTGCCCGGCCATGCTACGCTAAGTAAATCTTCCCTGGAATTTTTCACTGATTTCATCCATTGAAATAAGCCCTATGTCGTATTCTTATACCAAATAATATATACAAGAAAGAAATAAGGTAAGTGAGAGTGCCATACACCTGGAATTGGCTAATTATCACCTGACAACACCTCACATGCACTCGTTCGCTAATTTTCGCTGTTTTTTTCTCCTTGAAATATGCCGTATAATCTATTTTCGTAATAAATATACATGTAAGGAGGGAAGGGAGAAGCCTAAGTGATATTTACATTCACCTGGAACTACCTAATTTATAATGTATTGTCTAGATTTCCTGCCAATCATATCAGTGCTACACAAAGCTGTTTCAAGATTTAACATTGGTAGCTCTGATTATATATCTCCTAAGTAGGCCTCTAATCTATTTTCGTAATAAATATACATGTAAGGAGGGACGGGAGAAGCCTAAGTGATATTTACATTCACCTGGAACTACCAAATTTATGATGTATTGTCTAGATTTCCTGCCAATCATATCAGTGCTAAACTTAGCTGTTTCAAGAGCTACGTTGGTAGTGCTGAATAACACTCAAGTAGGCCTCAACCCCTGCCGGCCCTCCTAGTAGTTCTCTCTCAGATTCCGAAGAGGAGGTACGGCTCATCCTCTTGCTGACTTCAGGGCCTTTTTTCACCCCCATGCAAGGGCCCTGTGGCCTTTACCCCCTACTAAACCACGTGTGGAAAGAGGTAAAGGGCTGACAATTGATAAAAGAGTGACTACGATCTTTCTATTGAGTAAAACAGTGCAAGTGGAATTGTAAATAATGTGTAAATAATGTGTAAACAGCAAGTGAAAGTAATGAATGTAAATATACGTGAACAATGGAAAATAGTTTTATAAGTTACTTCAAGTGACAGTGCATAACACAGTGTAAATAAAATAGAAATGTAAATAACGTAAATAAAATAGAGAACGTAAATAGAAATGTAAATGAGTAGTATTATAAGAATACGAGTATATACCCTAGGAGTAATGAAAGTGAAAGTTTCACTATAGCATGTCTGAATACTGTGAGTTATGAAAGTGAAGATGAAAGTGACATTCACTCTCAATGCCAGTATACAGGACGAGAAAGTGAATGCTACGTATTTTACTGAAAGAAATTGAATCCCTACAGTGGCAATAAACTAATACTACTGAAGGAAACTTATGGATAAAGACTGTAGATATATATAAGTGTTATGTAGTTATAGAAATATAAAGTGTGAGGGGTTTTATGAATAATAAATGACAGAGTACCAAGAGCGAACTAGCGGAAGTGCGGCGGTCAGACTCGCTCATAATTTTCATTGCTTTCACAGTGGTTTTTTTTTTGGAGTATGGATCCCAAACTACTTGAAAATCATAGAGTAGTATTTATAGTGTTTATATCTGGCTGTGGTAATCATATTACGGGTTGTCGGGAAGTGTAAAGTGGAGACTTCGTTACCCAACTTCAGAGGTCTCCACAAGTCCTACGGTAACTGACGAAGGCTCAACAAACATTCCAGGAGAAAGCTGAAGGTATGTGCCATAAGCATATATAATTTTAATATTCTAGGACTAATAACTGATTTTTGGCAAATATTTTTTGAGAGTCTGTCGGAGCCCGAATAACCCCGCGGCACACGCAAAACATCGGTAAACATGCCCGCGGTGTAGGGGTTAATGATCTTTTACCCCTGACCTGGTGGATATAGGAGATGAATGTACGAAGCACACGTGTAGTATTCATTAACGTCTATAAGAATGCAAAGTTTCACCCGATTCCATCAACCCACTGTGGAGCTAGGGAACTTGAAATATGTGAGATAGCCCACCCGAGGTACAACTTCTATGTGGTGCTGCCAGTGACAGGAAGTAAGTTTTGACACTGAATGTAATTTTTTTTATGGAGGTACTCCAGTGCAACATTCCACCCAAGAATCATTGCCCTGGTTCAATAATCTTCAGAGCCTTAGCATTTTGAGTGAGCATTTTCACATTTGGTGACCTTTGACCCCTTACCTGGCCAATGTATCACATAGGTGTACTGTACAGTAGAAAGCTTCAGTACTCTTCAGTGTCTGTAAACTTTCATTCACTTCCATCGAGCTGCTGAGGAACTAGGGGGGCATTTTTGAAAACTGGTACTGGTTGCTGGGGACGCTGAGGCCAGTCTTCACAGGGTTGCCGCTAGAAAACTAGAGGACAGAAGGGAAAAATGGGTGACACACATCCGATAGAGAATGACCTCAAGATTACGCCTAAAGAAGTCAGAGCTTTCTATGCCCATGAGCAATGCTTCTACAGCTCAAAAAGTGAAAAGTACGAAAAAGCAGGTTTTCGGCCGTTGCTAGTCAACGAGTAGTTACCTAGCAACCAAAACATTGCAGACAAGACTGGGTCATAGGCTGGTCATTGTATCCAAGTTTGGTTGGAATCGGATAATTCTGAATGGTAGAAGTGCCTACCACAGTTATTAAACAAGAAAGATTATAATAATAAGTGAAAGAAAGAAAATGCTACTAACAATAAGGGTAGCATGGACCTGGCCAGTTAAGAAAGTCATGAGTCAGGAAGATGCAGTTTCACCAGAATTGTTTACAGCATGACTTGAAACTATTTTCAGAAAGGAAGAATGAGAGAAAAAACGAGAAAACATAGACCTAAACTGTTTAACTCGAGGCGTCCTGATAATGTATGGATACGTTGCATCATTTTGTCACAGTGAATCCTAATAACATATCCATACATTTTACAATTGCAAGGTCTGTCATTTCCACAATTTTCAAATTTTGTGTGTGATTTTTTGTACATAGACATGGGACATCTTCCTCTACCTGCCGTCAGGTGGGGACAAGGTCTTAACCCGCGTGACCTCCCTCCCCCCCGGCACGCCATTGTTTTGGCAACTCACCTGTTAGCACTGACCTGGCCAGTAAAGACATGTCACGCCACAGTATGGAATTCAAAGCAAGAGTGATTCCCCTAATGATGGCGATATGGAGGACAAATATTATGTGGTGCCAGAGGAAGAAATGAGCAGAAGTGATGAGGAGGTAATGTCACCAAGGAAGGTGCGGCATGTTGATGTATTTAGTGATTGAAACAACGCCTATATCGCCTAAATTACTTTGTGAAAACCAATATATTCTTGTACTACATACAGTATAAATTCATACCAAATGAACAAATATCTACCTATTCTGAGTGGTTACTGCTACGTAGAAAACACAACACTCTGTCACAGGGTTTTGAGAATATGCAATATTAAAGAATAATATTCAATAATACTTGAGAACAGGGACAAAGAATTTACTTGTGAAAATCAAGCAATGATTACTTTATGCCGGCTTACTTCGCCTATTCTCTAAGGACGAGAATTTATAAATCTTTTCAACAGTACACAGCAGAGACTAATTACTCACACATGCTGTTTATTGGTACTGTTAGCCTCTGGAGAAAGTGACTCCACCCCTGACAATCAATATCTAATGCTATTAATGATAAACAGGTTCTTGCTGGTGCATTAACTCCTGGTTGCACAATGGATTTTAAGCTTAATACAAAAGGACTGGCCTAAGTTCCAGTTTGAATAATGCAAAGCGTTTATGCAAACTAGGGGTTGCAACTAGAATAAGCTTAATGTGGAGAAACAAAACACGAGTTTACATTACATTAGGCTCAAGAAAAAGAACTGTTAATTTATTGATTACAATGAGATAAATTTACGTTACCTGTTTCAAAATGAATTCAAAATAAGAAGACCGCACTCACTCGCTCACTCAAAAGCTAAACTCTTAAACCCAGGAAAAACGAAAAGAAAATACTGGTCAGAAAAGTGGCTAGGCGGGATGAACTGGGCGTCGTTGCTGAGAAAGGACGCTGCCACACACGCTAGGCCTCTCGCCGACTCACACTAGTGGGAATTCAGGAACTTGCTGGACAATGGCAGCACTGCTCCATGCTGGGCCCATCAATCCTGCTTCCAAGACGTTCAAATCCTGACTGAATTCAAATTGTGCGAGAGAGGCGAGTGTCGAGCCGCACTTGGTAACGGCTAGAAGTGAGCAAAACACGCCCATAACAAATCACTCAGCGGAAGTGCTAATGTCGCACACAAGGACGATCACTTATGAAACAGTGAAAAATTTTATGAAAACCGTCCCAATTGAATGAATGCGTGGGCGATTGACTGAGTGATACATACTGGGATTCCACTAGAATTCGCGGTTTCCAACCAAAGTTCAATGTCACAAGTTTATTTAACCCCTAAAGCGCGGCCATCGACAGCCGATCCCCCCCCCCCCTGTGGCAGGGTTGTATCGCGATCTGAGTACCTGTAGGAAAATATTTGCCAAAAATCAGAGATTAACCCTAGAAATTTATAATTTTTATGGCCGATAGTACTTACATTCAGCTTTCTCCAGAGACAGGTGTTGAGCCTTTGTGGACTACCCAAGGACTTGTGGAGACCTGGAAAGTAGGGTAACAAAATCTTCACTTTCACACCTCCAGCAACCCAGTTTCCCCTCTACCACAGCCTCAGTCTGTCACAGTACACTTTATACTACAACGTACAGGTAGTTTGGAATCCGTATTTGTACAAAAAGCACTGGAAATAAGGCTAAAATCAATGAAGCGTACGGCCGACATGCAGCGCGGCGGCGGTCTTCCCATCACTGAACAAACATTTCCCTTTTCACAGCTAAAAACACGTATACTACATTATTTTCCATCATAGTACTTCCCAAAGGCTCGCATGTCACTATTACGGCCATAAAAATCACTGTCACTGCCAGTATTGTGAAACGGGAATGAGAAAGACCACCGCGGCGCGATTTTATTCTGCCTTACGCCAGTCACTTTATTCTCGTTCCTGTCGGCCATTCGCACTTCAATTCTATCGCTCACTTTCACTCTCGCTGTCAGTTTAGTGCCTAATTCATCACTGTCACTGTCATTACTTATAAAAATAATATTTCCCACACACCAAACTGTCACTGTCATAACATAGAATAGAAAAATATGCTGTCAACTTCTTACACTGGAGTGACTGTCACTCTCAATACTTATATTATTACTATGTACAATAATTTACACTGAAATCACTGTCACCGTCAGTGCTTTTACAACTACATACACTAATTTACACTCAACTGACTGTCACTGTCAGTACGTACAAGAAACTAAACACTAGTATCACTGTCACTCTCAATATTATTTACGTATTTCCACCCTTATTTTCAATATCTAGTCAGGCTGTGGTAGTCAAAGAAACACGGGTAAGCGCACAGGGGAATCTGACACTCTTTGCACTGCAAGGAGGTGCGTCTAAAAGTTCGTTCTTGCCGGTTTGTGTGGCTGCAAACATAGCACCTCCTCAGTGCTTTCCCCCTCTTGGCAGTGCTAGGCAGTGGCTCCAGGTGGTGTCACTGAAGGTAGTCCTGGCACTGTAGGCGGTCTGGAGGTGTCTATGAGTGGCGCCTGGCACCTGATGGCAGTACCTGCCCAAAACGCTGAAGCAGCTGGTAGACACAAGTCTTTGAAAACCGCCTGAGAGAGTAGTTAGTTGGCTTCCTGTTCTTGATCTTATACAGGATGAAGGCGTTCAGCATGCACATATCAAGCAAGTGCAAGAACACCTTCCTGTACCAGCGCCGGTTCCTCCTCAGGCAGTCAATCTCTCCGATCATCATATCGGACTTGTCCACCAGCCGCATATTGACGCTGTAGTCAATTACAGCATCAGGCTTCATCACAGGATCGCCAGTCCTTCTGTCGACCTTCCCTGTGCTTGCATTTCCCCCTTGTGGACTGTGATGAGCATATTGACGATCCTCTTGTCGTGCCACCATATCGCCAGCATCTTCTCTGATTTCTTCAGGTGCACGTCTCCCCACTTTGATCTTGCAGCCTCGGGGAAGGCAGGGTAGTGTGCCCTATTGCTCCTGACAGTGCCACAGGAGCCAACGCCGTGCTCTGAAAGCTGCTTGGCGAGTTTGGGTGCTGTGTAATAATTGTCCATATACAGGACATGATTCCCACCGAAGTACTTTTCCAGAAGCACTTTCACCACAGAGCCAGAGAATCCAAGGGGGTCGGTCTTGTCCAAGTCCACATTGCTGGCGGTGTAGATAACGAAGTCTAGGATGAACCCCGTCTTGCAGTCGCACAGCATGAAAAACTTTATTCCAAAGCAGTGGCGTTTGCTAGGAATATACTGCATGAACCGAAGATGGCCCCTGAACAAAACCAAGGACTCGTCGATCACTACTTTCTTGAAGGGCCGAAGGAACGTCATAAACTTGTCCTTGATCATGTTCAGGATTTCCCTCACTTTCCATAGGGGGTCAGTCTGGGAAGGCTCATCGTTGTTTGCGAAGTGAAGGTACGTCATGAGTTGCCTGAAACGATCCCGAGTCATGTACTTGTTGAAGATGGGTGTGGGGCAAAGGTCGTCAGCACTCCAGTACTCCTCGAGCTTGTGCTTCCAGTTATGTGGCATCAGAAGCATCAAGCCGATGAATACAAATAGTTCCCGGATCGTCACAGGAACCCATCCACGACGTGGATGGCATTGCACCTTCACCTTCACAAACTGCAGCACATTGTCCTTCATACCTGTTGGTCTCGGTACAGATCTGCTGCATTACTTCATCATCCAGGAAGGCAAACAGGTAGTCCAAGCATTCACCACCCTCGGGGACAGGGAAGTCAGCCTGGATCCCACACCCAGTGGAATCAAAGGGCAGATCCTCTGGGACAAAATCAGAGCCCTCAGACCACACAAAGGCATCCAGAGTGCCCTGCCTAGGCTGGGAGTGGGTGGGTGTGTCGGAGGGTGAGGCAGGCCGTGTGGCGGAGGGTGAGGCAGGCCGTGTGGCAGTGGGTGAGGCAGGCGGTGAGGCAGTGGGTGAGGCAAGCCGTGTGGCAGTGGCTGAGCTAGATCGGGCATGTGCGGTTGTGGTGGTGGTGGGGAGAGTGGGAGAAGGTTCAAGGTCACTCACAGTAGGCTGGGTGGTGAGTTGCCTAGTGCAATAAACCTTACCACTAATTTTAGCACTAGGAGACACTTTCCTACTCATGCCAGCACGAACACGGGGCCTAAGGAAACCTCTACGAATACCAGGCTGCCTACTTTCCTTCCAAGGTGGTGAAGGAGACTCCGAAGACTCTGGAGAAAGCACAGCAGACGATGATGACGAGAGAATGGGGCTGAGGGTGCGAGGCGGTATGGCGGCAGCGTGACCTGAGGTTGGGGACAATGGCCGGCCTGAGGAGAACAATGACTGGGAACCGGGGTCACCACTTCGCTTCCTCTTTGCCCCCTTGCCATATGCCACTCCCTTCTGCACTGGAGCCTTGCCTGACGAGGTGCTAGGCACAGCAATTGTCTCTTCCTGCACCTCAGACTCAGCACTCGATAAAGTGTCTGATTCAGCAAGGCTCGGCAACACCGAAACGTCACTACCGTAGTCCATAGAGGCTTTCAGTAATTCTAGGCCTATAGCAGACTCACTCAGGCCCTTTCCACTCCCTAGTAAGGGTTTCGAAGGGGTAGAGGTCACAAAGCCCTTTTTCGGAGGGCTTAAAGGCACTGACTCGGAAGAGCTAGAATTTGACATAATGTCACCTTGAAAGCCTGCGGTAAACTGACGCTAAACAGGGGCAAACCGCGCAAAAAAAAGCTAGTGTGACAACTGGGGAAACAAGCGTTTCCAATTAGCATAAACTGCTTGCAAGAGGAAAGCGCAGATTGACATTTCTGAGCAGTCTGCGTGCTGTCATATATCACGGCGAGGGTGGCCAGGCCGTGGTGGGGGGGTGAGTAAAAAAAAGATACTTGGCAACAATGGAGGTCAGTGGTACAAAGGTCAAGTATGCTAATAGTAGCTAAAGGGTGGCGGTACTGATAGACAAAACCAGCTTGAACCTGCTTGCCCATGTTTATTCAAAATTAACTCGAATTGCAAACGCGACGATCCGCCGTTATGTCCTTTTTGGCGAGCATCGCAAATGCGATGCCCCGCATTTTAGGGGTTAAATACTGAATCACGCCAACTCGTGACATTATGCCCCATCAAAATCAAAAAAAAAAAATTCCCTCAGGAAAAAAAAAAATTCAATATACATACATACTGTATAAATCCTAACTCAGTCATACAAGATTCACACTGTGGTGTGTGTGTGCTATCCTGCTACAGGAGAAAGTCACAGTCGCCAGCGAGCGAAAAAACCTCGTATTTATGTTAATAGAAGCAAGCTTGAGGGAAAAACTCCTTGACAACAGTGAAAAATCCTGTACTCAGGTCGAACTGAGCGAAAAGTTCGCTACATTTACATTAACAACTAATTGTTATGTAGCGTAATGTATGTAATACACGGTGTAGGTATGACAGTTGTGGTGTAACTGTGCGTACATGTAAAATCATGTAATACAAATTAATAGTAAATAATGACGATGAGGCAGAAGAGAAGAGGTGGCAGCATGCGACAGGGACAACCAGCTGATCTGAACGACAGTGCTGCACCCGTCAGCTGCACCTGCGAAAGGAATCAAGGTGGAGCATCAAAAGTGTCATTTCTCTCTCTCTGCCTAGCAATCAGTACTTATGTTATTATTAACCAGGAAACGTAGTCTTTGGATTTACAAATCTCTCAGAACCCTTGTAGTTTACTGGCTAACGCTTATTAACCAGGAAACGTGCCAGTTCTTGAATTTACAAATCTCTGAGAACAGGCAGTTTATTAGTTAACCTAACATTATTAACCAGGAAACGTGCCAGTTCTTGAATTTACAAATTTCTTAGAACAAGCACTTTACTGGTTAACCTAACTCTACACTTACGATTAAGGACAGGAAGCTGAGAATCCCTACGCAATCTTGGGCAGGTCAAGTTTTAACACCCACCGTAGGTGTGAACACTCATATGGATAGTGTGCATTCTCCGAGAATCCTCTGAGAGGCCCACAGCTCGAGATGTTCCACAAGGTAATTCATACACAGCCTCGGACTGTCTCTGCGGGGTTCTCGAACTTCCCCCTTAACTTATGGTATACATGTATATACAGGTCCTGGACGTAACGTGTCCTGTGGGACCAACAGGCGAGATGTCAGGTCTGCACCCACATTACCACTGCCCTGTCTCTCAACTGACTCTGAGATTATGGGTGTGGATTCACACGGCGCAGGAAGGACATGTCCCTGATTAGTGATAGGTGGACACACATTGCAGGAATGCACAAAACTATCTATTTCTCGTCCCGTCCCTGGCCAGAAAAAGTCAGCTTGGATACGGCCCTGGGTTTTCCTTTTGCCCATGTGACCTCCTGACGCTGAACAATGACCCCATCCTAACACTGCTAGGCGGTACTTGGCGGGAATGACGAACTGCAGTTGAACCTCACCCTCAGGTGTTCGTGACTCACAGTAGAGCCGTCCTTGTTTGCGAAGGAACTTGGCTTGACCTCCCCGTGAATACTTTATCACTCTACCCTTTTGTTTCTTTTGCACGGCAGCAAGTGTCGGGTCAGAATGTTGTTCTTGAACAACAACTTGGCTACACATCACATCTTGTGGCGATTCAATGGTCACCAGGGACACAGTTTGGAGCCTCAGCCATGGCTTGTTACTGTAGCTGAAGTCTGAGTAGTGTCATCTTCAGTGCAACTATCCTTGGCACCGGGAATATTGCCTATGATAAGGTCAAACAAAGGTTCTGGCATGACAACTGTGAGTGTCGTACCAGTGTAAAATGGAGATGCCACCTGGATACGTGCCTCAGGGAGCAATCTCACTGATCCATCAATAAGGTTAGCTTGGATCTGTCGACCTGTATACTCCTCAGGCCGAACTAGACTGCCTGACAGAGCAACCTGAGGACCCATTGTCTCTCAGGACCTTCACAGGAATGTCTCCCTCAAAACCTGGCTGAACAAGGAAGGCACTGTTACCTGTGGGAGGGCCTGTGGAGGAAGCAGCTAGCCACTGATTAGGTTGCTGAATAAATGATGCGGCAAACATGGTGCCCTGAGAATTACATACTTGAGGGGTTGTACTCACTGTCTGGGGAGACGGAGCATTGACCACCTGTGGCGGAGGGTTCACTGTCACTGGGGGATTAGAGAACTGTGGGGAAGTACCCGTACTGCGAGGGACAACACCACCATGCTGCTGCTGAGGAATGAAGGCTGCATTCGCCTCCTGCCTCCGATACACTGGGGCTGGTGCTGAAAAGGATAGTCCTGACGGTCAGTTGCGTGGCTGATACTGCTGCTGGTTAGGGTACTTGTTGTACCTCTTCCACTCAGGTTTCTGAGTGTTTTGCTCCTGGTCCTTCTTCTGCAGTTTTGGACCTTGGCCATTATTCTGAGAACGGCCTTGTTGCTGGGGTTCAGTCTGAGATGGTTTCTCAGATTTATCAGGTTTCCTGTTCCAGGTATGCTGCTTGTGGGTTTGATACCCGTAAGCAGTGAGAAATGCATCAGCCTTCTCAACCATTTGTCTGGCATTCCTTACCTGGCAGATCTTAAGCTGAGCCATAAGTTCAGTAGGCCATGACTTTTCTAGCTGAGTGTGCAGCATAAGGTCGATTATCCCCTCGCGCATGGAAGGAGTTTCATCTTTCTCCATCCACTCATCTAAGTAAGCAGTAAGCCGGTCAAGAAACTGAACGGCAGTCTCTTTTTCCTGTAAACGTGCCCTCATGAACTGACTCTTGGCGTCGTCAACTGTGAGACTGTATGCTTTGACGAGTGCGGCCTTCATCATCTCATATGTGAGATTGTCTCCACGAATTTTGTGGAGAATATCGAGGGCAGGGCCCTCAAACAGGCTAAGAAACTGAAGCTGCTTAGCTGCATCATCCAGCTGGTAAAGTTGAGCCATGTCTTCAAAACGAGCTATGTATGGCTCGATTCGCTCGCTTTCCTTGCATGGTGGAAGCTTGATGTGTGGGGTCGCCAGAACATGTGCAGGGAGAGTGCTCGTGGAGCTTGGGCCAGCTGCACCAGATGTGTCTGAAGCCAAGGAATCTCGCTTGAGCTTCAGCACTTCAAGTTCATGTTTTTCGCGTGCTTCTCGCTCGGCACGTTAGTGTTCTCGTTCTCTGTCTCGTTGTTCACACTCGTATTCACGTTCTCTCTCGCATTCCTCGCACTGTTCTCGCTCTTGTACTAACTCGAGTTCTTGTTGTTTTTGCTCGTGTTCACGCTGTTCTCGCTCGTGTTCGGGTTGGATTCTACGCTCTTCACGAGCATCATTCTCGCATTGCTGCTCGTGACTAAGCTGAGAGACGATATAATCCTTTACTTCTTTGGGGTCTGTAAGCCCCATATCTTTGGCTTCCTGTACATAGACGTTGGTAGTCATGATGCTAACTCAATCTAAATGAACTAGAGACTCAGTACCGACTGCAATTTTGCAGAGAAAGATGCCAATAATCGAGAATAAAGAATATAGGCACAGGTTAGTGGTGACCAGTTTTATCTAATTAAACTGGTAAAAAAAAGAAAATTAAACAAACTACTGACTGTGAAAACTATTACATAACTTAATAGAACTGAATCAATAATCACCAGTAAGATAGTGCCTATAGACTTTAATGATAAATACCTAAGTATGAGTGAGTGAGTATTATCTCATGAATAGCTTTAGAGCTAGGAGTTAATATCCTGGAATGAGGTCACCATAATATGTCACGGGGTTTTTAAGAATACACAATATTAAAGAATAATATTCAATAATACTTGAGAACAGGGACAAAGAATTTACTTGTGAAAATCAAGCAATGATTAGTTTATGCGGCTTATTTCGCCGATTCTCTAAGCACGAGAACTTATAAATCTTCTCAACAGTACACAGCAGAGACTAATTACTCACACGTGCTGTTTATTGGTACTGTTAGCCTCTGGAGAAAGTGACCCCCCCTGACAATCAATATCTAATGCTATTAATGATAAACAGGTTCTTGCTGGTGCATTAACTCCTAGTTGCACAACGGATTTTAAGCTTAATACAAAAGGACTGGCCTAAGTTCCAGTTATGAATAATGCAAAGCGTTTATGAAACTAGGAGCTGCAACTAGAAGAAGCTTAATATGGAAAAATAAAACACGTGTTTACATTATATTAAGCTCAAGAAAAAGAACTGTTAATTTATTGATTACTATCTATCTATCTATTGCCAGACGCCTCAATCCCGTTTGGGGTGGCCACAAACAAATCGCCTCCAAGTCGCCCTGTCCCCCGCCATTTCACTCCCCTGCTCCCAACTCACACCCCCCTCTCTCATATACCTCTCCACCCCATCCCTCCATCTCATCCTCGGCCTCCCCCTCCCTCTTTCCCCCTCCACCTCACTCACATACACTCTCTTCGTCAGTCTTTCACCCTCCATCCTCTCCACATGGCCAAACCACCTCAGTGTGTTCCTCATAAAGCTTCCTATCACATCCACATCAACACCACAACGCTCCTTTATATCCTCATTCATCAGCCTGTCTCTCCATGTGACTCCACAGGCTCCTCTTAAATAACTCATTTCCACTGCTCTCACTCTTGACTTGTGTCCTTCCAACAACGTCCAAGCTTCACTTCCGTACGTTAGAGTTGGTATCACAATACTGTCATGTAGTAACTTTTTCACTTCCATGCTCTCTTCCCTGTTTCCTATCACTGCTTTCATGGAACCAGCAACCTTTCTTCCCTGCTGTACCCTTTCAAGCACTTCACCCTTGAGCACTTCACTCATTGATTACAATGAGATAAATTTACGTTACGTGTTTCAAAATGAATTCAAAATAAGGAGATCGCACTCACTCGCTCACTGAAAAGCTAAACTCGTAAACCCATGAAAAACGAAAAGAAAATACTGGTCAGAAAAGTGGCTAGGTGGGATGAACTGGGCGTCGTTGCTGAGGAAGGACGCTGCCACACACGCTAGGCCTCTCGCCGACTCACACTAGGTGGAATTCAGGAACTTGCTGTACAATGGTGGCACTGCTCCATGCTGGGCCCATCAATCCTGCTTCCAGGACGTTCAAATCCTGACTGAATTCAAATTGTGCGAGAGAGGCGAGTGTCGGGCTGCACTTGGTAACGGCTAGAAGTGAGCAAAACACGCCCATAACAAATCACTCAGCGGAAGTGCTAATGTCGCGCACAAGGACGATCACTTATGAAACAGTGAAAAATTTTATGAAAACCGTCCCAATTGAATGAATGCGTGGGCGGTTGACTGAGTGATACATACTGGGATTCCACTAGAATTCGTGGTTTCCCACCAAAGTTCAATGTCACGAGTTTATTTAAATACTGAATCACACCAACTTGTGACACACTCGCAGCGCGGCTGCAGAGAACACGATACCAGGTGTTTAAAGGGTCACCTGTTTAGACCACCTCTCAGCTCAGGTGAGCACTCTGCAGGGCTTTTTCCAATGTTTCTCATAAAAAGAGGAGGTATTAGCTAAAAAACCGTTTTTGAAAAACTGCCAGAACTGGGAGGGGAGGGTCAGTGGCAAGAAGTCAGTCAGGACGCAGTGGGTTAAGATTTGCAAACGACATTGTCCTACTATCAGAAACAGCGAAGACGTTGCAAGAAACAATTATTGACCTAAAGAAAGTTTCAAAGTAGGGCTAAAGATGAATTGGAGTAAAACTAAAGTAATCTTTGATCCAAATACCAGAGAGCATCAAAAAAGCTCTTGAAGATGTTGAGGAACAAAATTTCTGGGAACAAATACTAAAACTAACAGACCATGAAAACTAAATAAAAAGACACATTACAATTTACAACTGGATGGAAAGCTTTCAGTAAAGATAGAGAAATCATGAAAAGCAATTTGCCAAGCTGTATGAAATGAAAAATGTATAAGGAAAGCATCCTCAGCGATGTGACATACGGTTGTGAGGCCTGGAGACTCACAGTAAAACAGTGGAAATATATACTCATCTGTTCTCAAAGAGCAATGGAATGGTCAACGTTGGGAATATTTCTGAGAGACAGGAAGAGATCAAATTAGAAAAGAAAACGTACTAAAATGAAAGACATTATAAAAGTCATAAAAGAACAGAAATGGAGGTGAGGAGGTAAAGAGCAAAGGATAATCAATGGAGCAGGAGGCTGACTGACTGTACTCCAAGAGATTGCAAACCTAGCAAAAATGGCCAAACAAGAGGTGGAGATGAGATAAAGACGTATGCATGCAAAACCTGGCAAACATTGCCTCAGTCAAGGTATCCGTGGAGAAGATTGGGGGATGGCTTCGTTCAGCAGTGGACTTACAATTGCTGATGATGTTGATATAATATATATATATATATATATATATATATATATATATATATATATATATATATATATATATATATATATAGATAGATAGATAGATAGATATAGATAGATAGATATATGCTGTCTCATTTGGGCTAACTCACTAAGTGCCGCTCTGTGTCATATTCATGTTCAACAAGCTGCAGGTGCTCGGTCAACTAGTTCTTTTGCACTGTGTATTTCGTGTGTATGTATTTACCTATGTATGCATGTATCAATTTGACCTGCTCCTCTTTGTCATCTTTATGGCTATTTCTACATGGTGCACATATGTGATCGACTAGTACTCTTACACTATGCAATCTGCAGTAGTATGTGCGCATTTCTGTAAGGATGCATGTGTACCCTACCTTTTATCTCCTCCCATAAGGCATGGACCTCATCCTTTAAAACGGTCCTATTTATGTAACTCATTTAGTGAGGGACTAACTGACCACTGAGGGTCACACTGTATTTGGCCGCCACTTTGGGTGCGGCAAAATGAAGAGAAGGCAGCACTGGAAGACGAATGTCAGGATGAGGTAGAGAAGGATGAGACTGAGTAGAGAAGGGATGGATGTGGATGACATGAAAGACGGCATGTTTAGGGGGAGTGGAAAGGTAGGATGACAATGGAAAAAGTATTGGATTAGAGGTAGATGAAATGAAACGAGAAAATGATTGGACAGGACAGACAGTGATAGAAGGAAGAACTGACGTAGAGGAGAGAGGATAAACAGACGAGATGATGGAGTGGAGGTTCATTAAAGAGGAATAGTAATTATAAGAGGTTAAGGTGATCAGCGAGGTAATGTCAAGGAAATTTGGAGGGTAAGAGATCTGAGCGTTGTAAAGGAAAAGTTATATAGGGAACTTGGGAAGGAACATGAGTAACTATATGAAATGATCGGTAACTGATGATTGATAGTTGATGTGAGTTGTCTATGAAAAGGTAAGAAAAACACGAACTCTTTCCATGTCATTACCTATCCCTAACTCTTGTTTTACATTACTCCATTCTTCATATTCGTCCCTTGTCTTTCTTTGACTCTTGTGCTCAGAATTTGTCACCATCACTATCACTTCAATTAGAATATTCTTTCTGTTTCCTTCTTTCTCAGTGTTTAGTTTTTCTCTTCCTTCTGACTTCCTCATCTCTCCTTATTCTGTCCATATGCTTCTGCCATTCAACATGTTTCTCTATTTCTTCCAGTATCCCCCTTGATTTAAGGCCATGCATCCAGCTCTTTTACCTCCCCCAACGAAGTTGGAGGAGATTATGTATTCACCTATGTTTGTTACTTGCCGGAATCAAAATATTCGGTAGGCATGTTGGTCAGTTCCGTATGTTTGTCTGCCTGTCTGTCAGTCTGTTTGTTTGCTTTCTAAAGGTCACAATTTTTCGCCAATCATTTTGGAAAAAAAAAAAAATGAACGTAGATATCCATAAACCCTGGATGCCAATTGTTTTTCGTCAAAATCAGTCAAAAGCAGTGAGCTGGGTGGTAGGCTGAAACCCCTCAATGGCAGTGTGTCCGGAATTCGTTGGGACCCAGTGGCCAGCCCTGGCACCATTTTTCAAATTTCGATTTTTTCTTTTTTTACCAAATTGAAGATAAACGTCTGATTGGGATAAGGGGCTGTGTACTATACTATTTGTAGTCTGAATTATATAAAATAATTCCCTTGCCTTGCAGCGTGAACCACGATACAGGTTGAGTTGTGGTTCAGAAACAGAGGGCAAGTTCACCCAGAAATGGCGCGATGTAGGGGGAAGGGAGGAGTATGGTAGTAAGCAGCCAACAGTTATATATTCTTAGTCATTACAGTATAGTTATCAACGTGTCAATGTTATCCTGTGCCCTGATTGATGATAAACCTATTTACTTTTATTATCTTTATATAGACCCGATTACACACTAGGATACCCCCTCCCTAGTTAGCGGAAAACATGCCCTGCTCCACCGCCTCGACTCTCTCTCTCTCTCTCTCTCTCACAACCTCCTCAGCTGGCTATCAGTACACACACACACACACACACACACTTTATCAGTTTGTGCTAATGCGTAATGACGTTGCATTTAGTATGTTTACCTAAAATTTAATACTGTGTCAAAATACAAGTGCAATACATAACCACCTCACATGGCGGATTACGTTAACCAGTAATCAATACTTATTTGCATAGTTTATGTTTCAGTAATAGTCATGGGGTAACCAGACCCACACTGATATTTTCGTTAATGCTAAAGGTAATCGTGTGTTCTGTGGCGGATACCAGTTAGTGGGGAGGTGGCCGCTGACACCTCCAATCCTCATAGCTATGGTGGTGGGTTGTAGTGTCACTGCAGAGGTTCCTGTTCCTCCAGTTATGTCAATAATTAAACTTAACATACTGATGAACAGTCATTTCTTATGAAAAATACAAACAACCTATATGGAACTATGAAGCATATTGTGGGAGCTTTCCAGCTCTCACGCACCAGTCACAGTCTTGGTCCTTTGTTTCAGTATTGCCAGCCTGACAGTGTGCAGTGTTAATGAACATGCTATTAATATTAGTTCTACATGCTTATTTACATTTAGAACAACAGAATTCAAAGCAGGATTTCATTCAGTACACAGAATGCCAAATACAGCATGTGTGTGTGCGTGTGCGGGTGGGTGTGGGACAATACGTATGGTGGGGGTGGAGGGAGTATAGTATGAAATTTGTCATAATGGTAATATGGGTGTGTGGATACGTGGCTAAGGACGTCCACGACCGATATGTAATCTTTGCCTTTAACACTTGATAACACACACTTTAGTATTTACTTAGGTTCTATTTATAAGTCTAGCATGTTACATTATTATATTATTATGATTTTGTTTTGGGGGCGAAACCTGAAACACCATATAAAGACAAACACTGAAGTATTATAAAACTGTGATATGGAATCCATATTTTATGAATAACTATTTCTTGCAGGAGAAAATAATGTTATTTTAATGTTCATTATAAGATTACACTGTAGGAGCATCTGTTTTTAATGGTAGCTTACCGGATTCCAAGCGATCAGTTTATTAAGTTATACTAGAGCATAGATTTATGCAATATATTCATTATATATTGTATTAACTATGTCATGAAAGTTCACACCGTGGACTTTCACGTAAACTACTTCGAAAAGGCAGCAAGTTCAGTGTTTAATAGGATACGAAGTTCACGTATTTTTTGATGTGGTTATAAATCCAGCTGTCCTTTACTGGCCAATGTAATTCGTTATTAAATGTGAGTGGTCAAGTGTAAAACCAATACTGTATGTCGCATAGTAGTTTGAAAATGATCACTGATAATAATTTATGATTACTGTATGACCCTCCCGAATGACCACACCCAGAATCTTTGTTTTATTTTTTTTAATGTTGGGCCACTTGGAACAGATATGAGTAAATGACACGATAGCCCACGTGTTTTTATTGAATATAACCCAGCCAGTATGAAGTTTCTTGATTAATGTGATACGTGGGTGTATGGTTATCAGGTAAAAGTGAGAACTTACACACACACACACACACACACACACACGGAGTATATATATATATATATATATATATATATATATATATATATATATATATATATATATATATATATATATATATATATATTTGGTGGTGAATTGTCAGAATTATGGTAAACAGACAGGTTGAGGAAAAACTGGAGCGTGTGGAAGAGCAGTAGGTAGATAAAGGCCAGAGTATAGAGAAGCGTTGATAGTCTTCTTCATATGACTGTTACCAGGAATTTTGTATTCATAAAATTTAATGACAGAGAAAAGATTTCTGCAGGCGACAGTATTCCAATGCATACTGTATGTATAAATTTACTGACGATATATTTAACGACCATATTTTTATACTGTATCACTAAACAGTTTTAATATTATTAAAAAAACATTTAGGAATCAACTGATATTCATAGCAATAATACGTCTAGATGAACGCATATTACCAACACTTGCACCACTGTTCATTAAGCCTTACAATCCTCATAAAATAAACCAAACAAATAGTGGATAATGAACCTTAACATGAAAAACGGTGGTTTTTCCCAAAGCGTCAAAGATATTAGAAATGAAACTATATGAGCGATGTATGAATATTCTTTTCACGTGCAGTTACGACCGTAGGAACATCTTCGAGAAGGCCAGAAGTGGACACGTCACCTGCAATGTCTGGGGATGAGTGTGCATCCATGGTATGGGTGACGTCACCAGGATAGAAGGGAGTTTCACTGCTAAAAAATACATTGAAATTTTGCAGGATTTTTTCCTCCCCTCAGTTCAGGAGCGGAATTATCCGTTTCCTCCCGGCCCTATAATTTTTGTTCTGGACCGCTGCCCCATCCACACGGCGAGAAGTCTCGGAATGGTTTGCAGGTCGAGAGGACTTGCAGCTGCTCGACTGGCTCAGTAAGGAAGCAGACATGAACCCCATCGAAAATGTATGGGGGAATATGGTTAACTGTTGGGAGCCTGAGAGTGAACTGGCCCACAATCACGCCTAGTGGGAACAGTTCAGAAGCCAGAAACAGCTCATACGGACCTTTTCGCCTCTATGCAAACAGACTGAGAGAGGTGATCGAGAAGGAGGGTGGGTTACTTCCTACTAATGAATGAGTTCCATACAAATCTTATTTTTTTTTTTTTTTTTATTATCCTCTGATTATAATGGATATTATTCCATGCAGTATAACAATCTAACATTAACTTTAATAACTTACTATAACTTACCTGACAATATAACTGATACGACACTATCTTATACATTTTGCTCACTGACATGATTTTTATTACGGGGACTTATACAGGCATTAGTGACATTTATGTGCATTTCTTAACGCAACTTTCATGTTACAATTGCAGTTTTTTTTCCATTAAAATATGAAGCTTTCTTGACTGGCACAATCACAACTCTCTAGACATTTTGCCAACTCGCTAGACATCTTGCCACCTGTTCACATGCCTAAGGTGCTGTTTTCCAGTCGTGATAAAGATTTTTAAAAATTACTCAGGAGTAAGTTGGTCAGTGTGTGATCAATAACAAATACGGGTAAACTACTAACAACTGCACTTGCTGTCTGCTCGATGTAGTTTTAAGTGAACGTCCACAATGACATCACTTATAATACAATACATAACATAACTCAAAGCTAGAGTATAACGTAACATACTGATCAAAGGAAATCCGATAATCTAAGCTTAAGAATCGCTGCACCTACAACGTATTTAAACAGATGTTATAATACGGTAATATTTCTTCCTGAAATATTGTTATTCATGTATTTTGCCACACATAATGCATTTTTTTGTATATACATTTCAGTGTTTGTCTTCATATGCTGTTTCAGGTTTCACCCCCAAAACATAATCATAATAATATAATAATGTAACATGCTACAAATATATAAACAGAACCTAAATAAATACTGAAGTGTGTGTCATCAAGTGTTAAAGGCAAAGATTACATATCAGTCTTGGACGTCCTTAGCCAAGTATGCACACACCCATATTACCATTATGACACACATCTCATACTCACTACACTCCTCCCACCCCCACCATACGTATTGTCCCACACCCACACGCACACACACATGCTGTATTTGGCATTCTGTGTACTGAATGAAATCCTGCTTTGAATTCTGTTGTTCTAAATGTAAATAAGCATGTGTAACTAATATTAATAGCATGTTCATTAACACTGCACACTGTCAGGCTGGCAATACTGAAACAAAGGGCCAAGACTGTGACTGGTGCGTGAGAGCAGGAAAGCTCCCACAATATGCTTCATAGTTCCATATAGGTTGTTTGTATTTTTCATAAGAAATGACTGTTCATCAGTATGTTAAGTTTAATTATTGACATAACTGGAGGAACAGGAACCTCTGCAGTGACACTACAACCCACCACCATAGCTATGAGGATTGGAGGTGTCAGCGGCCACCTCCCCACTAACTGGTATCCGACACAGAACACACGATTACCTTTAGCATTAACGAAAATATCAGTGTGGGTCTGGTTACCCCATGACTATTACTGAAACATAAACTATGCAAATAAGTATTGATTACTGGTTAACGTAATCCGCCATGTGAGGTGGTTATGTATTGCACTTGTATTTTGACACAGTATTAAATTTTAGGTAAACATACTAAATGCAACGTCATTACGCATTAGCACAAACTGATAAAGTGTGTGTGTGTGTGTGTGTGTGTGTGTGTGTGTGTGTGTCTACTGATAGCCAGCTGAGGAGGTTGAGAGAGAGAGAGAGAGAGAGAGAGAGAGTCGAGGCGGTGGAGCAGGGCATGTTTTCCGCTAACTAGGGAGGGGGTATCCTAGTGTGTAATCGAGTCTATATAAAGATAATAAAAGTAAATAGGTTTATCATCAATCAGGGCACAGGATAACATTGACACGTTGATAACTATACTGTAATGACTAAGAATATATAACTGTTGGCTGCTTACTCCCATACTCCCCCCTTCCCCCTACATCGCGCCATTTCTGGGTGAACTTGCCCTCTGTTTCTGAACCACAACTCAACCTGTATCGTGGTTCACGCTGCAAGGCAAGGGAATTATTTTATATAATTCAGACTACAAATAGTATAGTACACAGCCCATTATCTCAATCACATAATATTTATTAGCCTATATCATAGCATAATACAATGGCCACATAATATAATTCGAAGGATGAAGCTTAGCGATTCGAAATAATGTCGGGCATGTACACACACACACACACACACACACACACACACACACACACACACACGTGCGCGCTGTTGCCACATTAGCCAAATCCCGCAACCAGGTGGTCCAGTCGGAAATCTTGCCGACTGTACCTGCAGGTTAGCAGATCCCACCCTCTCGGGGAGAAGTCGGGGAGAGGGGCGCCTTGCTCTGCCACAGAAGGGGTGGGTGGAGCAAGAGGCACTACCCTCGGTAGGAGCTCTGGGACTCATGGAGGGAGAGTGACCGAGGGCCTGTTCTCTGGCTTGGCGGGCCTGATGAGCCATGCCAAAACTCCGGTCCAGTGTGTGCGCGGGAGGTCTGAGGGACACTCCCTTTGCCAGGCAGCCCCGTTGGGCACTGCCTGAGCTCCTACTTGGGACAGGGGAAGAAGAGTGATCTGAGGGGACCCCTCCAGGAGCCGCAGAATCTGGCAAAGGGAAGAAGAGGCCTGGTGGGCACTAATGGCAACAGACGCAGCTCTGGTGGAGTCTGCTCTTCCGCCGTCAGGACTGGGGAGCCTGTCCTGGGGACGTCGGGAGGGGGAGGCCCGGTGGACACTCCTGGACCAAGCAGCAGCTCCGATGGGGTCTGTCCTCCTTCTGTTGGGGTTGGGGCAGCCTTGGGGGGGATGGCTAGTGGTATCTCCCATGGAGTCCACCCCGGGGCCAGACTCCCTCCTGGGGAGTACTGGGCAAAGGTCGTCTGATAGACGTGCCTACATGTTGGCTCCCGAAGGTGGGTGGCAGGGGATGGAGAACCTTTGGTCACTCCACCCACAGTAGACCCAGTGGGTACTACTGTGCTGCTGCTCCCTACGGGTGTAACAAACCTCAAGGCTCCTCCTGATTCCTCATTCCTGGTGGAGGCCGATCCGGTGGTCATGGCATCCTAGGGTTTGTTTGGGACTTTGCTACTGCAAGTCCCACCCTGATTCTGGCGAGTGTTTCCTCCGCTGAAGTGTAGTGTACTTTTACTGTACACTGCCAGGTGGTCTGGCTGTGGGGAAGAGGGGCATCAGGCCATGGGGGAGATATGACGTTCCTGCCTGGACGGCTTGTCGGGAAAAACAGCCTCTCCATCATCCCCTCATGGGGTGGGTGTCACCCCCTTGTACTCTCCTCCTGGGGTGGTGATGTCGTGTTCACCGAGCTGCATGGGTATTTCAGTAATGACAGTGACGGTGATACTGCTGATGATGACCAAAGACAACTGACGTTGATAATGTCAGCAAAATAATGACGACGATGATGATGATGAGAATGTAGAACCATCGTTCTCCCATGTATCAGAAACCTGTCACATGTACAGATGCAGACACATAAATTCAGACCCTATTTATTACGCTATATAACGAGACAGTGTGCGATGCCTCTTAAACCCATGTGATGCTACTTTGAAGGTAGTCAATTTTTTCAGAATAATACTTGCATGTAAGAGCTTAGCAATTGTTCTGCTAAACTGTGGAATGATGGTATGGTCTGTATAGCTGTCATAAAATGTAAGTGAATAGAGCACTCCATCAGACACATCAGTATGTAAGTAATGAATCAGACACACAAAGTGCAACAGTGTTGGCACTGTATATTTTGTGCTTTTAAGAATGAAGCCAATGAGTTTTTTACTTGCATGTAAGGGAATTTTACTTTCTGTGTATGGGAGGAAAATTGCAGTGAGTTGTGTGGCCCGACTCGGTTTGGCCCTGCCCGGCAGAGCCCGGCCCAAGGTGACTGTCACTCTTTTCAGAGGCTAATAATTTAATACTTAATAAAGCTAGAGCAGTGATGCTATCTCAGAGCATGGTCGACCATTTCGATTTTGTTTTTATGATTTCGAAACAATTACCATGTAACTGATTTGTGCAATGTGCAAAAACAATTAAAAAAAAGATTTTAAAGATTTTGTGTGCTTCAGCTGATTTTAACTTAATACTTGGGTTCTTGCAGCGCAGATGCAAGCCCAGAAATCATTATCTGAATACATTAAGACGATCTCTTTTTCTTTTTGGGGGGCGCTTAATTTCGTCATATCGCTATGAATCCTTTGTCCAGAGACGTAGCAAAAGCCTGACAATTTACGTGGATGGCTCAGAAATACGATACGAAAATAAAAATTAATTAGAATTTGGAATCGCAGAGCAGCCCATACTTTCCATATTTCCTGTACCGCCGCTAAATGATGTATATGCGTAAATCTCGTAGGTTGGGGGAAAAAAACACACACACACAATTACGGGCAGAAATGAGATAAACTTCATTTTCCGGGAGCTATGAGTTTTAAGAAGAGAAAAGTTGTGTGGAAAATTTTTTTGAACACTCTACTCAGCTGGATTCTTCTACAGATTTTGAAGTGTTTTTTTATTGTCGAATTGCAAAGTCAACTGGCTACGATGAGTAAAAAAAAATAAAAACTAGAAGAATCTATCGTAATTAGACCCAGAGAAACAGAATTTTGCAGATTTCTCTGGCTTGCTTGTTGAAGCACATTTCCATGCTTCATAATGATAGTTTATGTGAGTGTCATGGTGAAAATTTCCACTCACCTTTTCTCGTTTCCATCTCCAGTCTTCACCCTTTGGCTCCTTATTCTTAACTAACTTTTCATCCCTTCCTTCTCCACTCCCCTCTCCCGAAGCCTGGCATTCATCACACTTACCCTTCCCCCCCAACTCCAGCCCTCCCTTCATCTCATCATCAGTCAATTTCCCTAATGCGTCCACCAAACATATTACACCCTAAAGATCAATGAACCCAGTACGGATAAAATCACGGTGAAATGGGATATCTGGAGGAGATTTGGAGAGTACAGCAACAGGTAATGTATGAAAACAAATTAATGAGGTGTAGGCATGTTGCCAGGATATAGCAACGTGTTTCTGGAATGGTAAATAGTGCCATTCATAAAACAAGAGTAGTTCATCGACTTTTTTGTTAAAATGAACATTTTCAGTACATTAATGTAATTTTTTGCTCATTTTCATTACCACCAGATATTTTGCAGCTAAAAGTAGAACTTCAACAATCAGGCGCTCAGTGGAGTTTACTGTATCTCTTACCTAAGCGACAATCAGCCAATTATCCTTAGCTAACGGGAATAATATCCTGAATAGTTACCACACTTGCTGAAAAATGAAAATAATAAGACCCTCATTTAATCCTTTCTTGCCCCGCATGGAATGCTTGGGCAAGGGAACAGACAATTCAGTTATGACTTTATGACGATGGTGACTAGTCTTTCAAGTATGTGCGTCACTTTGTGTATAACCACACAAATTATAGTCGGATTGAAACCCTCATATATCTCATTCCTATGGAGTGCAGTAGTTCATGGTGTCATCAGGTGAAAAGGAGTACATGTATGTAAACTTGACTTTAAAATATATAAATCAGGCATAATTAGTTTTAATCCTTTCATTTTTAGCAACTATTACTCTTTGCTCAAACTTTCACCTCAAATTCCATCTTAGACACCTCCAGTGCTGCTCCTCCACCACTTCCCACTCTGACTTGCTCATGACTGACAATAAAATTTCATAACTTTGTGTATTTTCTGTTCTCACTGGTCTCAGTACTAACAAGAAGTGGTGCCAAGGCACAACAAACCAGCCCCTGGCAGTCTTTTTAGTGCTGACGTATAAACACAACAGGATATCTAGTCAAAGATGTCACATATCAAATTTGGAGTAAATTGGGTGAAAATTGACAATTTTATGCCCATTTGAAATTGTGGGCCCAACCCACCTGACACTGACCCCCCTACCACTAATTGGGGGGTGATTCCCCTGATGTAATGAGGCATTTTATAGGATGCAGATTTGAAAGACACACCTTTAGCTTTTGGTTTTACGTCGATATGACGAATGTGAAGGGAGTTATGGCGAAAGAACGATTTTTACATGTCCCCATTTTTTTTACATTTTTTGGGCCTACTGCCTGGGCCTTGGCCCATGTTCGCCCGAAATTTAATCAGGTGATCGGAAGGTCATGCCCCATCATCTCTGTAATTTTAGTCAAAATCGCACCAGTAGTATTCGTGTAAATTTGTTAGCAGACAAACAGACAAATAAACAAACAAACCAAGTGAAAACAACACTCGTCCCAGAACCCCTCCGGGACGGCGACAGGTAGCAGGACACATGGTTCTGATGGGGTCCTTCCTGTTTTCCTTAAGAACTGAGCTTCTCTGCTCACATCCTGCCTGAGTAAAAGCTTTAACGTTTGACAGTCTGCTTGTTCCCCTCCCCCCTCTTTTAATCTGTCCCAGAGAAGGGTGACCATTCCTAGTCCTGCAAATATCGCCCAATGGCTTTAAGCTCCTGTATTTCTAAAAAATTTTTTCTTCTTCATCCATTCTTGATTTTAAAAAATAAGGCACCTTTCCTATCAGTACCTTGTTTCTGATAGCCAGTATGGGTCACTCCACTGGTGGTGGTCTCACCTTCCTTTCAAACTACTGGTTATCCTCCCTTTGGGACTTTAGAGAAAGCATTGCCATGGACGAGACATCTCAAAGACTTTCGATCAAGTCTGGCAATACAATGTAATTTCCAAAATGCCCTCTTCTGGTTTACATCCTTCTACTGTATCTGTGAGTTCATCTGTAGCTTCGTTTCAGATCATTTTATAGATATAGATGGCCACCATTCTTCTTGTTGCGCTATCAGTAGTGAGGTTTTGTTCCTCAGGATTCTATGTTATCACCAACTCTCCTCCTTCTTTTCTAGCTTGCACATCTAACCCTATCCATGATTTCAATACCCCTGCATAGTTGCTGACTTTATACACAGGGTTTATTCGCCCCTGTGTAGTGTACATCTAAACCTATCCTCTTGTAAAATGTGCTTCCAAGTGATTCGTTGTGCTAAGCAGACTCCAGTTCATTACCCCTGCACAGATGTTGTCTTTATACACTTGTTTTATTTGTGCTTCCAAGAGATTTGGTGAGTTAAATCGACTCTGTGCCTCTTTAACCCTGATTTTTTTTTTTTTTTTCAATACCTTAGGGGTTTTATTCGCCCCTGTGTAGAGTACAGGTCAAGTGTGGGTAGGTTCCCCACATACAGTTTTTCTTAACCCATTAACCGCGGGGCGTCACTTTCGTGACGCTTGGGAGCAAGGGATCATACCGCGGGGCGTCACTTTTGTGATTCTGTGCTATTTTGAATTCACCCAGGCTTTCAAGTGGTGGCTTGTATCATCTATCAGTACTGCCAATGTCCAACACTAGTCAGCACTCCTAATCTCATATGTACTCCCATCCATTGTTGACAATTTATCCATTTCTCCCCGTTGTTCACTCCCCTCCCTACCCCCCCTCCATTACACTATCCTCTCGCTGCCCAGCCGTGCTATGCTAAGCAAATCTTCCCTGGAATTTTTCGCTGATTTCATTCATTGAAATAAGCCCTATGCCCTATTCTTATACCAAATAATATATACAAGAAAGAAATAATGTAAGTGAGAGTGCCATACACCTAGAATTGGCAAATTATCACCTGACAACACCTCACATGCACTCGTTCGCTAATTTTCGCTGTTTATTTTCCCTTGAAATATGCTGTATCATCTATTTTTGTAATAAAAATATATATAAGAAAGGAAGGGAGAAGCCTAAGTGATATTTACATTCATCTGGAACTACCTAATTATTGCAGGTCACCACACTGTATTCTACGCTAAGTAAATCTTCCCTGGAATTTTCCACCGATTTCATCCATTGAAATAAGCCCTATGCCCAATTCTTATACCAAATAAGATATACAAAAAAGAAATAAGGTAAGTGATAGTGCCATACACCTGGAATTGGCTAATTATCACCTGACAACATCTCACTTGCACTCGTTCGCTAATTTTCGCTGTTTATTTCCCTTTGAAATATGCCGTATAATCTATTTTCGTAATAAATATACATATAAGGAGGGAAGGGAGAAGCCTAAGTGATATTTACATTCACCTAGACCTACCTAATTTATAATGTATTGTCTAGATTTCCTGCCAATCATTTCACTGCTATATATTAGCTGCTGTCAAGAGGCAGGAGTGAAGATCATATGTGCTCGTAATTTTCATTGCTTTCACAGTGTTGTTTTTTTGGAGTATGGATCCCAAACTACTTGATAATCATAGAGTAGTGTTTATAGTGTTAATATCTGGCTGTGGTAATCATGTTACGGGTTGTCAGGAAGTGTAAAGTGGAGACTTTATTACCCAAATTCAGAGGTCTCCAAAGTTCTACAGTAATCGACGAAGGCTCAACAAACATCCCAGGAGAAAGCTAAAGGTATCTGCCATATGCATATATATTTTTAATATTCTAGGACTAATAACTGATTTTTGGCAAATATTTTTTGAGAGTCTGTCGGAGTCCGAATAACCCTGCGGGACACGCAAAACATTGGGAAACATGCCCGCGGTGTAAGGGTTAATAAGGTGCAGTCAAAGGCTTTTTGCCTCATTAACTACCTTCCTAGTAGTAGCCCCTTTCAGCCACTGTTTGTTCACCTTACTGTTGCATTTTCCTCTTTTCTACTGCTACTTCAGTGACAAACGCTCCTCTGAACTGTCTGCATCCCTCCACCACTATGGTAGGTGAGTTGCACCCATCTGGCAAAAACTCTCATCCCTTTTTTGACAAACTCTTTATTGTAAGAGTTAACCATCACTCCCAGTCCTTCATGTATGCAACAGGTCATCTCTGGAACTGTCTTCCTCTGTCTGTATTTCCACATGCGTCTTCGTTCAGACTTTCTCCTCTAAATCCACCTTAGACAATTCCGGTGGTGTTCCTCCATCACTTCCCCCCTCTGACTTCCTCATGGCTGACATTAAAATTTCTACAGCTGATGTCTTTTCTGCCATCATTGCCCTCAGTACTAACATGGCATATGGGCCTGGTGGGGTCCCACCTGGTGTCCTCAAGAGCTGTGCTTCTGTGCTTGTACCCTGCCTGGATAAACTCTTTCACCTTTGTCTTTCAACTTGTGCCTTTCCCTCTTGCTGGAAGTTTGCTTTCATTCAGCCAGTCCCAAAGAAGGGTGACCATTCCCAACCCTCTAACTATTGTGCAATTGCTTTAGCATCCTGTCTCTCAAAAATTTTTGAGTCTATTTTTTAACAGAAAATTTTTGAAGCATCTTTCCTATCACGACCTTCCTTCTGGTCGTCAGTATGATTTCCGTCAAGGATGCTCCACTGGCGATCTTCTCACCTACCTTTCAGATGCCTGGTTGTCCTCCTTTCGGGACTTTGGCAAAAGCGTTGCCATTGCACTTGACATCTCAGGGGCTTTTGATCGAGTCTGGCATGCATGTTTAATTTCCAAACTGCCCTCTTGTGGTTTCTGTCCTTCTATCTGTGCCTTCATCTATAGCTTCCTTTCTGGTCGTTCTATAGCTGCTGTTGTAGACGGCCATTGTTCTTCTCTCACATCTATCAACAGTGGTGTTCCTCAGGGCTCTGTCCTATCACCAACTCTCTTCCTTTTATTCATCAATGATCTTCTAAGCTGTACATCATATCCTATTCGCTTGTATGCTGATGATTCCACCCTTCACCTCTCCATTCGGTTCTCACAACGTCCATCTCAGCAGTTACTTCAGCAAACAAGGGATGAGGCTATGGGACACCTAATGTCTGACTTGGCTCGTACCTCTGAGTGGGGTAAAAATAATCTTGTTGTTTTTAATGCATCAAAGACTTGGTTTTTAAAACCTATCAACCCGTCAAAATCTTCCACAGGAGTGCCCACTGATGATTAATAATGTCCAGCTCAATCCTGCATCATCCTTGAACATACTTGGGTTTCATTCACACGGGACGTATCTTGGAAAGATCATATTGCATCTCTTGTAAAATCTGCTTCCAAGTGAGTAGGTGTGCTAAGCCGACTCTGTGTCTTCTTTACCCCTGCACAGTTGTTGACTTCATACATGGGTTTTATTCGCCCCTGTTTAGAGTACAGCTTCAATGTATGGGGAGGTTCCCCACATACAGCTCTTCTCAATAGGGTGGAGTCAAAGGTTATTCGTCTCATCAACTCTCCTCCTCTTACTTGCTCCCTTCAACCTCTGTCTCTTCATCTCATTGTTGCCTCTTTATCTCTTTTCTATCGCTACATCAGTGGTCACTGTTCCTCTGAACTGTGTGATTGCATCCCTGCACCTCTATGACGTGCACGTAGCGCCCGTCAAGTAGCAAACTCTCATCCTTTTTCTGTCCAGCTCTCTAATGCGAGAGTTAACCGTTACTCCCAGTCCTTCATTTATGCAATAGGTCAACTCTGGAACTGTCTCCCTATGTCTGTATTTCATACTTCCTATGATCTCCAGTCATTCAAAAGCAGTGTGTCCAGGCACCTCGAAATGAATGGATCTTGAATTTGGCTCTCTTTTGTATTGCTTTTTTTTTTTTTTTTTGAAGGAACGTTTTGCAGGCTCAGCCTTTGGTTTCTTCCTCCTTGCATTAAAAAAAAAAAAAAAAAAAGCCTATGACCTCAAGACTTTTAAGTGCAATGTGTCCAGGCATCTCGAAATGAGCGAATCTTGAATTGGCTTTTTGTTATTTTGTTTTATTTTTTCTTGGAGGGAACAATCTTGCAGGCTTCCAGCCTTTGGTTCTTTATTGCATTAAAAAAAGTCCTTAACCATGTAAGCAAATCGTCTGGTGGTGATAATTGTGATATATCAAAAGGCGTTACCATAATGAATTAATTTACCGAATAAGCAAGGTCCATCAGCGTAAATAATAACAGTGTCCACTCAGCATGAATGAATGAACCTGACTGTGTGGTGCCCGGGGAGCAGTGAACCCGTTTACATTAAGAATTACACCTAACATCGGTCATTCTAACTTCTGGTATATTCTCCTTGAACTATAAGAAAAACAGCAGTCTTTACCTTCTTTCAGTTCTCTGCGGTGACGTATCTCACGAATCAGACCATTGCTAGGCGATGCTTTTCAACTCCGTACAAAACTCCATTACAGGGGGTATTAACGAAGGCTACTGTATATCAAATCCCATTGGCCTTAAGTAAATCCTAAGGTGAAGTAAATATTCTGAGAGTTGCAAAATGAAAATATAAATTACTTCCTCTTGCTGATAAGGTAAAGAAATACTGCATGACAAGGGATATGTTAAACATTAATAAGAAATGACTGTGCCAAGGAGAACGAGGCCTGGATGCTGAGAAAAACTGATCCTTGTATACTCCTTAAGAGGTACTATGGACTCGCATGAGCTAACGAAAAATTTTATTACAAATGTAGCATTATATACATTCAGCATACTCGCAGACTGTTTCTAACAACTGCAATACTCTGCAAGAGATCTCACTTTATCTAAATAGAATCATCAAGCGTTGATAAATCTAACATAAAAAGACGTGATGGAAGTGAAAAGGTTAAAATATACTCCCAAACCACAGCCAAAAATGCCGCTGATATCCCTTGGCAATGTTCCGCCTCAGTCGCCTCACCCTGATTCTCCACTCGACTAGACATGAAAAGAACGGGTTGGCAAAAATTGCACACTGGTTGAGAAAAAATGTCTGTGTGGTCTTCTGTTATTTCTTAAGCTGTTTCTGTCACAGCCACGTCAAAACCAAGCATAGAGTAGGCTACTTGATAATATTTGCCTTATTATAGCCCACCAGGGTTTTCTTCAGCTGAAACGGAATTTATTGTGTAAACCATATTAAAATCCCAAAGACATTTTCCGGATCATGGAATGATTGATATTGTTTCTAACCACTGCAAGTTGGTGAGGTGATTCCTTAACTAAATAATATAGTGAAATACTGTAATGAAATATTTTCGAAGCTATCAACTTTGAAGATGTTAACTATGAGGTGTGATTACACGTAAAAGCCAAGCAATGTATTTTTGCTAGGCTACATATACATAAATGCTACGTAAAATAAACTCAAGAATGTTTGAATGTAACTAGTGTGTACAAGAATTCGATCAATGTGGCATATACCGTACCTCAAAAATAAGCAGATATCTGCATCTTGGTATGAAGATTACCAACACACTAGGGCTAAGCAACACACAGCCATTAACCCAGGCAATGCGAACGGTCTTTCCTAAGCCGACTAAAATAGTTTGGTGATTGCATTAACAATATATAATAGACGTCATAAGCGGGAATCATTGGATTATCATTTTTTTTTACATTACATGCTTATTAAAACAACTGTAAAATGACATAATGTATTGCTTGGCGGTTTGATGCTTCGGCTTAAAGAACAATTGCCTCTCAGTCTGCACTTGGCGTCGTAAAGATTGTGAATTATCAGACCTGCCCTGGCCCCTGTTTTATCCAGATTGCTTCACCAGGCGTATCCTTTCACCACGATAATGACCTATAAAATACATACATACAACCACTATAAGACCATTTTTCAGTCATTACTTCACAGTAATATACAAGTGATTGACTACTCTGAGACCCCAGAATTGCTTCAATATTTTAATTATTAATGAACCAGTTTAAATGTAAATTAGGAATTAATTTCTTCTGGTTATTAGAGTTTGTCCATAGTTACAACAGTTTTGATAGCGTCTTCTTCACTGCCTAAACATAATTGAATATGGTATTTTAAACTATGGAAAATTTGATCGAAATTATCCATCGAGATCGCTGCACTTCCCAAAAAATTTTTACCTCCTAGCTACTCCAGTGTGTGATACTTAGTTTTATGCTGTTTTCCCTTTAAGTGGCCTTAGAGCCAGGACAAAAAATCTTGGTTAATTAGGAAAACTGAATATCAGCATTTAATAACGGGCAGTTATACAGTAACTGGATCAGTGCTGTTGACAAATGCACGTCTCTTAACTCTGCACTGATGTGAGAGTAATATATCACTGCCGACATATGTCTCTTTCAAATCCCGTGGAGTTTCTGAACTGCAGTTTGTGACTGGAAACGACTGACATTTGTAGGTAATGAGTTTTATGGAAATAAGTTAGTTAATAACGGATATATTGGCGTTATTTTTGGTCCGCAGAATACTGCATTGCCCTGTACTATTAATACTTAAATCCCTCATTTCATTAGGATACTTATATTACATTACATTTCATTTTTGCAGTTAGATTATTTCATTTAGATTGGATATCATAAAAAGCTTTAGGAAAAATACACTGAGGTGGTTTCACCATGTGGAGAGATGAAGAGAGCTAGAATAACCAGGAAAGTGTATGTGAGTGAAGTGGAGGGGGTGGAGAGGGAGGGGGAGGCCGAGGATGAAATGGAGGGATGGAGTGGCGAGGTATATGACTGAGGTGGCTGTGAGCTGGGGGGAGGACAGTGAAATGGCCGTGGACAGGGTGACATGGAGGCGTTTTGTCTGTGGCCACCCCTTACGGGATTAAGGCTTCTGGCAATAGATAGACAGATAGACAGACTGTGTCCCGCAGAGTATCATGGACTGTGATTAGATTATGCAAAAGACACGCCTTGAAAGTAATACAAGCATATGCCCCCACTTCTAAAAGCACAGATGAAAAAATAGAAACTTTCTATGATGGCATCCCCCAGGTTATGGATGTAGAAAAGAGCAAATATTCTGTAATCTTGGGAGACTTAAATGCAAAAGTAGGGAAACTAAAAAAAATGGACCAGCATATATTGAAAAAAATTGGAGTAAGAGAGAGGAGTAACAGATGTGAAATGATTGTAATTCTGATGAAATGTATAACATGATAGTAATAAATACATTCTTCTACCAAAGAACAGGAGGGAAATGAACCTGGAGAAGCCCAAACTGAGAAAAAAAAGGAAATCGACTTTATCATAGTAGATAAGGACATCACGACCTCTGTTGTCACGGTTATAAACAAAGTAAATATAGGAAGTGAAAACTGAATGTGGGGGCACTCACCATCCACTCACTCAATGTAGTGCTGCTCCCGGGTGTCTGCCCTGTCCTCTCCTCCATCCTTCTTTCCTTCCATCTTCTTCTATTTTTCTTTCCTTCATTATTTCCTTGTCTTTCTGCCTACGGGTGACTTTACACTCCCTTTTCTGTCTTTCATTCCTTCATTCTTTCCTCTTCCTTCTACCTATGGGTGACTCTATACTGAGTGACAAGCCAAATGGTTTCCTGTACACCAGGAAACCATTTACTATGCTGGGTGGTAACCATATAACCAAAATTTGGCACCTGGTGGTTTAGTGGGTAATTATTGTGCTCCAATTGGATTGACCCGGTGAAGGTTTATATCCAAGAGGTGGTTGGGGTTTATTGTTCACGTGATGTCACTCAGGGATGAGTGAGGTTGGTCACTCTCAGCTTAAATGCCTAGCCCCGGGCTCCTACGCTCCTCATGGGGCAACGAAGGAATGGATGATGGATGGATGAACACAGAATGGTAGGTTGCACAGCCAGGTTCATATTCATTAGTGAATGAAAGAAGCTGATTGAAAATAAAAAGATATGCCCAATAAAAGTAAGCTAATACAAAGTTGACTAACAGTTAAAAATAAAGTACAGATTTCAAGCTGTATGTTGTGGTGAGTGTGATACTGATTAATTAAATAACAGACTGGTAAAAATATTAAGGGCATCAGTGCAGGTAATAACGAAAGCAAATACAGCAAAGACTAATGAGTATTCAAAAACGACCCTCGATCTCATGAAAAGAAGAAACAAAATGAAAGTGAAATCAAAGAAAGATGTAATGAAAAGATCAAAATTAAATAAGCTTATCAACAAGAGACAGAGAGAAGATAAGCGAGCGAGAAACATAGATCAAATCAGACAAACCACCATAAAAGGAAAAATTCTGAAACAGGTCCGAAGCAAAATCTTACTTGGAAAACAAATTGTATCACAGAAAGACAAAAACGATGAAGTCATTAAGTGCGTAGTGAAGGTGATGAAGCGAGTTGAAGAATTTTATAAAGAAGTGTATGGGCCAAAGACAATTGTACTGATAGGTAACTTTTCAGCTGACACAAGTGAAATACCGTAGGTAATACTACATGAAGTAAACAGCCTGCTTAAAAGTATGAAAAGAGGAAAAGCCTCAGGAGAAGATAGAGTAGTAGAAAAGTTACTGATAGATGGAGGAGTAGGAGGTTAAAACTGACTGGCTCACTTACTGACTCAATGTACGAAGAATAAAATTCCAAACGCATGGTGTGGTGCAATAGTTATTTTGCTTTACAAGAAAGTTGACTTATATGATCTGTGTAACTCTCGACTTACTGGCTTATCAGTTATTTACAAACTACTCACCAAAGTCCTTACAAACAGAATAACAACAAATTTGGAGGAAACCCAACCTCCAGAGTGGTAATTCAGACTATTGATAATCTACACATAGTGAATCAGCTAATTGATAAAACTACAGAATATAAGAAACCTCTGCGCTTTTTTCTTGTCAACCACAAAACAGCTTTAGAATCATTGGAGCACATAACAAATATAAATTCATTGTGGGAACAACGAGTAAATGAGAACATTGTAAAACCTACTTGAAAACAGTTACTGTTACTTACTGTTACACTAGAGTTACATAAAGACTCAGGAAAAAATAGACAACCTGGTAGGCGATAATGGCCAGCTCTATGTGGACCACGCTTTGTCAATGACTGGATGTGAGTTTCAGCACTAAAAGTCATTTCTATATAGAGGTATTCCAGTGCAAAATTCCACCCAAGAGACATAGCCCTGGCTTAATAATAATCAGAGCCATAGCATTTCACGAGAGCAAGGCCAAAATTTTTGTGCTTTTCATAATTTCTGCATTTAATGATTTTTTACCCCTGACCTGGTGGATATACGTCATGGATGTACGAAACACACGTGTAGTATTCATTAAAGTCTATAAGCATGAAAAGTTTCACCCGATTCCATCAACCCACTGTGGAGCTAGGGAACTTGAAATTTGTGAAATAGCCCACCCAAGCCACAACTTCTATGTGGCGCTGCCAGTGACAGGAAGCAAGTTTTGACACTGAATGTAATTTTTTTTATGAAGGTACGCCAGTGCAACATTCCACCCAAGAAGCATTGCCCTGGTTCAATAATCTTCAGAGTCTTAGCATTTTGAGTGAACATTTTCACATTTCGTGACCTTTGACCCCTGACCTGGCCAGTGTATCACATAAGTGTACTGTACAGTAGAAAACTCTTCAGTGTCTGTATTCATACAAACTTTCATTCACTTCCATCGAGCTGCTAGGGAACTAGGGGGGCATTTTTGAAAACTGGTACTGGTTGCTGGGACGCTGAGGCCAGTCTTCACAGGGTTGCCGCTAGAAAACTAGAGGAGAGAAGGGAAAAATGGGTGACACACATTCGATAAAGAATGACCCCAAGATTACGCCTAAAGAAGTCAGAGCTTTCTGTGCCCATGAGCAATGCTTCCACAGCTCAAAAAGTGAAAAGTATGAAAAAGCGATTTTTCGGCCGTAGCTAGTCAACGAGTAGTTACCTAGCAACCAAAACATTGCAGACAAGACTGGGTCATAGGTTGGTCATTGTGTCTAAGTTTGGTTGGAATCGGATAATTCTGAATGGTAGAAGTGCCTGCCACAGTTAAACAAGAAAGATTATAAGGATAAGTGAAAGAAAGAAAATACTACTAACAATAAGTGTAGCATGGACCTGGCCAGTTAAGAAAGTCATGAGTCAGGAAGATACAATTTCACCAGAATTGTTTACAGCATGCCTTGAAACTATTTTCAGAAAGGAAGAATGAGAGAAAAAACGAGAAAACATAGAGAATACCTAAACTGTTTAACTCGAGGCGTCCTGATAATGTATGGATACGTTGCATCATTTTGTCACAGTGAATCCTGATAACATATCCATACATTTTACAATTGCAAGGTCTGTCATTTCCACAATTTTCAAATTTTGTGTGTGATTTTTTGTACATAGACATGGGACATCTTCCTCTACCTGCGGTCAGGCGGGGACAAGGTCTTAACCCGCGTGACCTCCCTCCCCCCCGGCACGCCATTGTTTTGGCAACTCACCTGTTAGCAGTGACCTGGCCAGTAAAGCCATGTCACGCCACAGTATGGAATTCAAGGCAAGAGTGATTCCCCTAATGATGGCGATGTGGAGGACAAATATTATGTGGTGCCAGAGGAAGAAATGAGCAGAAGTGATGATGAGGTAATGTCACCAACGAAGGTGCCGCATGTTGATGTATTCAGTGATTGAAACAACGCCTATATCGCCTAAATTACTTTGTGAAAACCAATATATTCTTGTACTACATATAAATTCATACCAAATGAACAAATATCTACCTATTCTAAGTGGTTACTGCTACGTAGAAAACACAACACTCTGTCACAGGGTTTTGAGAATATGCAATATTCATTCATTCATTGCCAGACGCCATGTATCCCAGACAGGGTGGCCAAGGGCTTAGAGTTAATTGTTTTACAGGGAGGGGCACCAATCCTCCACCAACCCCACTTGACGTAGGGATGCCAACAACATCTGGTGTTCCCAGGCGGTTACCCATCCAAGTACTAACCAGACCCAAGGTTGCTTAACTTCGCTGATCGAACGGGAAGCGGTGTACTCAACGTGGTATGGCCAAAGAATTTACTTGTGAAAATCAAGCAATGATTACTTTATGCCGGCTTACTTCGCCGATTCTCTAAGGACGAGAATTTATAAATCTTCTCAACAGTACACAGCAGAGACTAATTACTCACACATGCTGTTTATTGGTACTGTTAGCCTCTGGAGAAAGTGACTCCACCCCTGACAATCAATATCTAATGCTATTAATGATAAACAGGTTCTTGCTGGTGCATTGACTCCTGGTTGCACAATGGATTTTAAGCTTAATACAAAAGGACTGGCCTAAGTTCCAGTTATGAATAATGCAAAGGGTTTAGGCAAACTAGGGGTTGCAACTAGAATAAGCTTAATATGGAGAAACAAAACACGAGTTTTCATTACATTAGGCTCAAGAAAAAGAACTGTTAATTTATTGATTACAATGAGATAAATTTACGTTACATGTTTCAAAATGAATTCAAAATAAGAAGACCCCACTCACTCGCTCACTCAAAAGCTAAACTCTTAAACCCAGGAAAAACGAAAAGAAAATACTGGTCAGAAAAGTGGCTAGGCGGGATGAACTGGGCGTCGTTGCTGAGAAAGGACGCTGCCACACACGCTAGGCCTCTCGCCGACTCACACTAGTGGGAATTCAGGAACTTGCTGGACAATGGTGGCACTGCTCCATGCTGGCCCCATCAATCCTGCTTCCAGGATGTTCAAATCCTGACTGAATTCAAATTGTGCGAGAGAGGCGAGTGTCGAGCCGCACTTGGTAACGGCTAGAAGTGAGCAAAACACGCCCATAACAAATCACTCAGCGGAAGTGCTAATGTCGCACACAAGGACGATCACTTATGAAACAGTGAAAAATTTTATGAAAACCGTCCCAATCGAATGAATGCGTGGGCGATTGACTGAGTGATACATACTGGGATTCCACTAGAATTCGCGGTTTCCAACCAAAGTTCAATGTCACAAGTTTATTTAACCCCTAAAGCGCGGCCATCGACAGCCGATCCCCCCCCTGTGGCAGGGTTGTATCGCGATCTGAGTACCTGTAGGAAAATATTTTGCCAAAAATCAGAGATTAACCCTAGAACATTATAATTTTTATGGCCGATAGTACTTACATTCAGCTTTCTCCAGAGACAGGTGTTGAGTCTTTGTGGACTACCCAAGGACTTGTGGAGACCTGCAAAGTTGGGTAACAAAATCTTCACTTTCACACCTCCAGCAACCCGGTTTCCCCTCTACCACAGCCTCAGTCTGTCACAGTACACTTTATACTACAACTACAGGTAGTTTGGAATCCGTATTTGTACAATAAGCACTGAAAATAAGGCTAAAATCAATGAAGCATACGGCCGACATGCAGCGCGTCGGCGGTCTTCCCATCACTGAACAAACATTTCCCTTTTCACAGCTAAAAACACGTATACTTCATTATTTTCCATCATAGTACTTCCCAAAGGCTCGCATGTCACTATTACGGCCATAAAAATCACTGTCACCACCAGTATTGTGAGGCGGGAATGAGAAAGACCACTGCGGCGCAATTTTATTCCGCCTTACGCCAGTCACTTTATTCTCGTTCCTGTCGGCCGCTCGCACTTCAGTTCTATCGCTCACTTTCACTCTCACTGTCAGTTTAGTGCCTAATTCATCACTGTCACTGTCATTACTTATAAAAATAATATTTCCTACACACCAAACTGTCACTGTCATAACATAGAGTAGAAAAATATGCTGTCAACTTCTTACACTGGAGTGACTGTCACTCTCAATACTTATATTATTACTATGTACAATAATTTACACTGAAATCACTGTCACTGTCAGTGCTTTTACAACTACATACACTAATTTACACTCAACTGACTGTCACTGTCAGTACGTACAAGAAAACTAAACACTAGTATCACTGTCACTCTCAGTATTATTTACATATTTCCACCCTTATTTTCAATATCTAGTCAGGCTGTGGTAGTCAGAGAAACGTGGGTAAGCGCACAGGGGAATCTGACACTCTTTGCACTGCAAGGAGGTGCGTCTAAAAGTTCGTTCTTGCCGGTTTGTGTGGCTGCAAACATAGCACCTCCTCAGTGCTTTCCCCCTCTTGGCAGTGCTAGGCAGTGGCTCCAGGCGGTGTCACTGAAGGTAGTCCTGGCACTGTAGGCGGTCTGGAGGTGTCTGTGAGTGGCGCCTGGCGCCTGATGGCAGTACCTGCCCAAAACGCTGAAGCAGCTGGTAGACACAAGTCTTTGAAAACCGCCTGAGAGAGTAGTTAGTTGGCTTCCTGTTCTTGATCTTATACAGGATGAAGGCGTTCAGCATGCACATATCCAGCAAGTGCAAGAACACCTTCCTGTACCAGCGCCAGTTCCTCCTCAGGCAGTCAATCTCTCTGATCATCATATCGGACTTGTCCACCAGCCGCATATTGACGCTGTAGTCAATTACAGCATCAGGCTTCATCACAGGATCGCCAGTCCTTCTGTCGACCTTCCCTGTGGCTTGCATTTCTCCCTTGTGGACTGTGATGAGCATATTGACGATCCTCTTGTCGTGCCACCATATCGCCAGCATCTTCTCTGATTTCTTCAGGTGCACGTCTCCCCGCTTTGATCTTGCAGCCTCGGGGAAGGCAGGGTAGTGTGCCCTATTGCTCCTGACAGTGCCACAGGAGCCAACGCCGTGCTCTGAAAGCTGCTTGGCGAGTTTGGGTGCTGTATAATAATTGTCCATATACAGGACATGATTCCCACCGAAGTACTTTTCCAGAAGCACTTTCACCACAGAGCCAGAGAATCCAAGGGGGTCGGTCTTGTCCAAGTCCACATTGCTGGCGGTGTAGATAACGAAGTCTAGGATGAACCCCGTCTTGCAGTCGCACAGCATGAAAAACTTTATTCCAAAGCAGTGGTTTTTGCTAGGAATATACTGCATGAACCGAAGATGGCCCCTGAACAAAACCAAGGACTCGTCGATCACTACTTTCTTGAAGGGCCGAAGGAACGTCATAAACTTGTCCTTGATCATGTTCAGGATTTCCCTCACTTTCCATAGGGGGTCAGTCTGGGAAGGCTCATCGTTGTTTGCGAAGTGAAGGTACGTCATGAGTTGCCTGAAATGATCCCGAGTCATGTACTTGTTGAAGATGGGTGTGGGGCAAAGGTCGTCAGCACTCCAGTACTCCTCGAGCTTGTGCTTCCAGTTATGTGGCATCAGAAGCATCAAGCCGATGAATACAAATAGTTCCCGGATCGTCACAGGAACCCATGCTGCCATCCACGACGTGGATGGCATTGCACCTTCACCTTCACAAACTGCAGCACATTGTCCTTCATACCTGTTGGTCTCGGTACAGATCTGCTGCATTACTTCGTCACCCAGGAAGGGAAACAGGTAGTCCAAGCATTCACCACCCTCGGGGACAGGGAAGTCAGCCTGGATCCCACACCCAGTGGAATCAAAGGGCAGATCCTCTGGGACAAAATCAGAGCCCTCAGACCACACAAAGGCATCCAGAGTGCCCTGCCTAGGCTGGGAGTGGGTGGGTGTGTCAGATGGTGAGGCAGGCCGTGTGGCAGTGGGTGAGGCAGGCGGTGAGGCAGTGGGTGAGGCAAGCCGTGTGGCAGTGGCTGAGCTAGATCAGGCATGTGCGGTTGTGGTGGTGGTGGGGAGAGTGGGAGAAGGTTCAAGGTCACTCGCAGTAGGCTGGGTGGTGAGTTGCCTAGTGCGATAAACCTTACCACTAATTTTAGCACTAGGAGACACTTTCCTACTCACGCCAGCACGAACACGGGGCCTAAGGAAACCTCTACAAATACCAGACTGCCTACTTTCCTTCCAAGGTGGTGAAGGAGACTCCGAAGACTCTAGAGAAAGCACAGCAGACGATGATGATGAGAGAATGGGGCTGGGGGTGCGAGGCGGTATGGCGGCGGCGTGACCTGAGGTTGGGGACAATGGCCGGCCTGAGGAGAACAATGACTGGGAACCAGGGTCACCACTTCGCTTCCTCTTTGCCCCCTTGCCATACGCCACTCCCTTCTGCACTGGAGCCTTGCCTGACGAGGTGCTAGGCACAGCAATTGTCTCTTCCTGCACCTCAGACTCAGCACTCCATAAAGTGTCTGATTCAGCAAGGCTCGACAACACCGCAACGTCACTACCATGGTCCATAGAGGCTTTCAGTAATTCTAGGCCTATAGCAGACTCACTCAGGCCCTTTCCACTCCCTAGTAAGGGTTTCGAAGGGGTAGAGGTCACAAAGCCCTTTTTCGGAGGGCTTAAAGGCACTGACTCGGAAGAGCTAGAATTCGACATAATGTCACCTTGAAAGCCTGCGGTAAACTGACGCTAAACAGGGGCAAACCGCACAAAAAAAAGCTAGTGTGACAACTGGGGAAACAAGCGTTTCCAATTAGCATAAACTGCTTGCAAGAGGAAAGCGCAGATTGACATTTCTGAGCAGTCCGCGTGCTGCCATATATCACGGCGAGGGTGGCCAGGCCGTGGTGGGGGGGTGGGTAAAAAAAAGATACTTGGCAACAATGAAGGTCAGTGGTACAAAGGTCAAGTATGCTAATAGTAGCTAAAGGGTGGCGGTACTGATAGACAATACCAGCTTGAACCTGCTTGCCCGTGTTTATTCAAAATTAACTCAAATCGCAAATGCGACGATCCGCCGTTATGTCCTTTTTGGCGAGAGTCGCAAACACGATGCCCCACGTTTTAGGGATTATATACTGAATCGCACCAACTCGTGACATTACGCCCCATCAAAATAAAAAAGAAAAAAATTCCCTCAGGAAAAAAAAAAATTCAATATACATACATACTGTATAAATCCTAACTCAGTCACACAAGATTCACACTGTGGTGTGTGTGTGCTATCCTGCTACAGGAGAAAGTCACAGTCGCCAGTGAGTGAAAAAACCTCGTATTTACGTTAATAGAAGCAAGCTTGAGGGAAAAACTCCTTGACAACAGTGAAAAATCGTGTACTCAGGTCGAACTGAGCGAAAAGTTCGCTACATTTACATTAACAACAAATTGTTATGTAGCGTAATGTATGTAATACACGGTGTAGGTATGACAGTTGTGATGTAACTGTGCCTACGTGTAAAATAATGTAATACAAATTAATAGTAAATAATGACGACGAGGCAGAAGAGAAGAGGCGGCAGCATGTGACAGGGACAATCAGCTGATCTGAACGACAATGCTGCGCCTGTCAGCTGCACCTGCGAAAGGAATCAAGGTGGAGCATCAAAAGTGTCATTTCTCTCTCTCTGCCTAGCAATCAGTACTTATGTTATTATTAACCAGGAAATGTAGTCTTTGGATTTACAAATCTCTCAGAACCCTTGTAGTTTACTGGTTAACGCTTATTAACCAGGAAACGTGCCAGTTCTTGAATTTACATATCTCTGAGAACAGGCAGTTTATTAGTTAACCTAACATTATTAACCAGCAAACGTGCCAGTTCTTGAATTTACAAATTTCTTAGAACAAGCAATTTACTGGTTAACCTAACACTACACTTACAATTAAGGACAGGAAGCTGAGAATCCCTACGCAATCTCGGGCAGGTCAAGTTTTAACACCCACCGTAGGTATGAACACTCATATGGATAGTGTGCATTCTCCGAGAATCCTCTGAGAGGCCCACAGCTCGAGACGTTCCACAAGGTAATTCATACACAGCCTTGGACTGTCTCTGCGGGGTTCTCGAACTTCCCCCTTAACTTATGGTATACATGTATATACAGGTCCTGGACGTAATGTGTCCTGTGGGACCAACAGGCGAGATGTCAGGTCTGCACCCACATTACCACTGCCCTGTCTCTCAACTGACTCTGAGATTATGGGTGTGGATTCACACGGCGCAGGAAGGACATGTCCCTGATTAGTGATACGTGGACACACATTGCAGGAACGCACAAAACTATCTATTTCTCGTCCCATCCCTGGCCAGAAAAAGTCAGCTCGGATACGGCCCTGGGTTTTCCTTTTGCCCATGTGACCTCCTGAAGCTGAACAATGACCCCATCCTAACACTGCTAGGCGGTACTTGGTGGGAATGACGAACTGCAGTCGAACCTCACCCTCAGGTGTTCGTGACTCACAGTAGAGCCGTCCTTGTTTGCGAAGGAACTTGGCTTGACCTCCCCGTGAATACTTTATCACTCTACCCTTTTGTTTCTTTTGCACGGCAGCAAGTGTCGGGTCAGAATGTTGTTCTTGAACAACAACTTGGCTACACATCACATCCTGTGGCTATTCAATGGTCACTGGGGTGACAGTTTGGAGCCTCAGCCATGGCTCGTTACTGTAGCCGAAGTCTGAGTAGTGTCATCTTCAGTACAACTATCCTTGGCACCGGGAATATTGCCTATGATAAGGTCAAACAAAGGTTCTGGCATGACAACTGTGAGTGTTGTACCAGTGTAAAATGGAGATGCCACCTGGATACGTGCCTCAGGGAGCAATCTCACTGATCCATCAATAAGGTTAGCTTGGATCTGTCGACCTGTATACTCCTCAGGCCGAACTAGACTGCCTGACAGAGCAACCTGAGGACCCATTGTCTCTCAGGACCTTCACAGGAATGTCTCCCTCAAACCCTGGCTGAACAAGGAAGGCACTGTTACCTGTGGGAGGGCCTGTGGAGGAAGCAGCTAGCCACTGATTAGGTTGCTGAATAAATGATGCGGCAAACATGGTGCTCTGAGAATTAAATACTTGAGGGGTTGTACTCACTGTCTGGGGAGACGGAGCACTGACCACCTGTGGTGGAGGGTTCACTGTCACTGGGGGATTAGAGAACTGTGGGGAAGTACCCGTACTGCAAGGGACGACACCACCATGCTGCTGCTGAGGAATGAAGGCTGCATTCGCCTCCTGCCTCCGATACACCGGGGCTGGTGCTGAAAAGGCTAGTCCCGACGGTCAGTTGCGTGGGTGATACTGCTGCTGGTTAGGGTACTTGTTGTACCTCTTCCACTCAGGTTTCTGAGTGTTTTGCTCCTGGTCCTTCTTCTGCAGTTTTGGACCTTGGCCATTATTCTGAGAACGGCCTTGTTGCTGGGGTTCAGTCTGAGATGGTTTCTCAGATTTATCAGGTTTCCTGTTCCAGGTATGCTGCTTGTGGGTTTGATACCCGTAAGCAGTGAGAAATGCATCAGCCTTCTCAACCATTTGTCTGGCATTCCTTACCTGGCAGATCTTAAGCTGAGCCATAAGTTCAGTAGGCCATGACTTTTCTAGCTGAGTGTGCAGCATAAGGTCAATTATCCCCTCATGCATGGAAGGAGTTTCATCTTTCTCCATCCACTCATCTAAGTAAGCAGTAAGCTGGTAAAGAAACTGAACGGCAGTCTCTTTTTCCTGTAAACGTGCCCTCATGAACTGACTCTTGGCATCGTCAACTGTAAGACCGTATGCTTTGACGAGTGCGGCCTTCATCATCTCATATGTGAGATCGTCTCCACGAATTCTGTGGAGAATATCGAGGGCAGGGCCCTCACACAGGCAAGAAACTGAAGCCGCTTAGCTACATCAACCAGCTGGTACAGTTGAGCCATGTCTTCAAAACGAGCTATGTATGGCTCGATTCGCTTGCCTTCCTTGCATGGTGGAAGCTTGATGTGTGGGGTCGCCAGAACATGTGCAGGGAGAGTGCTCGTGGAGCTTGGGCCAGCTGCACCAGATGTGTCTGAAGCCAAGGAATCTCGCTTGAGCTTCAGCACTTCAAGTTCATGTTTTTCGCGTGCCTCTCGCTCGGCACATTAGTTTTCTCGTTCTCTGTCTCGTTGTTCACACTCGTATTCACGTTCTCTCTCGCATTCCTCGCACTGTTCTCGCTCTTGTACTAACTCGAGTTCTCGTTGTTTTTGCTCGTGTTCGCGCTGTTCTCGCTCGTGTTCGGGTTGGATTCTACGCTCTTCACGAGCATCATTCTCGCATTGCTGCTCGTGACTAAGCTGAGAGACGATATAATCCTTTACTTCTTTGGGGTCTGTAAGCCCCATATCTTTGGCTTCCTGTACATAGACGTTGGTAGTCATGATGCTAACTCAATCTAAATGAACGAGAGACTCAGTACCGACTGCAATTTTCCAAAGAAAGATGCCAATAATCGAGAATAAAGAATATAGGCACAGGTTAGTGGTGACCAGTTTTATCTAATTAAACTGGTAAAAAAAAGAAAATTAAACAAACTACTGACTGTGAAAACTATTACATAAATTAATAGAACTGAATCAATAATCACCAGTAAGATAGTGCCTATAGACTTTAATGATAAATACCTAAGTATGAGTGAGTAAGTATTATCTCATGAATAGCTTTAGAGCTAGGAGTTAATATCCTGGAATGAGGTCACCATAATATGTCACGGGGTTTTTAAGAATACACAATATTAAAGAATAATATTCAATAATACTTGAGAACAGGGACAAAGAATTTACTTGTGAAAATCAAGCAATGATTACTTTATGGCGGCTTACTTCGCCGATTCTTTAAGGACGAGAACTTATAAATCTTCTCAACAGTACACAGCAGAGACTAATTACTCACACGTGCTGTTTATTGGTACTGTTAGCCTCTGGAGAAAGTGACTCCACCCCTGACAATCAATATCTAATGCTATTAATGATAAACAGGTTCTTGCTGGTGCATTAACTCCTGGTTGCACAACGGATTTTAAGCTTAATACAAAAGGACTGGCCTAAGTTCCAGTTATGAATAATGCAAAGCGTTTATGAAACTAGGAGCTGCAACTAGAAGAAGCTTAATATGGAGAAATAAAACACGTGTTAACATTATATTAAGCTCAAGAAAAAGAACTGTTAATTTATTGATTACAATGAGATAAATTTACGTTACGTGTTTCAAAATGAATTCAAAATAAGGAGATCGCACTCACTCACTCACTCAAAAGCTAAACTCGCAAACCTAAGAAAAATGAAAAGAAAATACTGGTCAGAAAAGTGGCTAGACGGGATGAACTGGGCGTCATTGCTGAGGAAGGACGCTGCCACACACGCTAGGCCTCTCGCCGACTCACACTAGGTGGAATTCAGGAACTTGCTGGACAATGGCAGCACTGCTCCATGCTGGGCCCATCAATCCTGCTTCCAGGACGTTCAAATCCTGACTGAATTCAAATTGTGCGAGAGAGGCGAGTGTCGGGCTGCACTTGGTAACGGCTAGAAGCGAGCAAAACACACCCATAACAAATCACTCAGCGGAAGTGCTAATGTCGCGCACAAGGACGATCACTTATGAAACAGTGAAAAATTTTATGAAAACCGTCCCAATCGAATGAATGCGTGGGCGATTGACTGAGTGATACATAGTGGGATTCCACTAGAATTCGTGGTTTCCCACCAAAGTTCAATGTCACGAGTTTATTTAAATACTGAATCGCACCAACTTGTGACACACTTGCAGCGCGGCTGCAGAGAACACGATACCAGGTGTTTAAAGGGTCACCTGTTTAGACCACCTCTCAGCTCAGGTGAGCACTCTGCAGGGCTTTTTTCAATGTTTCTCATAAAAAGGGGAGGTTTTAGCCAAAAAATCGTTTTTGAAAATCTGCCAGAACAGGGAGGGAGGGGTCAGTGGTGAGAAGTCAGTCAGGATGCAGTGGGTTAAGATTTGCAAACGACATTGTCCTAATATTGGAAACAGCGAAGACATTGCAAGAAACAGTTATTGACCTAAAGAAAGTTTCAATTTAGGGCTAAAGATGAATTGGAGTAAAACTAAAGTAATCTTTGATCCAAATACACCAGAGAGCATCAAAAGAGCTCTTGAAGATGTTGAGGAACAAAATTACTTGGAACAAATACTGAGACTAACAGACCACGAAAACTAAGTAAAAAGACATTACAATTTACAACTGGATGGAAAGCTTTCAGTAAAGATAGAGAAATCATGAAAAGCAATTTGCCAAGCTGTATGAAATGAAAATTGTATAAGGAAAGCATCCTCAGCGATGTGACATACGGTTGTGAGGCCTGGAGACTCACAGTAAAACAGTGGAAAAATATACTCATCTGTTCTCAAAGAGCAATGGGAAGGTCAGCGTTGGGAATATTTCTGAGAGACAGGAAGAGATCAAATTAGGAAAGAAAGCATACTAAAATGAAAGACATTATAAAAGTCATAAAAGAACAGAAATGGAGGTGAGGAGGTAAAGAACAAAGGATAATCAGTGGAGCAGGAGGCTGACTGACTGGACTCCAAGAGATTGCAAACATAGCAAAAATGGCCAAACAAGAGGTGGAGATGAGATAGAGACGTTTGCATGCAAAACCTGGCACACATTGCCTCAATCAAGGTATCCGTGGAGAAGATTGGAGGATGGCTTCGTTCAGCAGTGGACTTAAAATAGCTGATGATGTTGTTATTATATATATATATATATATATATATATATATATATATATATATATATAGATAGATAGATAGAGAGAGAGAGAGAGAGAGAGAGAGAGAGAGAGAGAGAGATGCTGTCCCATTTGGGCTAACTGCCCAAGTGCAGCTCTGTGTCATATTCGTGTTCAACAAGCTGCAGGTACTCGGTCAACTAGGTCTCTTGCACTGTGTGTTTCGTGTGTATGTATTTACCTATGTATGCATGTATCACGTTGACTTGCTCCTCTTTGTCATCTTTATGGCTATTTCTACATGGTGCACGTACGTGATCGACTAGTACTCTTACACTATGCAATCTGCAGTAGTATGTGCTCATTTCTGTAGGGATGCATGTGTATCCTACCTTTTAACTCCACCCATAAGGCATGGACCTCATCCTTTAAAATGGTCCTATTTATGTAACTCATTTAGTGAGGGACTAACTGACCACAGAGGGTCACACTGTATTTGGCCGCCACTTTGGGTGCGGCAAAATGAAGAGAAGGCAGCACTGGAAGACGAATGTCAGGATGAGGTAGAGAAGGATGAGACTGAGTAGAGAAGGAATGGATGTGGATGACATGAAAGACGGCATGTTTAGGGGGAGTAGAAGGGTAGGATGACAATGGAAAAAGTATTGGATTAGAGGTAGATGAAATGAAACGAGAAAATGATTGGACAGGACAGAGAGTGATAGAAGGAAGAACTGACGTAGAGGAGAGAGGATAAACAGACGCGATGATGGAGTGGAGGTTCATTAAAGAGAAATAGTAATTATAAGAGGTTAAGGTGATCAGCGAGGTAATGTCAAGGAAATGTGGACGGTAAGAGAACTGAGCGTTGTAAAGGAAAAGTTATATAGGGAACTTGGGAAGGAACATGAGTAACTATATGAAATGATCGGTAACTGATGATTGATAGTTGATGTGAGTTGTCTATGAAAAGGTAAGAAAAAAACGAACTTTATCCATGTCATTCCCTATCCCTAACTCTTGTTTTACATTTCTCCATTCTTCATATTCGTCCCTTCTCTTTCTTTGATTCTTGCGCTCAGAATTTTTCACCATCACTATCACTTCAATTAGAATATTCTTTCTGTTCCCTTCTTTCTCAGTGTTTAGTTTTTCTGTTCCTTCTGACTTCCTCATCTCTCATTATTCTGTCCTTATGTTTCTGCCATTCAACATGGTTCTCTCTTTCTTCCAGTATCTCCCTTGATTTAAGGCCATGTATCCAGTTCTTTTACCTCCCCCAACGAAGTTGGAGGAGATTATGTATTCACCTATGTTTGTTACTTGCCGGAATCAAAAGATTCGGTAGGCATGTTGGTCAGTTCCGTATGTTTGTCTACCTGTCTGTCAGTCTGTTTGCTTTCTATAGGTCACAATTTTTCGCCAATCATTTTGGGAAAAAAAAAAAAAAAATGAACGTAGAATTCCATAAACCCTGGAAGCCGTGTTTTTCATCAAAATCAGTCAAAAGCGGTGAGCTGGGTGGTAGGCTGAAACCCCTCAATGGCAGTGTGTCCGGAATTCGTTGGGACCCAGTGGCCAGCCAAGGCACCATTTTTCAAATTTCGATTTTTTTTTTCTTTTTTTTTCTTTTTTTTTTTTTACCAAATTGAAGATAAACGTCTGGCACACCTGACAATGCAGTTTTTAGCCTCCTAAACCACCCTGTAATTCGCAATGAAGCAAAAAAAAAAAAAACGCCAAATGACTACCTACACACCTGTGAAAACTAAGCAGACACATTTGGAACAATCCATCAAGCGCTCTGCCTATGGCAGTTTCATCTGTCTGTTTCTGTATCCACATGATATCCCCAAAAGTTCTCAGTGAATTTCAGTTAAACTTTGTGGGAAGGTTGGCCATGAACCAAGAAAAAAAGGATGAAATTTTGGGGCAGATCCAGATCCGGATTCTACGTACCCCGTACAATATCTCCAAGAATTCTCAATGACTTTCAATGGAAATCTGTGGACAAATGGGCCATGGATCAAGGAACAAATTATTGAATTTGGGGGCGGATCCGGATCGTACGTATTCTGCACAATAGTCCACAGATCCGGATCTGGATCCTTTTTTATGGCGATAGAATTGGCGGAGGTATGCGCTGTCTGATGCTTTCTGGTTTTCCATGTACAGTCGCGAGCTGATGGGATAGAGACACCAGCACACACACACCTCTGGGTCGCTTCTACATGACTAATTACTGGGTGTGGGGAGGGAGTGAGAGAGGAAGAAGGGAGGGGGGAGGGAATGGAGGGGCTGGTGGAGGGAGAAAGAGCAAGAGAGGGGAGGGAGGGGAGGAGAGGCGCCAATAACCATGGCTGTCCATGTCTTACTTTATCTTAAGGATTTATGTTTGACTTTGGCTGAGTTTAAATAATCATGACATCAATCATATCCCTGATAAGATAATGGGTTTTAATTTCAAGTAGTTTTCACTTTAAGCGAGAGAGCAATTTGTTGTGTCACAGATGAAGATATGGCAGCTTTGCAGCTCAACTGTGGCTTCATAAGATTCGAGGCAAGAGCCAAATCATTAACCTAAGGGTTCATAATGGCTACGCCGAGGTGAAGAGGGCTTGATCAGCACTATAGGGATCAGACAAGGCTGCTGCTAACCATGGAGAGAAGACTGGAGGTGATAGCAGAGCAGAGTCACATAATCGGACTCCGAGAGAGCGGAATGAGCATTCATGATATAGCCATGATTATGGGGTGCTCTACAGGGAAAGTTTCACGGTGGATCAGGAGTTGGCCTAAAACTTACTAAATCACGATTAGTAATTGGATTCATTAAGGGGACACTCTCTTGTTAGTTAATTGTAGGGCTACTGAATCTTCCAAAGTACATCACGAAACAGATCCCCTTTTAGAAACACTGAGGTCGTCTGTTTCCTGGCATAGATTGGAGGAAACAATAGCCCTCCAATTCACTAGCAAGAGAGGCTCCCCTTAAATTAATTTGGGCGTCCAGTGTCGCGTTATTTCCACAGCTCTTGATGTGAAAGTGCTACAGTACAGCGCCTCATATATTCTCGAAGGACTTATACAGTATGTGTGGAATAACTGCAAATCAGTATCTGCAGTGATTTACATTTTTATGTATTATTTTCTTTCAATAAATTAATTCTATTTCTCCTATGAACTGTGTTTAATAAATGCTCCTACCATAGGTGGCACGAAAGTGGCAATTTGACTAATCTGCCAGGGGGAAGACCACCACGCTGCACTACACCTGCCCAGGACCGTGATATTATCGCGGCTGCAGAAGCAAACCCACACACTAACGATGTGGCCATCTGTGACACCCTACACCTTGATGCCAGTGTGTGGACAGTGCGGTGGTGGCTTCACAAGGCAGGCCTGCATCACCGAGTTCCTGCAGCGGAAGATCGTCTCACTCAGCAGCACCGAAATGGGAGGCTATAGTTTGCCAGAGAATATGTTAACAAAGGGAATGATTTTTGGGAGCGTGTAATCTGGATGGATGAAAAAATCTTTTCCTCTTCCAATCATGGACAGCTTCACTGTTGGAGGTGCAACAATACTCGATGAGTGTAGTTTTCCTTAAAGAACGTAATGGCCTAATAATTAATACCTGAATATTACTTAGCAAAAATGCATTCAGTCTTAATTGTTTAGCTAAGTAACTTCCAATTATAGAAGCTCCATTAACACTCATTATCTTTCAGTTACGACCGGCAAAATATTTATGAAGAGCGAAGGAGTGGTCACGAAACTGTAAACGTATGGGGTTGGATCAGCCACCATGGATTGTGTGATATTCATCACATACAGGGTAGATTCAGTGCACAGAAGTATGTGGAAATCCTCACCAATGATTTCTTGCCACCTTTTGCAAATAGGAATCACCCTTTTCCAGAGGGCCCGGTATATTTCGTGCACGACCGCTGCCCCATCCACCAAGCCAGGGTCGTGCAGGAATGGTTTGCTAATCATCCGCAATTTCAGCTGCTACCGTGGCCTAGTAAAGGGGCTGATTGCAACCCAGTTGAAAACATCTGGGGCTCTATGGTGAACACATGGATCCCTGGTGAGGAACGGAGGCCTGCTCAAATCCTATATCACGCCAAAGAGGTTTGGGAGACGTTCAGAGCCGAGCCGGAGCTCGTGAGGCGCCACACGGGAAATATGCAGAGGAGACTTCAGGCTGTGATTGACAGAGAGGGTGGATGGACAGGATATTGATCACGTGAATATATTATTTGCAGGTTTTGATACTTTTATCTATCCATCCATCTATATGATGCTCATGTTCCCATGCAAGTGAGCATAAATGCACACCATAATATCTGTAGTATTATCGGTTTGTGCAAGTCTATTAATTCTATTCCCCTACATCAATAGTCTCCATATAATTTTCCTGTAACACGAAACATAGAACTGATACATTTCTTAGGCAGCATTAAAACTATTTCATTGTTTACTTAATGTCGATGCATTTTCCCCCAGAGTCTGCTGTCGGTGTGTGCGGCCACGTCGTGGCAGAGGCAAAGCTCCGTCCTTTAGCTCCCAGGGTCCAGAGATGCAGTGGTTCGAATCTTTGCCACAGCGTGGGACCTGTGCAATAATGTTTTTCAGGCGTAGTGCTACCTAGATTCATTAGAGCTTGGAGTTTCTTTAAATAAATGAGAAATATTTTCATAAGGTTATTCAATCTGACAGTGTGAGCTATGTATACTGTAACGAACACACCTCCGCATCTTGTTTACATATGTAACATATGTATTAAACATAGCTGTCCTAATTCTATCTATCTATCTATTGCCAGACGCCTCAATCCCGTTTGGGGTGGCCACAAACAAATCGCCTCCAAGTCGCCCTGTCCCCCTCCATTTCACCGCCCTGCTCCCAACTCACACCACCCTCTCTCATATACCTCTCCACCCCATCCCTCCATCTCATCCTCGGGCTCCCCCTCCCTCTTCCCCCCTCCACCTCACTCACATACACTCTCTTCGTCAGTCTTTCACCCTCCATCCTCTCTACATGGCCAATCCACCTCAGTGTGTTCCTCATAACGCTTCCTATCACATCCACATCCACACCACAACGCTCCTTTATATCCTCATTCGTCAGCCTGTCTCTCCATGTGACTCCACAGCTCCTCTTAAATAACTCATTTCCACTGCTTTCACTCTTGAATTGTGTCCTTCCAACAACGTCCAAGCTTCACTTCCATACGTTAGAGTTGGTATCACAATACTGTCACGTAGTAACTTTTTCACTTCCATGCTCACTTCCCTGTTTCTTATCACTGCTTTCAAAGAACCAGCAACCTTTCTTCCCTGCTGTACCCTTTCAAGCACTTCACCCTCCAAACCTCCATCCTTTCTCATCACACTACCCAAGTACTTAAACGTACTCACATTTTCCAATTCCTCACCATCCAACCTCGCTGTACATTCACTGACTTCACCTCTCTCAAAGACCATCACTTTACTCTTCCCTACGTTCACCTTTAGATTCCGTTTCTTACACACTCACCCAAACTCATCCACCAAGCCTTGCAGCTCCCCTTCGTCTTCACTCAACAACACAGTATCATCTGCAAACAACAGTACAGGGAGTTTCCAAACACTATCCTCTCTCACCAGGGCCACTCCAACATCCACTACCCTACCTTTGTACCACTTTTATTACCCCATCCATGTACAGATTGAACAACCATGGAGACATGACACATCCCTGTTTCAACCCAACTTTCAAAGAGAAAAATTCACTTAGTTCAGCATCCACACGCACTGCAGCCTTCGCACCATCGTACATACTCTTCACAGCATTCAACAATTTTCCATCTACTCCATATATTCTTAACAGTTTCCACAATCCTTGTCTATCCACCCTGTCATATGCTTTCTCCAAATCCATGAAAGCCGCATACAACTTCTTTACCTTCTCTAGAAACTTTTCCACTAAAGATCTAAGAATGAATATCTGATCTACACAACCTCTTCCCTTCCTAAAGCCTCCCTGTTCTTCTCCAACTAATTTCTTTGTTCTTTCTCTAACTCTGTCAATAAGTATCCTACCATACACTTTTCCTATTATACTAAGAAGACAAATGCCCCTATGATTACCACACACTTCTTTTTCCCCATTTTCCTTTGTACAAGGGAATAATTATACCTGACTTCCTATCCTCCGGGACTACCTTCCTCCCAGGCCAATCTGCACATCATCCACATCCATTCTACTACTATCTCTCCCCCATGCTTCAGCATTTCACCACACACTCCATCAATTCCTGGGGCTTTCCCCGATTTAACTTTCTTCATTGCTTCTAATTGTTTCCTTCATTTTCCATGTCAAGAACATTGATATGACTACAGTATTTTGGGACATATGAAATCCTTTTGCATACACGTAATTAATGTGAATGTCTCGGACATCGTTCAACATTCAAAATAAAATGTGAGATCCATTAAAAATTATTGTGTGTCTCCTCCTGATAAAGATTGAACAATTGCTCTAATTCATTATACAAGCACCTGTCATTTTGTCTGATAGATTTTATTCTTGTCATGGGCTAAAGTGTTTGCATAAATGAGTAACTACTGTATAAGGCATCATATGCCTTAGTATATTGGATGACCTACTCATGACAAACTTCTTGTCTGCACCATAGAAACATGTTTGTTGCATGATCCTCGGGCCTAATGTAAATAGGGATTAACCTAAAGCAAAGTTAAGCAAGGATTTCTTGGCAATTTATGATGATGCTGATGATTATTGTCATGATGATGATGATTATTAGTCCAAACAGGTGGAGGGAGAAGTGCGGACACACACACACACACACACACACACACACACACACACACACACACACACAAATCGGGTTTATTGCCAGAATGGAATAATGACTAACAAAACTCGATCAATATCAACATGTGATGCCTGGCAACCACCTATATACTCAGACAGCCAAGACTGTTGACGCCGTCTCTCCTCCCCTTCCTCTCACCACTAGCCCCCTCCCAACCTCCCCTCTCCTTTCTTCCTCTCTCACTACCCCCCCCCTCCACACCCAGTAACTAGTCGGGTAGAAGCGACCCAGAGGTGTGTGTGCTGGTGTCTCTATCCCATCAGCTCGCGACTCTACACTCTATCTATTCTATCTATCTATTGCCAGACGCCTCAATCCCGTTTGGGGTGACCACAAACAAATCGCCTCCAAGTCGCCCTGTCCCCCGCCATTTCACTGCCCTGCTCCATACTCACACCCCCCTCTCTCATATACCTCTCCACCCCATCCCTCCATTTCATCCTCGGCCTCCCCCTCCCTCTTCCCCCCTCCACCTCACTCACATACACTCTCTTCGAAAGTCTTTCACCCTCCATCCTCTCCACATGGCCAAACCTCCTCAGTGTGTTCCTCATAATGCTTCCTATCACATCCACATCAACACCACAACGCTTCTTTATATCCTCATTCGTCAGCCTGTCTCTCCATGTGACTCCACAGGCTCCTCTTAAATAACTCATTTCCACTGCTCTCACTCTTGACTTGTGTCCTTCCAACAACGTCCAAGCTTCACTTCCGTACGTTAGATTTGGTATCACAATACTGTCATGTAGTAACTTTTTCACTTCCATGCTCACTTCCCTGTTTCTTATCACTGCTTCAAAGAATCAGCAACCTTTCTTCCCTGCTGTACCCTTTCAAGCATTTCACCTTCCAAACCTCCATCCTTACTCATCACACTACCCAAGTACTTAAACGTACTCACATTTTCCAATTCCTCACCATCCAACATCGCTGTACATTCACTGACTTCACCTCTCTCAAAGACCATCACTTTACTCTTCCCTACATTCACCTTTAGATTCCGTTTCTTACACACTCTCCCAATCTCATCCACCAAGCCTTGCATCTCCCCTTCGTCTTCACTCAACAACACAGTATCATCTGCAGACAACAGTACAGGGAGTTTCCAAACACTATCCTCTCTCACCAGGGCCACTCCAACATCCACTACCCTACCTTGTACCTCTTTTATTACCCCATCCATGTACAGATTGAACAACCATGGAGACATTACACATCCCTGTTTCAACCCAACTTTCAAAGAGAAAAATTCACTTAGTTCAGCATCCACACGCACTGCAGCCTTCGCACCATCGTACATACTCTTCACAGCATTCAACAACTTCCCATCTGCTCCATATATTCTTAACACTTTCCACAATCCTTGTCTATCCACCCTGTCATATGCTTTCTCCAAATCCATGAAGCTGCATACAACTTCTTTCCCTTCTCTAGAAAGTTTTCCACTAAAGATCTAAGAATGAATATCTGATCTACACAACCTCTTCCCTTCCTAAAGCCTCCCTGTTCTTCTCCAACTAATTTCTCAGTTCTTTCTCTAACTCTGTCAATAAGTATCCTACCATACACTTTTCCCATTATACTAAGAAGACAAATGCCCCTATGATTACCACACACTTCTTTTTCCCCTTTTCCTTTGTACAAGGGAATAATTATACCTGACTTCCAATCCTCCAGGACTCTACCTTCCTCCCAGGCCAATCTGCATATCTTCCACATCCATTCTACTACTATCTCTCCCCCATGCTTCAGCATTTCACCACACACTCCATCAATTCCTGGGACTTTCCCCGATTTAACTTTCTTCATTGCTTCCACAACTTCTATCCTACTGATTTCTTCCTGTCTTCTCACCTCCCTCCTTCTCCCAGCCATTCCCCAGCCACTTATACTCGCATCACTTCCATCCTCTACGTTCAACAAATCCTTAACGTGTTCTCTCCATCTGCTCACTTTTTCTCCTTTCTCCACTAGTAATCTACCATTTTTATTTTTCACTCCCCTGCTAACTTCACTTCCACCCTGTCTTACTCTTTTCACCTCTCTCCAGAACAATTTCTTATAGTCCCTCCACTTTACACTCAAATTCCTCCCAAATTCCTCATCCACTCTCTTCTTACTCTCTCATACTAATCTTTTCACCTCTCTCTTTGTTTCTACATATAACTCTCTCTTCCACCTCTCAACTTCTTCCAAGCCCCTATTTCTCATCCATTCATTGTATACTTTCTTCTTTTGTGCCACAGCCTGTTTCACCTCTTCAGTCCACCACGCTGTTCCTTGCACCCCCCTCCGTCTTCTCTTCCTTCCACACACCACATCACATGCTGCACATATTTTTTCTGTAAATATCCTACACACACCTTCCACGTTTCCATTCTGCTCCAATTCATATTTGCCCAATCGTTCCTCCACTTCTCTCTTATACTCTGCCATTTTCTCATCCTCTTGTAACCTTTCCACTCTCCTTGCAACTACTCCTTCCTCTCGTCTTTCCCTTCTTCTATTCCTCCATCTTACTTGCATTCTAATTCTGGCCACCACCAAGTGGTGGTCAGAAAGTCCACTCCCCCAACCTCTATAAACTCTTGCATCCATTACACATCTTCGCATCCTTTCATCCACACACACATAATCAATCATTGCCTTCCTTTCATTCAGTTCACCACCCACCCTTCTCATCACTCGCCATGTATACCTTTGGATCATTTTATTCCTGAAGAGGGTATTGGCTATCACCAACCCCCTCCCAGCACAAATGTCCACTAACGCACTCCCATTCTCATCTATCTCAGCAGGCACACCCCACTCACCAACTATTCCATCCACCTTCACATTCCCAACTTTACCATTCATATCACCGATCAAAAACACTCTCTCATTCCTTCCAAACTTATCCATGCACACTTCTACATTTGTCCAGAACTCTTCTCTCACTCTTCTAGCACTATCTTGCGTTGGCGCATACACACACACAATCGCCCACATTTGTATTCCAACTTTCAACTTTACTCACACAATCCTTGACCCAACTGATCCATACTGTCTTATGCTCCTCTTCCATCTTTTACTCACAACTATACATACTCCTTCCTTTGCCCTCTCATTCTCACCTACTCCTGCACATATACCCCATCCATACTCCCATTCTCTCACATTTTCTCCTCACCATTTTGTTTCAGTTATTCCACATACATCCACTTTCGCACCCTCAAGCACCTGGACAATCTCTCTCTCTTTCACCTCATCATTCGCTCCCCTTACATTCCAGGTTCCAGTAACCATGTCCTTTGTCCGGTCCTTGGTCGTCATCGTTTGATCAGTTCTTGTCCGAGGCTTATTGTTTGTTTTTTTAGTTAGTTGTTTTCTGGGGAGGGACACTAACCCTCCGCCAACCCATTTAGTTGCCTTTTACGACAAGCAGGGATACTGGGGGAGTATTCTTAAAAAAAAACCAGCGTACTAATTTCTGCTCAGGGGTTACCCCTTCCTTCCCCCCTCTACCCTGGAGAGAGGGAAGGGGGGAATCGCGAACATGTCTACCCCGCCTTCAGCCCCCAACTCCCCCACCCTCCATCTCCAACTGCCAGTTACCGATTAGACGTATATACAGTATATATGAATGACGTAAAAAAAATGGAAACTAGAACGCTGAACTTACAACACAGAACTGTAAGTCCCAACACTCCTACCCCTCAAGTGATCCAAATGTTACTGGTGAAGGCCTTTGAAATACTGCTCCTAGCACGGCTTCGGCCAAAGGTTGCATGATCACCGGAACCTCAGAATTGACCGTCATTTGTTAGAATGACTATATTTATAGTCGCCACGCTGTCAATGCAAAATTTAAGTCTAGATCGTGTGTGTGTGTGTGTGTGTGTGTGTGTGTATATGTGTGTGTGTGTGTGTGTGTGTGTGTGTGTGTGTGTGTGTGTGTGTGTGTGTGCATGCACGCAAGTTAAATGCCCAGATACCCAGCTATGAGAAGCGGAACAGTCACTCTGATAACAATTACAAATATTGGTCTGTTCTCCGTTTGAACTTGGCACCTAATGAGAAATACAATGATAAAAAATTAGCTTTTCATACATCTGATCTAAGTGTGTGTGATAAATGTTGCCTGCGTACGATACACAAAGGAGCTGTGACGGTATAACTGACTACTGATCAGGCCTAAAGTGAGGGTGGGTAGGGGTGAGAGGCGGGGAAGACTTAAGACAAAGAGCGAGAGAGAGGGGGGAGAGAGGGAGAGAAGCAGACAAGAGAATGAAAGTATAAATATAAATATAAATTTAAAACGAAAGAGTGACTGTGAAAAGTAAATTCAGAGAAAGAGAGAGGGAGGGAGAGAGAGAGAGAGCTGGAGGAAGTGAAAATTTAAGCACTGGAACCCAGAATTGCGCAGCGGACGACACTGGATTACAATGATGGTGAATATTTTCAATTCGAGAATACAATTCAATACGGTAATAATTTATTTTTAGATACAGTTCAAATCTTGGCCGTTGAAAGAGTGTGCAACGAAAGTTTAGTCATGTTTACAGGACATGAGAAAATTTGCGTCTAATCAGTAACTGGCAGTTGGAGGTGGAGGGTGGGGGAGTTGGGAGCTGAAGGCTGGGTAGACTTGTTCGCGATTCCCCCCTTCCCTCTGTCCAGGGTAGAGGGGGAAAGGAAGGGGTAACCCCTGAGCAGAAATTAGTACGCGTGAGTGTACTTTTGTTTCTTTTTCTCATCTCATCTCAGTCTTAGTCAGTTTCCCCTTTCTTTCCTCCTCCACTATAATTGTTTATATTAGGCTTCATTTTTATGCCGTCCTCACTTCTATTCTAATCTGTTTCAGATTCCTTTAAATTCAATATTCTCTCCCCCACTTTTGGCTTTAAGATTTCCAAGCAAATAATTTTCTAGGAACACTAGAACGAGACAGCAGCAATACGTCTAGTTATCACGATTTTCTTCATTTACTATTAAAATCAGTATTACCTTTGCACTGGCTAGAATCTGTTAAAAACTTCCTACATCTTGTTAAGCAAATTAATCATATGGGTTAGAGTCTTCTCATTAGTTTGGAATCCTACCAGTGAAAAGGAATTATTTACTGGGAAAGTACACTGAAACATCCGCTAATAAGTTTTAATTTGCTCTCATATATCAGTTGTATAAAACGTACTAGAAATTAAATGTGTTGAGTACAAGTATTTCCCTTAGACCACAGCAACTGTCGTGTAGGTGAGTATTTTAACCCGCCCCATCCCGACCACTTTTCCAGCACTGACTCCCCCCAATCCCGACCATTTTTGGAAATTTTTTTTTTTTTTGCTCAAACCTCTGCTCTTGGTGAGAAACATTGAAAATTCATACAGAAATCGCTCACCTGAAGTTTAAAATACTCAATCCAGGTAACAGTACCTCCTTACCTGACTGGGTTTTCTAACAGGCTGGCACCAAAGAAAACGAGTTCTATGGGAGGGTAACTATTTCACACCACTCATAAAAAGTCTTTATTTATTTACTTGGTACGAATTTATATGTAGTATGAGAGTATATTGGTTTTCAAACAGTAATATAGGCATTATAAGCATTGTTTCACTCACTAATTCATCACCATACCTGACCTTTTTTTGCCACATTACCTGATCATTTCTGACTGTTTCTTCCTCTAATGCTATGTAAAGTTTGTCCTCCACATTGTCATTGATTGGGGAATCACTCTGGCCCTGAATTTCGTACCGTGGCATGACATGGCTTTACTGGCCAGGTCACTGATAACAGGTGAATTGCTGAGACAATGGCATGCAGGGGTGGGGGAGGAGGTCATGCTGGGCAAGGCATTGTCCCTGCCTGGCATCTTGTAGAGGAAGGTGTCCCATGTATATGTACCAAAAATCACTCTCAAAAATTGAAAATTGTGCAAATTAGGGACCTTGCAATTGATTCGCGTTTATGTACGTCGACGGGATTGGCAGTGACAAAACGTGTGGACGTTAATTCACGCTGACAGGACGCCACGGATTAAAGCCTATATAGCTATGTGGCCCATTACACTGGACAATATATTGGCAGTTCTCTCTCTCTCTCTATCTCTCTCTCTCTCTCTCTCTCTCTCTCTCTCAGAATTAGGTCTTTCTGCCTCTGAATCATACCTGCGATGGCAGACTCGAGGAGCAAGCAATAAATTCGCATAAGAGAAGTGCAACTGTGGACTGACCTTTGCCTGATATTGTATTGTTATCTTCAAACAATTATTTCTGAATACTTTTCCATATGCATTTTAGAGAGAGAGAGAGAGAGAGAGAGAGAGAGAGAGAGAGAGAGAGAGAGTGATTCCATTAAAAAAATAAACTACATTTACGTTGAGAGTTCGGTTAAATGAATATTCTTACTTTGGAAATGGGGGAAGGGTGCTCTTTACAAAACTACTAAGAAAGACCACCTACCTAGCTATCTTTATCCACTAGCCTTATTGCTGGAAAAGGTGGCGATTAACGAATCGCATCCGTGTCACTCTGTCCTACACCCGGCCCAAACTCATGTACCACTCCATTATTCCATCTTTTTATTGTTCTCTCCCATCCCTTCCCTTCTTCATTTCACTCATACACTGGCCTAGTCAATCTTTTAGTCTTGATTTTCTGAACATGGTTAATCCATTTCAAGGCTGATTTCTAATACTTTGCAGCACATCCCCATCAAGATTACCATACTTCTTCGCTTCTTCATTTGCTTTTCTGTCTCTTCACATAACTCCACATGCTCCTCTCAAATAACTCATTTCCAATGGTCTCACTAATGTCTTGTGTCCCTCGACCAGTGCCCAAGCTTCACTTTCATACGCTGGCTGAAGTGTAGATCGAAATATTGTCGTGCAGCAACTTTCTTGTTTCCAAACTCATTTCAAAATTCCTTATCACTGCTCGCAGAGGATCCCCAATCTTTCGTACTTCACCCGTCCACACTCTTTATTTTTTAAACATCCATTCCAGCTCATCACATTACCTAAATACTTTAAGGTACTCATATTCTACATTTCTTTACCATCAACCTTTACTGTGCTGTGTGTGACTACATTCCTTTCAAAGACCATAACTTTTCTACTTGCTACACACTGTAAGATTTCATTTTTTACACACACTCTTCCAGTCTCATTTTCTATGCACTGTAACTTTCATTCTTCTTCATTTAACTATTGAGTACCATCAGCTAAAAACAGTTAAAGCAATTTTCAGACCCTCTTCTCTCTTAGAAAGAACACTCAAACATCCACTGTGTTTTACTCTCTTGCAATATATATATATATATATATATATATATATATATATATATATATATATATATATATATATATATATATATATATTTTGGGTGGTCCTTAATTTTCAACTTGAACAATTTGCTTCAGCTGCTGCTGGATTTAGTTCTTATTGACCAAATAATGGTGTATGGAAATTTTCATGCTTATTAGATAAATTTCACTGGTGCCACTATTATGGCGTAATGTTAACATGCCATTGGGTTACCTAGGTCCCCTTCTTTGCAGAGTATTAACCCGTCACTGGGGGGGGGAGGTATCATGGGAATCCAACTCCCACCCATTGTTGTCTAGTTTTATGGCTTGTAATTGCTGCCAGCTGTAGCCTTCTTCACATCTGGATTCACTTGCCAGTGTTGCTCAACGACCTGGAGAAGAAACTGCTGCTGATATGCGTTCTTGGTCAACACTGGATTAAACTGTTGAATCAGTGCTACCCCTCTTTCATCCCTCTTTTAGCAGTCATTTGTTACCTGTAGCCCCTGGACGATGCCCTCATCTCCTTGTAATCCTCACGACTTTCCCATGTGGATGAATCGAATTCTAGGAATGAATGAGAAAGGTGAAGCAGTGTGAGAATCTTCTTGGTGTTACTGGTCACAAAACTTGCAATTGTTTTCTGATTCAGTGCTGTCGCCTCGAGTTCAACTGTTGCTCTCTTTAGTTGATCTTTGCTTCCTTTTTTGTTAAAGGCCATCACCATTTTTTGCTTCTGTTTAGATCAACAGTTGGATCAAGAAAGGCCTGTCCAATTAACTCCTCTGACAAATACCAGAAGTGACGACCAAATGCTTTCAAGCATACCGTTGAGATGTCCTTATCAGGATAAAGTTCCGGGATAAGCCTCAGATGGTTTGCAGGAGCTAGAGCTGCTTTTGTTGTCATGGACCATGATTTCAGGTATTGCTTCATGATGAACACAATAAACTGCTTCAGTCCTCGGCTGTGCTTCAGTGTGATGCTTGTCTGATGATGGAAACGAGAGACTTTGATGCTGTATATAACTTTAGGCATCCATCTGGCTTGATGTCAAGCACCAGAGTGCTAAAACCAAGTTCCACGGGGCGGTACACCACCCAAAATAACAATGGACAGTTCTAGTAATTCTCGAGAATCACCTTGAGGTTGGCTTTCTTGCAACTGTTTCATACAAAATGCTATGAGCTCATCACATTGCTCTATATCAATAACCGGCATTTCCTCATTGTCTTTCAAGGTCTGAAAGCATGTTATGTCAACAGTATTCCACTTGGCTTTGAAGTGCTTGAACATGTGAATGTCGGGACCATAGTATGGTTCAGTGCAAATGGCAAAGGCCTTTTGAACAAGGATCTCAAAAATGTGATGCCAACAAGCCCGGTGGAGGAGATCTTTGTGCAATTATTGTTGAATAAGGGTGCACGCTTCTGCCCTCAATCCGGTATTGCTGGCAGTGGTGTCGGATACTTTTCCTACCACACATTCAGATATACCCCAATTATTCAGGGTTTAAATGAAGACATTGGCCATGGCGCTTCCTGTCCCAGATGCCAAACTGGGTACATTCAAAAGCTTTGAAACTCCACCACCGGAGACGAGAATTGAAAGGTGTTCAGTGACATTTGCTCCTGTTACAACGGGAATTAGTTTTCCATCCCAGTGGACTACAAGTGGCACAGTTGGATGGAATGACTTCTTCAGCTATTCTACAGATTGCCTCTGACTCTTCATTCGATCTAGGCGGATACTTTGCTTGTTGATAAGATACATTGTTGGATCTTGTTCACAGGCAGAAATGGTTGCAAAAAGCAGATAGACTGCAGCGCAGTGTGAAGTCTTGGTTCGATCTAAAGCAGCAGTACCTGGAGAAGTAACAACTGTTTTTCGTGCTCATTGACGTTTCAGAGGAGGAGCTGCAGCCGAAAAGGAAGGACCTGCTATATCTGTATAATCATCACTGTTTCGTCTTCATCACTAGTTGGGCTTTATTCCAGCTCCACTATTTCCTCTCTTACAACTCGGTGACGTTCCCCATGCTCTCTCCTCTCCTGTTCAATCAGTTGTATCTCTGTCTTCATTCTTCCCGGTGGACTTTGACATGTATACCCAGCATAGACCCTCGCCTCCCCTTCTCCCTCTGAGCGACAAGATAAGTTTGACATCTATGCCCAGCATAGATCCTCGCCTCCATTTCTCCCTCTGAGCCGCAGGAAACTCCTTCACCCTTTAACTGCGGGCATTGTTTTGCCCCGACTGTCCTCTCCCGCGGGTGTTTCGACCAAAATGTAAACAAATTTTAAACCTTTATAACTCTGCACAGAATAAATCTAGAGCGAAAAATAAGGTACCATTAGAAAGTACTAACCTTCGGCTTTGCAATGATGTAGGTTTCATGATTTCATTGACTATCACTGGATGGGCAGTGCCATTAGAAGTAAGCGATCTAAAATCACTATTTTTCGCTCACACACCAATACCTTCGCTCATACACCATTACCAAATGCCAACCTCATTCTGATAATAATACTATAAACATATATGAACACTGCACATACGATAAACACCCACTCTGTGTTCACTGAGGCAGGTAAAAGGCACTGTAATTACCCGCACTTCACTGCCACATCAGCGGTGTTGTAATCACTATTTTTCGCTCACATACCATTACCAAATTACAACCTCATTCTCATAATAATACTATAAACATATATGAACACTGCACATACGATAAACACCCACTCTGTGTTCACTGAGGCAGGTAAAAGGCACTGTAATTGCCCGCACTTCACTGCCATATCAGCGGTGTTGTAATCACTATTTTTCGCTTACACACCATTACCAAATGCCAACCTTATTCTGATAATAATACTATAAACATATATGAACACTGCACATACGATAAACACCCACTCTGTGTTCACTGAGGCAGGTAAAAAGCACTGTAATTGCCTGCACTTCACTTCCACATCAGCAGCGTTGTCACTCACACAGCTGGACAGATACTGATGCGTGTTTGGTCCGGGGTGGGGTGGGGGGCCCAGGGGGTGGGAGGTGGGGCCCCAGGGGGGGGAGGAGGGAGGTGGGGGTTGGCTGGAGTGAAAGAACTTAATAGCTACTCTCCCTTGAAACAAATGGCGCACGGAAAAAACGCGGGGTATTCAAAATATTCACAAACATTCGAGAATGACACCCGTGGTTTGGTCCAGTTTTTGCAATGTCATTCTGAAATGACACCCGCGGTTAAAGGGTTAATCTGCAAGATTTTTGATGAGGTCGAAGGCATTTGTGTGTCAAAGAGATCTTTCATTTGTTTTTGGAAGTTATTTTTCTTCTCCTCTCTTTCTGTATTCTGACTCTAACTCCTCTCCAACATTCTCCATTCTTTATAGAGAGATTCGATTTTAGGGGATATGATTCTGTGGCTCAGATGCAGGAATGCGAGCTCTCTCCCAGAATCACCCTAGTTCCTCAAACAGAACACAGGCTGAATCCCTCAGTGTTCGTGTTTCTGTTCGTATCAGGTAGAAAAGTTGGATAACACTTCTCAACAAGAAGGTAACTTACTTCCAAGAAGTCTTTTACTTGGTTGGCCAACAAGCCAAATCTTGGTTATTCTCCTGCTTTACATCATTGACATTGACAATTTTGCTTCAGTCATAGTAAATAGTTCTTAATAATAACTCAAAAGGCAAAGTCCTGAGAAAACAAACAAATATGGGTGTTACTAGAATGTAGCCTCCAATGAAGTAAAGCAAATACTTTTTTCAAATTAATAAGATAATCATAACAATAATTTTGCTTAATAGGCTCAAGTTTTGGACAAGATGCAGCACTAGTAAATAACATCCAATTCGGCTAAAATTTGGTGTCTGAAGAGTTTACACCTAAACTCATAATATACACTGCCAGCAAGCAAAATGTTCCAAACTTAATTTTCCCCCTTAGTAATAAGAACCACCCTTGGGGTTTCATTCACACAGGACTTATCTTGTAAAGATCATATTACATCTTTTGTAAAATCTGCTTCCAAGAAATTAGGTGTGCCAAGTCAACTCCGTACCTTCTTTACGCCCGCACAGTTGTTGACTTTATACGTGGGTTTTGTTAGCCCCTGTGTAGAGTACAACTCACAATGTGGGGGGCTCCCCATGTACAGCTCTTCTCAATAGGGTGGAGGCTTTTCATCTCATTAACTCTACTCCTCATACAGGCTCACCTCTGTCTCTTCGCCGCACTGTTGCAGCTTCATCTCTTTTCAATCGCTACTTCAATGTTCACTGCTCCTCTGAACTGTCTGCTTGCGTCCTTCCACCTCCACGATTGGCGTGTAGCACCCGTCTAGCAGCAAACTCTCATTCATTTTCTGTCCAAGTCTCTAATGCAAGAATTAACCATTACCCCCAGTTCTTCATTTCTGCAACAGGTCAACTCTGGAACTGTCTCCCTCTGTCTGTATTTCCTGCTAGCTATGATCTCCAGTCATTAAAACGCAGTGTGTCCAGGCATCTCGAAATGATCGGATCTTGAATTTGGCTCTTTCTTGTATTGTTTTCGTTTTTTTTCTTGGAAGGAACAGTTTCTGGGCTTCTGACCTTTGACTCCTTCTTCCTAGCATATATATATATATATATATATATATATATATATTGTGCGTGTGTGTGTGTGTGTGTGTGTGTGTGTGTGTGTGTGTGTGTGTGTGTGTGTGTGTGTCTGTCTGTAAAGCAACTATAGAGGCATGATACTTCGTTATTTCAGTTTCACCTTCAAATTAAACCATTCAGTTAGTTTATCCTCCACATACACTGCCACTTTGCCCACTCATACGTATTTCTCACAACATATTAACAATTTTCCAATTCGTCGATGCACTTTCAATAATTTCACGTTGTTCATCCAACTGCTGTGTCATAAGCTTTCTATAGGTTCATTAGGGCAGCATGCAAATTTTTTCCTCTCTACCTACTTAGCTGTTAATCATCTTAGAAAGGATGTCTCATCTTCATACCGCCTTTTTTTTTCTTAAACCTCATTGTTTCTCTCCCACTATTACTTTGACGTTCTCCCATACTCGGTCGACAAGTGTCCACCCATATATGTTTCCTGTGTGATTATCGCACACATCTCTTTGGTCTTTCACTTTGCATAGGGGAACAAGTAAGAGTATATCTGGGTCGGTATTTATCACAGTCCTTATGATTTTTCACAACCAAGCACTAACTTCTCCCAGATCGCTCAAAGTTGTGCAAAGTTCCCAGGAGTTATTTACCAACGCTCCCAGAGAATCTTGCAAATGTGATTATGAATACTCGCAGGACTTGCTTGTGAGTGTGAAAACGCTACCCTTAACGAAAATGCGCCACATGTAGGTCGTAAAATAATCTTGTCTGATGGTTATTTAGTACAAATATTGGATTCAACTTCAACTGAGAGTACCAATAAGCAAATGTTGACTTTATGTCGATTTTCCGAGATTTATCGATATTTATAGTCCAATATACAGTTATTACTGGCAACAACATATCGTTTCAGTCTGAACGCTTCACTTTTGTGTACTCTCACACAAAATAAACAGTGATTATCACCGCAGAAGCATACATCAATTCAATGTGAGATGTACTGTATATGCAGCACTCTTCCCAGCCCCATCCACTTGCTGCTTCTTATTGTTGGTGTATTATATTAACATTCTTATACATGAATCAATTAAACTCGAGAAGTCATACTTTAACTTCACACTGCTCCGATCACGGTGTGACATAACCAACCAAGCAAATAGCAGGCATTGTACCGTAAAAATAGCCCATAGGAGTAAGCATCGAGCTGTACAGCGTACAGTATTTCTAACAGTATATAGTAGAACTGTCAGATATGTTCTTAATGCTGCCTGACTCGATATTTTAGTCACATCCAACCAATGACTCCATCCACCCCGTTTAGGAATACTTGTACCTCAGTGCTCAGTGAGAGTGGTTTAGAAAGTGATGCAAAAGATAAACGTCAATATATCCATAAATCATACTTATTAATTTGAAAAAGGATTTGTGAGAAAAGTAAACATCATGTAATATTCTTTGCATTCTAGATTATCTTTGAATTTACTAAAATGGAAGAACTGGGGTTAATGTAATACATTATACAAAAGCTTAATAAAAAGAGTGTTAATAAAAAATATAGAAATTTTAATGAGTGAAGAAAACTTTTCTATTAGAACAGTATTAGGCACTGTGTTCAAAATTGCCGTAGATTATACAATAATAGAACTGTGAGCTGAAAGAAATGCATTGAAGGAAAGCAATATGAAATTACTAACAACACATGTCTCTACGAGGGCGAAAATTCCGTGAACGACGAATTCGTTGTTGTTGTAGTCGATCGGCCATCTTGCCTTTTTAGAGCTTGTGAAATCTTCCAAGTCATTGTGACAGCTACCCGCTACTCACAGCTGGGACCCCGAGATGTGAAAATTCTCAACGCTTGCGAGACTTTATAAATAGTTCTTGGGAGTTTTCACAAGTTTATGAACTTTCACAAGATTTATGAATGGTCATAAGGAATTAGGAGCGTTGATAAATACCGACCCTGACTTCCTGTCCTCTTGACTTCTAGTTTCCTCCCACCTCACACTGCACAATCTTCCATATCCATTCAGTCGCTCTCTCCCTGGGATTTTAATATTTCACAAGCCATACTTTCCAGTTCTGGTACGTTGTTTTGATTTTCTTCAATGCAGAACCCACGCCTATCCTAATTATAATCCATTCTCTCTCTCTCTCTCTCTCTCTCTCTCTCTCTCTCTCTCTCTACTTCTACCAACCACTTAAGCTTGCAGTCCTTTCATTCAAGAGCTCCATAAAATATGTTGTCCATCTGTTTACTTTCTTCACTAACAGTCGTTTTTAAATTCTGTCTTCCTGCTATTGCCCTTATCATGTTGTCTTGCTTTCTAGGCCTCCTTCTAAAATAGTTTCTTAAATTTCCTCCATTTTACAATATTACTCCAAATTCTTCATTTACAGGTACTGTTATTCCCAATGTCTTCACCTCTCTCATCTTTTCTTGCCATACAACCTCCACAAGCTCCATTCTTCCACTTCTCGTTCAGTAACTAATTTTTCTTTTCCTTTCCGAAGCACATCTCACCTTTATTCTGCCATGCTTTTCCTTTCATTCCCTTACTGATACTTATCCAACAGACTACCTCATATGCTCCACAGAGTTCTTCTGTGAAGTTTCTACATATACTTTCATCTCCACCACCTGCTCCAAATCATATTTCCTCAGTCACTTTTGTAGTCCATCTTTCTATCACTATTTTACACCTCATGCAGTCTTTTTTTTCTCTCTTTCCAGGAACTATGTTTTCTTGCCTTCCTCTGACTCTGTTCTCCCATTGTGTTTGCACCTGTCGTTGAATGACACCTCAAACTCGAGATTAGGCAATGCACTCCTCAAACAGCTTTAACCTATAGTGTCAAACACAAACTTTCTCATTCAATCACCCAAACACACCTTGTCAAAATTTGCCTAATGTTTACTTTGATCTCCACCCATCCTCCTTATCATTTATTATGCATCATGTAGATTATACAAAAGGATCAACTTGTGGCTGATTTTTTTTTCCAATTCCTTCTCTCACAGAAGTTGTCCTTGTCATTCACTTAAGAGGATACACACACTGACCAACAGCCCTATCCATTATAACTTTCACCACTTTTCCATTCGAATTTCCAATCAGTGAAACTCACTACTGTACTCACAGATTTCTCTAGGCATGCTTCTATATCCGCCCTAAACTCATCATTCACTCCAATTGTTAGGCTTTTGCTGCTCGGCTATAACTGGTTTCTCTCTTTGTGAATATCGTGACCTCAGTAACTTAACATTACCAAGAGATGAAGTATTTAACAATTTCCTACATCATTTTTCGAAAACCTACCTGAAATGTTTTCAAATACATTACTAATGAATTGCATTTAGAATTCAAACACATTTTCAAAATGGGTAATGAGTTTAGTTTTTAAATATTTTTGTATGTGAAGTAATGTACTTAGTGATTAATTATACTGAAAGTATTTCGTGACCATCACTGCTGGTGCCTCATCCTCAAGAACGTCCAGTTTCCCTGGTGGACAGGACACACACACACACTCATACCTACTGTAGACATAGAGATAGCCTTCAGCTGACAGATATTGTGTGTGTGTGTGTGTGTGTGTGTGTGTGTGTGTGTGTGTGTGTGTGTGTGTGTGTGTGTGTGTGTGTGTGTGTTTTATGCAATGAAAAAAGAACCAAAGGCCAGGAGCCTGTAAACTGTTTCCTCCAAGAAAAAAACAAACAAACAAGAGAAGAGTGCCAAATTCAAGAACTGTTCGTTTTGAGAAGCCAAGACACACTGCATTTGAAATACTGGAGATCATAGGTAGTAGGAAATACAGAGGGAGACAGCTTCAGAGTTGACCTGCTGAATACATGAAGGACTGGAAGTAATGGTTAACGTTTGCATCACAGAGTTGGACAGAAGAGGGATGAGAGTTTGTTTATGGACGGGTGATACACGCCTGCCTTAATAGAGGAACGATGGAAGCTGACAGTTCAGATGAGCAGTGACCACTGAAGTAGCGATAGAAAAGAGATAAAGGTGCAACAGTACGGCGAAGATATAGAAGTTGAAGGGAGCTAATGAGAGGAGGAGAGTTGATGAGACGAGAAGCTTTTGACTCCACCTTGTTGATAAGAGCTATACGTGGGGAGCCTCCCCACACATTAAAGCTGCACTCTACACAGGGGCGAATAAAACCTTGTATAAAGTAAAAAACTGTACAGGGGTAAAAAGGCACGGAGTCGGCTTAGCACACCAAATCTCTTGGAAACAGATTTTAGGAGAGAGGTAATATGTTCTTTTCAAGATAAATCCCGAGAGAATGAAACTCCAAGTATGTTTAAAGATGATGTAGTATTAAGCTGGATATTGTTAAAAATTAGAGGGTACTCCTGTGGAAGATTTTGTCAGATTGATAGGTTCTGAGTTTTTGATGCATTAAAGACAACAAGATTACTCTTACCCCAGTAAGAGATATAAGCCAAGTCAGACATTAGATGTGTCATAGCCTCATCCCTAGCTTGTTGAAGTAACTGCTGGGATGGACGTTGCGGAAACCGAATGGATAGGTGAAGGGTGGAGTCACCGGTGTATGAGTGGATAGGGTTAGAGATACAGCTTAGAAGGTCATTGATGAACAAAAGAAAGAATTGGTGCTAGAACAGAGACCTGAGGGACACCACTATTGATAGCTCTAGGAAAGGAATGGTGGCCTTGTACAGAAGCAGCTATAGAATGACCAGAAAGGAACCTAGAGATAAAGGCACAGATAGAATGATAGAAACCATAAGAGGGCAGTTTTGGAAATTAAAGATTTATGCCAAACCCTATCGAAAGCCTTTGAGATGTCAAATGCAATGGCAAAGCTTTCGCCAAAGTCCCGAATGGAGGATGACCAGGAGTCTGAAAGGTAGGTGAGAAGATCGCCAGTGGAGCGTCCCTGGTGGAACTCAAACTGACGATCGGAAAGAAGGTTGTGACAGGAAAGATGCTTTAACACTTTTTTTTTTGTTAAGAATAGACTCAAAAACTTTTGAACTACAGGATGTTAAAGCAATTGAGAGATACTTACAGGGCTGGGAATTATCACCTTTCTTTGTGACAGACTGAATGAGAGCAAACTGCCAGCAAGAAGGAAAGGTACAAGTTGACAGTCAAAGGCGAAAGAGTTTACCAAGGCAGAGTGTAAGGACAAAAGCACAGTTCTTGGGGACAACAGGGGGGACCCCATCAGGCCCATATGCCTTTTAGTATTGATGCCAGTTATGGCAGGGTTGTCATCCACCTGCTTATAGACAGACATACTGTAGAAAGCCATGCTTACTATAGTTACTTTTCAGATCGAACGCATCATTCACATCGGATCAATCAGTCTTTCCATCGGTTCTCATTCTACAGTAGATAATAGTCGTTTGGTGCTGGACTTTCAGGGAGTTCAGTGATGATTATGTTAGGGGGCACCCTTACTGTGTTCTGGCAGCTCAACAAAAGGGCTCCAGTCACATTCAGCACAATTGTACAGTGATTTATACTGTTTGTTCCACCTGCCTTTTCCAGTATGGCTGCCATTATCACACTTATTGTGTGCAATTGTTCAAAGAAGGGAATGAAGCATACAGCTAGAATACGACAGTACAAGGCATACCACAGATAACAGGGAACAGCACATCATCACAACACAGCTGTTTCGAACACTATAAAATGTGTAACACAATTATATGTTGAGTGGTGGAACCCTTTTGAATAATTAACAGGTATTACTTAAATTTTTTAGTCAATTCTTAAAAAAAAAAAAAAAAAAGGACCTTTCCTATCACAACCTTTCAGAGAGTCAATATGGGTTCTGCCAGGAATGCTCCACTGGCGATCTTCTCACCTACATTTCAGAGAATTGGTCATCCTTCTTTCGGGACTTCGGCGATAGCTTTGCCATTGCACTTGACATGTCAAAGGCTTTCGACCGAGTCTGGCATAAATCTTTAATTTCCACGAGCTTCTCTCTTACGGATTTTGTCCTTCTATCTGTACTTTCATCCCTAGCTTCCATATGGTCGTTCTATAACTGCTGTTGTAGGCAGCCACCATTCTTCTAGAGCTATCAATAATGGCGGTCCTCAGAGCTCTGTCTTATCACCAGCTCTCTTCCTTCTATTCATCAATGGCCTTCAAAGCTGTATATCTAACCCTATCCACTCATACACTGATTACTCCAACCTTCATCTTTCCATTCACTTCCCGCAGTGCCCATCTTAGCAGTTACTTCAACAGTCGAAGGATGAGGCTATGATACACCTAATGTTCGACTTGGCTCACATCTCTGATTAGGGTAAAAGTAATCTTGTTGTTTTTAATGCATCAAAAACTCTGCTCAAACACTTTTCAGTCTGACAAAATCTTTCGCAGGGCTATCCTCTAATTTTTAACAATATCTAACTCAGTCCTCCTCCATCTTTAAACATACTTGGAGTTACATTCTCTCGGGCTTTATCTTGAAATGATCATATTATAGCTTTTATAAAATCTGCCTCCATGAGATTAGGTGTGCTAAGCTGACTCTGTGCTTATTTTACCCCGGCACAATTGTTAACTTTGTTCACGGGTTTTGTTCGCCCCTGTGTAGAGTACAGCTCTCATCTGTGGGGAGCCTCCTTACATACTGATCATCTCAACAAAGTGGAGTCAAAGACTTCATCTAATTAACTCTCCTCCCACTGCTGGCTCCCTTCAACCATCTGTCTTTTTGCCGCACTGTTGCATCTTTATATCTTTTCTATTTCTACTTCAATGGTCAATGCTCCTCTGAATCGTCTGATTGCATCACTCCACCACTATGGTGCGCGTGTAGCACCCATCTACAGTAGCAACAAGCTCTCATCCCTTTTCTGTCCAACTCTTCAATGCAAGAGTTAATTGTTACTCCCAGTTCTTCAGGTATGGAACAGGTTAACTCTGGAACCATCTCCCTTTGTCAGTATATCCTACTACCTATGATCTCCTGTTTTTCAAACGCAAAGTGTCCAGGCATCTCGATATGAACGGGTCTTGAATTTGGCTCTCTGCTATCTTGCTTTTGTTTCTTCCTGGAGAGAAGAATCTTGTGGGCTCCTGGCCTTTGTGTCCTTCTTTCTTGCATTTAAAAGTGGCATTTCTAAAACTTCGTGACCATATTTCTGAATGACAACCAAACTGACAATTACAATGCAGTTATCTCGAAAACTATTGTAGCTGCTGCAGGTCGCTGCACATCAGTGCAAAGGTCATTAAAGTTTAATGGGTACTACTTAAATGGCATTTCTCAAATTTCATCACCATATAGCTGAACAATACCAAAAAGCTCTCAATTATCCGCCGAAACTGTGTAAGCTCGGAAACTGTTCAAGTTACAGCAGAGCTATGCACATAGTTGTTCAGCTTATAGGTAAAGTAACAGGTTTCATTTAAGGGACTATCCTCAAAATTCGTCACCATAATGCCGAATGATTACACAGGTACTAGATGCGGGAGCTTCAGGGTCCGTCAGTTCATGCCCTTGGTGTAGTGTGGTGTGGTGTGGTGTGATGTGGTTTCACTTAAGTCACTGAAGTCAACAGGAGTGAATCAGTTTGAGTCTAGCAATCATCAGTGAAAAATAGAGTCGCTCTTCAAGTTGTTACCACATGTAGAAGGGCTCGAAAGAGCGCTGCCGATACCGACACTGGTCTGTCCTAAGACATTATTACTACAATGAACTTACATTGTTGGACAATTTATTAGAATACAGAAAGTGTTGCTTAAGCGAATTTTCTTAGTTTTCAGAACATGCTAATGAAACGGTCGAAAGATTACCAAACTGAGCACAAAAAATAAATTAAGGTACGATTGATACTACTGTATGCACTACGATACAAACGATAACCTGCAGCACATTAGCATGATGATCCAGAGCCACTTAATTGCGTTTATGCATTTTCTGGAATGAAGTTGATCATTTCAAAGTGTACATCAGTATCAGGAAAGTGCGATGACTCACAAATCTTTAAGCTGAAATGAAAACGTTATCTGCCATTCTTGCTTGACCAAATAATTCCACCGTTTTATAATGTGGAATGCTTAAATTTGATATATTCTGGATTTATCACCCAATGTTAGTATGTACATGTTCTAAGTATACTAATATTCATCGCTTAATTTTGTGAGAACTGTGAGTGGTATCATGAGATGGTGATGGTAATAACAACGACGCAGTTACATGGTTAAGGCATATAACGGCACCACTCTCCTTCACTTCATCGCGTGTAAAAAATGTCCGTCCTTCCATCTTGGTTCCGGTTGGTGTGTTTGGATATCATTCGTTATAATTTCTAATATTTAGCTTCCCAGAATAAGGTCCTTCAGGCGGGTTGTCCAAAGGCAATAACCATCCTTTTCCCTCACCGCTTTTCTCCTCTACCCACATTTTCTTATTTTTCGTTTCCTCCACCACCACCACCACCTCCACTTCCTTCTTATACCTACTCTTCTTATCCAAGTTCCTCCTACTCCTTTTACTTCCTTTCCTCATTCATGTCTCCCTCTGTTACCTCTTACTCCTCTTCCTTCTCATCATTTATCACCGTCATCGTTCTTCTTTCTTCCTCCCTTCTTCTTTTCTGTCTCCACGTACCTCCTACTCCTGATTTATTCCACTACTCTTCCTTCCCCTCCTCCCCCGTCTTCTTCTTCTTCTTCTACTACTGCTACAACTACTACTACAATTACTACTACTACTACTACTACTTTTTCTTCTTCTTCTTCTCCATCATCATCATCATCATCATCTCTCTGTCTCTCCTCCATTCTTAACCTCTCTCCCCCCCCCTTTTTTCCCCTTTCTCCTCCTATTTTCCGGTCAGCTGGTTGTCAGAGGAAAAGGAAAGTTGAGTGGGTAGGAAGCCGTTTTTTTTTTTTTTTTTTTTTTGTGAAGGTTAATCTTTTCTCTTATCATTCAGGATGAAATATTATGGTAAAATATAGTGTGTGTGTGTGTGTGTGTGTGTGTGTGTGTGTGTGTGTGTGTGTGTGTGTATCCCTCTCTTCATGCATGACATTATTCTTTTTTTTTCTATGTTTCGTCTCTTTATTCTTTTCCACTTTCTACTCAGTTTTTCAGCAGATTCTTTCTTCATCTATTTTGAATCTCCTTACCTTTCCTCATTTTCTCATCACTATATGCCTCCCTTTACCTGCCTCATCTTTTCTCCATCTCTCTACTTCTTCTTCCTGTTCTCGTTTTTTCTCATAATGTTTCCCTTTTATTTGTTTGCCTCCAGTTGCTCACTTTTCTCTGCCATCATCTTTCTTCTTTTTTTTTATCACTGGATTTTCTTTTTCTATTTTCCGGACTTTTCATCTTCATCCATCTCTTCTTTTCTCAACTGTCCTATTGTTTTGTTCCTTTAACTTATTTTGCATTGCCTTCTACATCATTCTCTCCTCTTTATTCTTCCTTCCTTCATCCCTCCCTTAGTCTTCCAGTCTCCACTGTAAATTCCTTTAGCTCTTCACCATTTATCACCATGCAATCTTTTCGTATCTCTGCATCTCTCTTCCCAGTTCCTTTCCCTTTGATATGCTCTCAACTCTATCTCCGCTTTTCAATTACATCCATCGACTTCTCTTTTCCATCCTCATCTTCCATTTGTCCCACTTTTTTCTTCAGTACCTTTGCTTTTGCCTATGCAGTCCCAACTTTATTTTAGCCTCCTCTCTCTCCCTTCCCCAATTCTTTTCCCTTTACTTCGTTCTGTTCCCGGCCCTGCACCTTGTAGACTTTACCTTTACCTTTAATTTCTGACTCCACTTCGCTATACTTCCGTCAAATTACCCTCCTCTTCCTCCATCTCGATTTCACTTTCCCCCCTTCTCTTTCTTCAGTCCCTCTCTGTCTTCCTGTCTCTAATACTATTTCTTGCTGTTCTAAATTCCACATTCCTCTCTCTCTCTCTCTCTCTCTCTCTCTCTCTCTCTCTCTCTCTCTCTCTCTCTCTCTCTCTCTCTCTCTCTCTCTCTCTTATTCACTTTTCACATTTTCGTTTCCTTTAGACTTTCCTTTTCCCTTCCACTTATTATTTTTTTTTCTGACTCCGTTTCCTCACTTTTTTATTCCCTCTTCCCTTCTTGCTTCACTCTTCTTCTTTCCATTTCAGTCCCATTTCCTCTGTCCCTTCCTCACTTTTCCTGTCTCTAATATTCTACAACCTTTGGCTTTGAGTTACCTAGTCTTTTCAACACCTCGCCCCCTCCATCAACCCATTCAATTTTTCTATTTCATTTTTCGCACCATTAACCCTTTCAACTTTTCTGTTTCATTTTTCCCAGCTTCCCTACACTTTCTTTAACTGTCCATATCACCATCTCTGCATTTGAGCAAAATACGCGTTATTAAGATCTTGTTTAGGTTTAATGTTACCGTTATATTGATGCTACTGACGCCAAGGGTTGAGTTGAGTTACACAATACTTCAGCAAATCTGCAACTTACTTTCCCACACAACGATAGTAGTTACTATTCACCTTAATTTAAGTAACTACTGCTTATTACCCCAGCATAATGTACTCGATTCATTCAACTATTTCATACATCACCTGGTAATTTCCCAGCTATAAGGTTTTATTTATGGATAGGTTAGTCGTTCCATTTTTACGAAAAATCCGTATCAGCTTTTATGTATTGTACTGTTTCCTTTATCTTTATCTTTTTTTGTTGTTGACCAGCTGATGGATAGTGATGGAGGATATGAAGTTTTTATACGAATTCTTCATAACAACCTATTTCAATGGGGATAGCACTGAGTTGATATCAATGCATAAACGATGGTTGGCAGACAACGCAAAATAAAATGCAGAATACCCATGTATCGATTCAGCATGAGTACTAGTGGGCCTCGAAGTCTGTCTCACATTTCTGCATCTAAATGATGAGGAGACATCACAAAATTATGATGCTTCCTTTCGGTTATCCACATTCCAAACCATTAAAAAAAAATCTTAATGAGCAGCTGCCCCCACGCGGGAAACTGTGTCCTGCCAGGATGGACTGAGGCCTTCCTCATAGGGTGCAGGGCAGGAAAAACAAGATTTGTTCCCAGGCAGGAGGTGCATGTGTTTCTGTACACCCAGAGCAACTGTGTCACCATGGGAAGGCACCTCTCCACTGTCCTAATGGAGTTCCCCAGGGCTCCGTTCTTTCACCCACATCCTTCAACCAATGCATGCATGATATTCCTACCCCCCAACCACCCACAAGCATTCCCTCATATGCAGATGACATCATCATAACAACCCCAAACCATATTGCAGACAGTCTGCACACTGAAAAAAAAAAAATGCAGGCTTTGGTCAAAGACAACAGGCTGACTATCGCCACAGCAAAATCCACCACACTTACCACCTGCACCAAGCATGAATACAGGGACTCCTCTCACATCACACTTAACAATGAATGTTTGCCACTCACACACTCTCCACTAAGATCCTTTAACTGATATATGAAACTAAACTCACCTTCAAGGACCAGGTACAAGGCATATCTTGATATCAAAGGAAGTAACAAATGACAGTCTTGATGGTGAGTGTTTTATTCTTGAATATGACAGTCTGTGGTCCCCCTAAAATATCTGCCCATGGCTAACTGTATTTCCTAGATATAAATTGGCATGAGAAAGAATGCACCTGCAATAATGCCAAATCTGCAGTATCTACTTGTGAGAAAAAACACTTCAGGAGAATTTTGTCACAAAGGTTCTCAAAGTCCATTAAGTCATGTTTACACCTAGCCAACCTGAATTTTTTTTACAGAATTGCAATATATTACAGATAATATATCTGTCATTGGTTCGGTCATCCATATGTGGCTACTGATGCAAATAGAGAGAGAGAGAGAGAGAGAGAGAGAGAGCAACTGAGATTTAATTTAAAAAAAAAATTTGACAAATAATACAGACTGTGGAGGCCTGTATAACAACTATGTAATAGAAAAGGGGAAGGAAACAAATCATATGCGTACAAAATCATGGAAATGTGAAGATTTGTAAATATATAGAGAAAATATAATAAATGAAACACCAAAAAATTGGAACATAAGCTGTTAAGCAAAGCATCACTCGGTATCCCTCCAACAAACTTTGCACACGTTCTCGCCGTACAACCACCATGACAATGTTTATTGTGTGTTGAAATTAGATTTAAGATAAACTAAGTCGACCCCATATGACCTTGACCTTTGGCCCCTTGACCTTGCCTACCTAATCAGTTCATTGTCCCTTGTTACTGTATAACTGACAAAAGTCTGGTCAAAATCCATTGGATGGTTCAGAGGATATTGCACCAATAAATATATGATCTTGATTTTCTACCCCTTGAACTTATTAGCCTATTCAGTTCATCATCCCTTCATATTGTATCACTGAAAGAAAGTTTGATCGCAATCCGTTGAGAGATTCAGGAGTTATAGTGCCCACACCCATTTGACCTTGACCTTTGACCCTTGACCTAGCTGACCTAATCAGTTCATCGTCCCCTCATACTCTATCAGTGGATAAAGTCTGGGCCAAATACGCAGAGGGTTTCAGGAGATATTGCGTCCACAATGATAAACAATGTTGAATGTCCTTGATCTATGACTCTTTGACCATGTTGACCTAACCATTTCATTTCCCTTCATACTGTGTCACTGACAAAGTAATGTTTCGTCGAAATTCTTCAAGGGGTTCAGAAAATACTGAGACCACAAGGATAAACTAAGTCGACCCCATATGACCTAGACCTTTGACTTCCAAATCTAGCTGGCCTAATCATTTCGTCATCTCATACGGCATCAGTGACAAAAGTTTGGTGGACATTTCAATGGATTCAGGAGACATCATGTCCACAAGATTGTTTCAGATGCACAGACCAATCACTTAATACCTCCTTGACCATAGGTTGATGAAGGCATAATAATGAAGAAGCAGAAAACCTCAATCAAAACTATATAACAAGCCCCCCCCTCTCCTAACACTCACACATTGGAGGTGTCCTCAAAGAGAAATGATCAGTTCATCAAACTAGGGTTAGAGAACATTACCTAGCCCTTCTCAGCTATCAGCTTAAATTTGTGTTGGAAACAGCCACAGGTGACATGTGTCCACCTAGTAGAATGGACTCAGACAACTCAACACACTTAATGGAATACTGTGCAGCAAATGCCACATTAACCCACCCCGTCCTGACCGATTTTCCACCACTGACTCCCTCCAATCCCGACCAATTTTGGAAAAAAATTTTTTTGGCTCAAACCTCCGCTTTTGGTGAGAAACATCGAAAATTCATAGAGAAATCGCTCACCTGAGGTTTAAAATACTCGTTACAGGTTGCAGTACCCCTTACCTTACTGGGTTTTCTATCAGTCTGGCTCCAAAGAAAACGAGCTCTATGGGAGGGTAACTATTCCACTCCACTTATAAACAGTATGTATTTATTTATTTGGTACGAATTTATATGTAGTACAAGAGTATATTGGTTTTCACACATTAATATAGGCAATATAAGCATTGTTTCGCTCATCAAACACATCAACATACCTGACCTTTCTTGGCGACATTACCTGATCATCATTTCTGACTGTTTCTTCCTCTAATGCTATGTTAACATTGTCCTCCACATTGTCATCGATTGGGGAATCACTCTGGCCCTTACATGTCTTTACTGGCCAGGTCACTGATAACAGGTGAATTGCCGAGACAGTGGCATGCAGGGGGGGTAAGGAGGTCATGCGGGGTAAGGCATCTTGTAGAGGAAGGTGTCCTGTGTATACATACCAAAAATCACGCACGAAAATTTAAAATTGTCCAAATTAGGGACCTTGCAATTGATGCGCATTTATGTATGTCAATGGGACTGACAGTGACAAAACGTGTGGAAATATATATACGTCAACGGGATATGGCGGGTTAAGACACAGGCACAACATGAATAGTGTAGGTAAGTTTTGGTACAACCTTATAGGGTCAGTTGCTTTCCGGTGATTAATGGGTCTGCGCAGTTTGGTGGACCATGGCTAAGCAACAATAACAACAAGAACATTCTAACCAAGTGCCATTTTTCCATAGGTCAATATTTACCAACCATCGTTGATGCATTGACTAAAACTCACTGTCACTCAAATTGCGATAGAGAGCCGAAGTACCGGTATAAATTTTTAGATAAACCTAGGTAAATAATGAGTATTTCAAATGCATGGACATAATTATTTCATGTGTTGAAATTCACACATTGGCATCTCCTGACGTAGAATTTTCCAATAGGAAAATAGATAGTGGTCCAATATCATTATTAATAAAAATGGTTTTAGTTTTCATGTAAAACAGTTCCAGCTCCATAAAGTATCATTATGTTAATTTCGTGAAGAAATATATTATTTTTGTAATTATCCACATAAATAATAATGAAATAACTGGTAACTCCGACCAGGTAGGAGGAAAAGCCACGAACTGACAGGCACTCGTGACGAGTTCATGAGAAAACCTCATAAGACGGTTGTTAATTTGACCACAGTATTATACTGCCCAGAGGACACGCAATTTTGGGATTCAGCCCTTCATCCTGGATTCGACATCTTAACCCCTACACCGCGGGCATGTTTACCGATGTTTTGCGTGTGCCGCGGGGTTTTTCGGGCTCCGACAGACTCTCAAAAAATATTTGCCAAAAATCAGTTATTAGTCCTAGAATATTAAAATTACATATGCTTATGGCACATACATTCAGCTTTCTCCTGGAATGTTTGTTGAGCCTTCGTCAGTTACCGTAGGACTTGTGGAGACCTCTGAAGTTGGGTAACGAAGTCTCCAATTTACACTTCCCGAAAACCCGTAATATGATAACCACAGCCAGATATTAACACTATAAACACTACTCTATGATTTTCAAGTAGTTTGGGATCCATACTCCAAAAAAAAACCCACTGTGAAAGCAATGAAAATTACGAGTGCATCTGACCGTCGAACTGGCACTAGTTCGCTCTTGGTACTCTGTCATTTATTATTCATAAAACCCCTCACACTTTATATTTCTATTACTATATAACACTTATATATATCTACAGTCTTTATCCATAAGTTTCCTTCAGTAGTATTAGTTTATTGTCACTGTAGGGATTCAATTTCTTTCAGTAAAATACGTAGCATTCACTTTCTCGTCCTGTATACTAGCATTGAGAGTGATTGTCACTTTCATCTTCACTCTCATAACTCATAGCATTCAGACATGCTAGAGTGAAACTTTCACTTTCATTACTCCTAGGGTATATACTCGTATTCTTATAATACTACTCATTTACATTTCTATTTACGTTCTTTACTTTATTTACGTTATTTACATTTCTATTTTATTTACACTGTGTTATGCACTGTCACTTGAAGTAACTTATAAAACTATTTTCCATTGTTCACGTATATTTACATTCATTACTTTCACTTGCTGTTTACACATTATTTACACATTATTTACAATTCCACTTGCACTGTTTTACTCAATAGAAAGATCGTAGTCACTCTTTCATCAATTGTCAGCCCTTTACCTCTTTCCACACGAGGTTTAGTAGGGGGTAAAGGTCACAGGGCCCTTTGCATGGGGGTGAAAAAGTCCCTGAAGTCAGCAAGAAGAAACATACGTACCCCCACTTCGGAAGATGAGAGTAAACTGATAACGGAGGGCCGGGGTAGAGGCCTACTTAGGGGATATTCAGTGCTACCAATGTTAGCTCTTGAAACAGCTATGTATAGCACTGAAATGATTGGCAGGAAATCTAGACAATACATTATAAATTAGGTAGTTCCAGGTGAATGTAAATATCACTTAGGCTTCTCCCTTCCCTCCTTACATGTATATTTATTACGAAAATAGATTATACGGCATATTTCAAGGGGAAGAAAACAGCGAAAATTAGCGAACGAGTGCACGTGAGGTGTTGTCAGGTGATAATTAGCCAATTCCAGGTGTATGGCACTCTCACTTACCTTATTTCTTTCTTGTATATATTATTTGGTATAAGAATAGGACATAGGGCTTATTTCAATGGATGAAATCAGTGAAAAATTCCAGGGAAGATTTACTTAGCGTAGCACGGCCGGGCAGGCGAGAGGATAGGGTAATGGAGGGGCAGTAGGGAGGGGAGTCAAGAGCGGGGTGAAATGGCTAAATTGTCAACAATGGATGGGAGTACAGATGATATTAGGAGTGCTGACTAGTGTTGGACTTTGGCAGTACTGATAGATGATACAAGCCCCCACTTGGAAGCCCGGGTGAATTCAAAATAACACAGAATCACAAAAGCAACGCCCCGCGGTATGATCCCTTGCTCCCAAGCGTCACGAAAGTGACGCCCCACGGTTAAGGGGTTAAGCAACCACCCCTGAGTCAAAGAGTTAAGACTTGCTGTGTTCATTGCCCAAGAAAACAGAGTGCTTGATTAACAACCGGAGTGGTCAAGAGGAGTTAGTTGGCCTATCATAGTCACCCTCTAACAAAATAACTACAAGGGGGTACGTAATTAGACAAGAGAGAGAGAGAGAGAGAGAGAGAACCAAATAGCAGCAAAGTAGGAGGGTAGGAACTTGAGAACGGAAGAGGCTATAAGAATCTAAGTGAGAGTAATATGTGGAAGAATAAATGAACTTAAAATGATAATAGAATGAGGAAGATAACAGAGTGATAAAACTCTGAAGCAGGAAGAAGCTTAACGAATATGAAAAGTCAAAAAGGAGGAAAGAGAGAGCGTGGGAGAATGTGAGAGATATGGGACCTACAGAGGTTATACACACAATATAGTGATACGGTCGGGTGGAATTGTCTTTATACTCTTACTCGTTTACTCTATTGTTCTCGCTTTTAAGTTGCACCGTTTCATTCCCCCCCCCCTCTTTCTCTCCCTCCCTCTCTCTCTCTCTCTCTCATATCCACAATCGTCATCATCCATTTTAAGCCAAACATCCAGGTCAGGTAGGGGGAGGGACGAAGGAAGGCGGGAGGGAAGAAATGAAGGATGGTGGGAGGGAGTGGGGTGAGGGAGAAAGGCTAAAGAGGATATGGATGTAGGAAGGAATGAAGGAGGGAAATGGTAGGTAAAATGGGAAGAAGGTAGTGCTGTGATGCTAACGCGTGGAGGGAAAGGAGAAGAGAGAGAAGGAGGGAATGTGAGTGGAAAAACATTTAAAGGAGACGGAAAGAAAAAGAGGGTAATGGAATTAGGGAGTAATATGCTGAGCCTAGAGGGATGGAGGAAGGAATGGAGGAAAGAAGCTACATAAAAGAGCAAGAGAGAAGGAAGACAGGAGGGAGGGAGCGAGGAAGGAATTAAAGTAAGCTGGGTGACAATTGAAAAGAGTAAACTTTAGAAGAGAAACAAGAACAAGGTGAATTAAAGGAAGACTTATCGAAAGGCAGGCCGGTATGACTGAGGAGAGGAAAAGGACGCGAACGATGAAAAGAAAGTTGAAGAGGAATAATGGAAGGGAAGCAATTGATGTTAACCCGGCAAGAAAGATGAAAATGAACGGGGACAGGAGACAATGAAACAAAACGGTGAAGTGAAGGTGAGGGCTGATACTATGAGGTTCTTAGCCGCAGTGCTCATCTGCTTAGGTGAAACCTTTGGGCAAGTGGCGGGTTATTTACTCACTGCCTTGGGATACAAAACCACTGTGTCATCCTGATTATCAGTTACTTCCTCCAGGTGTTATACTTGGTACCCATTTTATCCAACAAAACCAAAAATGGACAACTCAGCCGAGTGGTGCAGAGAGAGAAATAAATAAAACTGCCCAGAGGAAATGATAACAGAAGTGAAAGTGAAAACACTGGGAAGGGAATATGAAGGAAAGCAGTTACAGGAAAAGAAGGAAGAAGGACGTGAAAATATGACATGGAAAGGGAAAATGATAGAGTACTGAATATAAATCAAAAGGAACTCAACCAGTGGTAGGAATATGGAAAGAAAGCCAGAGCGAATAAAGAAGGATGGATGGAAGAAAAGATGAGGTACAAAGGGATGGAAGGGTGTGAGACGACAAATTATGACCAAATTCACCCTGCCTGGGTGTCAGAAAAGCTGCAGTTGATACGAAGGACCATTGCTGGAAAGAGAGAGAGAGAGAGAGAGAGGGAGGAGGTAGTGAAGATAAGAGGAAACCAGAGATAGGATGGTGAGGAGGCAAAAGAGGGTAATATACTTGAGGATTAATAAGAATACTACAAAGAAAAAATAAATGGAACCCGTAAGCAAAATGGAAGGAAAGAGCGAGAGAAGAGGAGGAGTAGGACGGTAGTAGTAATATGCAAGGATTAACGGAAGGAGAAAGTTAAAAAGTGGATGGGACTGGGAAGGGGGAATGGGCATAAGAGGACAGAGGGAATGAGGGAAACAGTATCGGAAGAGAGATGAGAGGAAAAACACCTATATGAAAAGAAGGGAAAATTATTAAATGTTCATTGACTGAAAGTAGAATTTAAAGATGAGAGAAGACGAGGGAGAACGTGCGATTGTAATGGGGTGTATAAAAGTCCACGTTGCCTAGAGGCAAAGTGGGGATCCTCTCTTTGGCTGAGTGGTAACGTGCGCGCGTATGAAGCGCGAGGGCCTGAGGTCAAATCCCGGCCAAACCAGTGATTAATATGTTAAGTTTCAGTTCGGTTATTACATTGGTTGGCAGCGGTGTGCGATGTGAGGCGGGGCTTGGTTGGCAACTTGATGTTGGTCCTTGGTTAGCCGACAGCGTCCCTGTCCTTACATCCCGGGGATGGGTTGTTTCGGTGTGGTGGCAGCCTCCCTATGGTGGCGTCCGATGCTTGCGCTACCTTGTGTGTTCGAAACTCACCAAATTAATCACCAAGGGAAGAAAAGAGGGGTGTAATGGGGTGTATAAAAGCCCGCGTTGCCTAGAGGCACAGCGGGAATCCTCTCTTTCCTCAGTGGTAACATGCCGCGTATTAAGCGCGAGGGCCTGCGAGCAAATCCCAGCCAGACCACTGTGATTAATTTGTTAAGTTTCATTTAGTTATTTCACGATGGATGCGACGGAGAAGCAAAAGTGAAAATAAGGAAGTAATAATGATTGAAGATGGGAATGAAGAAATGAGAGACAGAATTACGAACGCTTGGAAGAAAGTCACAGAGTGTGCAGTGAGGTTGGATGGTGAGGATATGGAGAATGTGAGTGCATTCAAGTACTTGGGTAGTGTGATGAGTAAGGATGGAACTTTGGGGGATGAAGTAGGTGAAAGGGTACAGCAGGGAAGAAAGGTTGTTGGTACACTGAAAGCAGTGATGAGAAATAGGGAGGTGAGTATGGAAGTTAAGAAGTCACTGCATGATGGTATTGTGATCCCTACCCTGACGTATGGAAGCGAGGCGTGGACCTTGCAAGAGGGGAACAAGTCAAGAGTGAGAGCAGTGGAAATGAGTTACTTGAGAGGAGCATGTGGAGTGACGTGGAGGGACAGGTTGACGAATGAAGAAGTGAAGGAACGTTGTGGAGTAGATGTGGATGTGGTTGAAAAGATTAGGAGAAATACACTGAGGTGGTTTGGACATGTGGAGAGAATGGAGAATGAAAGACTGACTAAGAGGGTGTATGTAGCTGAGGTGGAGGGAGGGAGAGGGAGGGGTAGACCGAGGATGAGGTGGAGGGATGGAGTTGAGAGGTATATGAGGGAGGGGGGGGGTGAGTTGGGGGGAGGGGAGTCAAATGGTGGGTGACAGAGTGACTTGGAGGCGTTTTGTCTGCGGCCACCCTTTGCGGGATTAGGGCGTCGGGCTATAGATAGATAGATAGATTGGAAGAAAGAAGGCAGTAAGTGTTTTTCACTTTCCAGCTCTTTCTCCTCCCTGTGACACATTTACTCTCGTTTTCAATCATTCTCTCCTTTGGTCCCTCCTTCCCTCCTCAAGCGAACTTCTGTATCCCTCCCCAACGCAACCAGAAGACCAGTAGGCTACATATGTGTGTGTGTGTGTGTGTGTGTGTGTGTGTTGTATTTTTTACCATGTTGCAGAGAACCACTCACGAAAAGAGAAGAGGTTTGGATTTAACAATAGCTGTTCAATTATGTGTTAAAATATTAGAAACAAAATTTAGCCAAAAGAAAAAGTTCGTCTTCGCCTATGATGTCCCCCAGTAGTCTAATCAGCATATAAAAGGAGTGTATTTATTTAGAACCAGTGTTGGAAGGGGAACAAAACAAATTAAACTGTTTGAGGAAAGACATACTACCTCCCATAGCATCGGCCAAGGAACATGTTTATTTAATTCCTTAAATTTCCGAAGGATTTAGCACCAGCACCGGCACTAAAAAGGGTAACGGAATTAATGTGTGAGTTTATAAAGTATATGTAGAAAGTACGATGCACTTCAAAAGTTGTAGTCATGGAACCAGCTCCTGCAACCTGTCTTACCAAGTTCCACTATGAAGATTTTCTCGAACTGGCTACATGAACACCTTGAAATAAATGGAAAAACCCGGGAAGGTATTATTTGAACACAAGTTATCTAATATGCAAGGGGATATTTTTTTCCATTTTCTTTTATAATTCATTATCAGAGCGAGAGATCCTTCTTTCTTATTTTCCTCACCCTAATTTCTACTTTTGGAAACTAGCATTACTGACACAAATAAAGATATGACAACCTAATACAAGACGTAAGTTATAGATACAAAGTACCGTAAATTTAACTCTCTCTCTCTCTCTCTCTCTCTCTCTCTCTCTCCAACCATGTTCCTCTATATCAACTGCAGCTCGCAGTCCCTGGCCTCACCTACGACCCCCACTGCCTCTCTTGTCTCTCTGTCTTTCTACTCACACCTACTCCTTCTCCTCTTCCTCCTCCTTACAGTCATCCCCACTGTAATCGTCATATTCTATTTCCACTGTTCCCTCGTTCTTCTTATTATCTCATTGTTGCTTTTTTAATTCTCTTCCTCCTCGTCGTATGTGCTCCTTTCCTTTCATCCCTCTCCTCATGAGCCTACATCGTCATCCTTTTCTCCTTCATATTCAAGGCAAGAGCCATTATTCTGGTAAAGATGAGGGACGGAGTGGGCGTGTTTACAGAGGTTTGAAATCATACTGACCTTTTTCGATATCCATCTAAGTAAATTACCACATTCCTTTTTCCACTGAAAATTATTCTGTGTAAGCCATGTATCAAATATATTTTAACAAATAACATTGTTCTTCTGATATAAGTAATCATGATCCTGTTGGAAATAAGAGGGCCGCATGCTCCTCTACCCTCAATGTGTGCCTCATTATCCTTTTCTATCCTCCATCTACTTCCTTCTATTACATCTCCCTCCTACTTCCTTCGTCTTCTTTTCTCATCTCTCGCTTTTTCTTCCCCTTCTCCTACCCCTTTCTTTTCTTCTTTCTCTCCCACTTCGGTCCCTCTCCCTCCATCCCTGTACTGTGTTGGGCAGATTGGGGTTACATGATGTGTCAGTCACAATTATGTCAGAGGCAAAAATGAGAGAAATTTTTTTTTCTCTCTCTATCTTCCTCTCTCTCTCTCTCTCTCTCTCTCTCTCTCTCTCTCTCTCTCTCTCTCTCTCATTTCCTTCTCATCTGTCCCCTCCTCATCAATATCCTTTTTGCACCCCCCTCTTCTTTTTTAATAGGCTGTCTCTAATCCCTCTCGGTCTTCCCTCTCTCTCTATCTCTGAATCCCCCCTTACCTTTCCAATTTTTGTCTTCTTTTCATTCTTCCATCCTCCTCCCTTCCTTTCTGCATCCCTCCCTGTCGCACAATCTTTTCTGCTTTTCAGTATATCATCCATCACAATTTCCCTCCATTTTTTCTGAGAGGTGTAAGGCTGAGAAGGAGACCACGAATAGGATGGATGGACAGTGTGAAGAGAGAGTTGGATGTGAAAGGGATGTCTGTTGAGCTAGGAAGAGTGGCTGTGCGTGACAGAAATAAATGGAGAGAAGTTGTGAATGAATAAATGATGACGCAGCCCTTAGGGGATATTCTCCCGCATTTGGTCTGATCAGCTAAATCAGGTCAGGTGCGGGTAAGGGGATGGCTCTATTATGATGTGGCAGGGGTAAATCAGCTCTGCTGTCGGACCCTGCTGCGTATGTCACTGATTACACTGCGCAGTTGACCCTCGTGCGGTGTACTGTGATGAGGATCTGTCCCTTCTCCCCTTTGGGGCTAAGATGCGAATGAATGTGTTTGAATGGATGAGTAAATTGGGAGTGTGTCGTCTTGTCTCGGCTACCTCCCTTGCCTTGGGGGAAGCAGCCTAGATATATATATATATGAAATGCCTGCTACAGAGTCGGGTGTAGGACGTCAGCTGCCAATTCTCCCTCTTCACGGTAGCTATCCACTTCTGTTGCCTTTCCTCATTGGCGGGAAACCGGCAGAAGTTTACCCCACTTGCACTTTTCTGCCATGTCTTACAGCCGAAGACGCAACAGTGGACTATCATTGTGGACTCTCCAATTCCCTCTCTCTAAACGTCCGACAATTTGCCGTCCACTATGGCGTCGTAAACAAAAGTCACATGACCCGTGGCGTCACGTCGAAAAGATTTATAAGTAGCGGCGCGCGACTCTGAGGTTGTTATTATCGTGCCCTGGCAACCTACCATTCAAAAGTGCGTCTGATTTCGTGTATAATATGAAAAGCATGTGATTCGTGTAAAATATGTTCGTGTATATTATTATACGTGTATAATATATTTGTGCATAATAGTATGATTCGTATATTATATGATACGAAATCGGAAGCACTTTTGAATGATAGGTTGCCAGAGTATGATAATGACAACCTCAGAGTCGTGCGCCGCGACTATAGTTGATAGTCTACTGTTTTTAGTTGTATGCCGGTATATAGCAACATCAAAAAACGTGGTTTCTTTTGTTTGGTGCAGGGCTAGGCCTACACCTTATCATCTTGCAAAAATGATAATTTGAATAGTATCATTGTAGATTATAATATCTTCCTGCAAACATAACAATAAGAATATGTAAAATGGATATGAGACCTCTCTAAATCTAAATCAAGCTTTTTGTGAAAAAGAAATAAGCGTTCTTAAAAATTTTTTACTTGTAATTTTATATCCTTTTTCAGCCAGAAACAGAAATGATGAGTGACTTACTATTTATCGTTGAGGCAGTTTTTCCCTTGACATGGTTCACTCTAGGCTGAGGGTAATAGAGAATTTTTAAAATGAGTACCTTTTTTGAGGATATTTCCTTTCCGTATGCTATATAATTTATCTTTTGCTGCCAAATAAGTATCGCTCATTCCAAAAAAAAATATATATATAATTACCCTACGTTTTGCTCAGATTTTGTAAAATTACCCTACTGCCCTACAGACCAGATAATGAAGCTGAATTACCCTACGTGTAGGGTAATAAACCTACGGTTGGTAACACTATTTCCCTCCCTCTGCCATTACCAGTTCCATATTTCCCATTTCTTCTTTCATTCCCTCCCACTTTCTCTTTTTCTCTCCTTCCCTCTCGCCTGATATTTCTATCCTTTTTCATTCCCTTCCTCCCTGTCACTTTCCCTAAAATTCAGATTTCTTCTCTTCATTTTCTCCCTCTCCTCTCACCTTCTTCCCTCCTCCTTTAGTCCGTGCTAAGTCCCCTGTTTCTCTCCCAATATAAGTACCCTCTTCCGTTTCCCCTCCTTCCAATTCTTCAATTTTCTTTACTTCCTTTCCTTTCTCGTTTCCGTCCATACCTCCTCCATTCCTGCTTTTCTCTCGTTTCAGCTTTCTTACTTTCGTACAAACCTTCTTTTACGTCTCCTCTGTCCTTGCCAGATTATTTCTCTGGTTCTCCCACTTAAACGGCCTTTCATCATTCCCCTGTCCGCGCCCCTTTCTAGCTCTTTACCTCTTTCTCCATTTCTCTCCTTATTCCTTATTTTTAACTTTGTATCATTCCCCTGAATCCCTCTGTACAACTCTTGTTTTCTCACCCAGCTTACCTGTCTCTTTCTTTCGTGGCGTTTCTCCACTTTCGTGTCTTCCTGTGTTAAGTGCCTCTTTCTTTCCCCCTCTCTCTCTTATTCTCTCTCCCCATTTTTCCTTGCTCCCTGTTTACTTCTCTTTCTGCTTTTCCATATATACCACTATATCCTTGCTTATTAACCCAATCTCCTTATCCACCTCTGATTATCCCTTATACCTACCCCTCTTCTTTCCTTCCTGGTTCTCTTTCTTCTCGTTTGAGTTCCAGCTACCTTCTGCTTTTGATATTTCTAACCATCCTGCCTGCCTTCCCGGCTGTCTCTCTAAGCGTCTCCCTGCCAACCATCTCTAATAACTGCCTCTCTCTTTTCCTGCCTCCTCGCTAATTGCTTCTATGTCTACCTCACTTCAATCTCCCTCCTTGTCAATCTCCTTGTCTCATTACCTTTTGTGCCTGTTTCCCTCCTTGCTTCCCTTCTCTGTCACCCAGTCTTCTCTCTTCCTGCCTATCCATCTACCTCTCACTCTCCCTGTTCCTCTGCCACTCCGCTGGCCCGCCTGTCCACGGGAATGACTCTCATATAGGTCTGTCACGAAAAAAGAGAGTGACGTATTGCAGTTGTGGCTGAAGGTGACGGGCTGACAGGCAGACAGTGAGGAAGAAAGGAAAGGTAAAAAGGCAAGATGTATACGAAGAGAGGAAGGCGTATAGGAACGTAGGGTTGTGGAAATCTAGCTCCAATTAAGATGTCTCCTGTGTGAAAGAGATAAATGTCTGTCTCTTGGATATGATGTTCATTTAGAAGCAGAGGATTCAACAGCAAAATGATCGGCTGATGGTTCTAAGCGTTTTTGAAATATAAGAATTAGCTATCCTGTTGTTGGTTAATGATCTCTTACGACGACCATAAAATAAAATGCCACTGCGTCGGACGCCACAGACAGAAATATTGTAATGAACATGAATATTTTTTATAGATAAAGATAAATAAATAATGTGGAATCCATGTGCATGGACTTAATTATTTCGTGTGTTGAAATTCGCGAATTGGCATCTACTGTCGTAGAATTTCCCAGTGAGGAAATATATAGTGATCCAAAATTAATATATATATATATATATATATATATATATATATATATATATATATATATATATATATATATATATATATATATATATAATTTTCACAGAAAACAGTTCCAGCTCAAGAAATTATCATTCCTTTAATAATTTCATGAAGTAATAAATTGTTGTTTTAATTATCCATATAAATATTACTGAAATAATGACTGGTAATTCCGACCAGGTAGGAGGAAAAGCCATGAACTGACAGGCACTCGTGACGAACTCATGAGAGTAAATCCCATGGTTGACTCGACTACAGTATTATACTGCCCAGGAGACACGCCATTAGGGGATTCAGCCTTTCATCTTGGGTTAGACATCTTAAGCAACCACCCCTGTGTCAAAGAGTTTAAGACTTGTGTTCATTGCCCAGTAAAACAGAGTGCTGGATTAATAACTGGAGTGGTCGAGAGGGATTTAGTTGGCCATTCATCGTCATTCTCTCAAACAGTAACTACAAGGGGGTACCTAGTTAGACAAGTGAGTAATGACAGAGAGAGAGAGAGAGAGAGAGAGAGAGAGAGGGAAGGAGGGAGGGTAGGAACTTGAGAAAGGAAGAGACTGTAAGAATGTTAGTGAGAGAAAAATGTGAAATTATAAAAGAATGTGTGATGATAATAAAATGAAGATATAGAGTGATAAAACTATGAATTCGGAAGAAATTTAACAAGTGAAAAGTGAAAAAGAAGGAAAATGAGAGCGAGGGAGAAGGTGAGAGAGAGGGAAGCCACAGAAGTAATACACACAACGTGGTGATACTGTCAGGTGGAATTGTCCTTTACTCTCACTCTCTTATCGTTCTTGTTTTTGAGTTTTACCGTTCCAGCTTCTCTCTCTCTCTCTCTCTCTCTCTCTCTCTCTCTCTCTCTCTCTCTCTCTCTCTCCCGCCCACAATCTGTCATCATCCATTTTAAGCCAAACATCCAGGTCAGGCAGGGGGGAGGGAAGCAGGAAGGCGGTAGAGAGATGGAGGGAGGGAGACAATGAAGAAAGAGTAAGAGAGGGAAAGACGGATTTACAAAGGCCTGGAGAGAGGATATCGATGTAGGAAGGAATGAAGGAGGGAAAATGGTAGGTAAAATGGGAAGGAGGTACTGTGGTGATGCTAACGCGTGGCGGGAAGGGAGACGAGAGAGAGAGAGAGGGAGTGAAAATGCATTTCAAGGAGATGTAAAGAAAAAAAAAAAAACAGTAATGGAAGGAGGGAGTGATATGCCGAGCCTAGAGGGATGGAGGAAGGAATGGAGGCAAGGAACTACATATAAGGGCCAGAGAGAAGGAAGACAGGAAGGAGGAAGCAAGGGAGAAATTAAAGTAAGCTGGGTTTCAGTTGAAAAGGTAAACTTGAGAAGAGGAACAAGTTAAATTAAAGGAAGACTTATCGAAAGGCAGGCAGGTATGAATGAGGAGAGACAGAGGACGCGGACGATAAAAAGGAAGTTGAAGAGGAATAATCGGAGGGAAGCAACTGATGGTGACAGGGAAAGAAAGATGAAAATGAACGGAGGCAGGGGACAATAAAACAAAAAGGTAAGGTAAAGGTGAGGACTGATACCACGAGGCTCTTAGCCGCAGTGCTCATCTGCTTAGGTTAGGCCTTTGGGCACGTGGCGGGTTATTTAACCACACTAGCTTGGGATACAAAACCACTGTGTCATCCAGGTTCTCAGTTACTTCCCCTAGGTATTATCCTAAGTGCCCATTTTATCCAACAAATCCAAAAATGGACAACTCAGCCGAGTGGTGCAGAGAGAAAAATAAACAAAAATGCCGGGAGGAAATGATAATAGAAGTGAAAGTGAAAACACTGGGAAAGGAATATAAAAGATAGCAGATACGGGAAATGAAGGAAGTAGCACGTCGAAATTGACATGGAAGGTAAAAATATATAGTACAGAATAAAAAAAGGAATTCAGCAAGTGGTAGGAATGTAGAAAGAAAAGACAAAATGAATTATGAAGGATGGATGAAAGAAAAGTGAGGTACTAAGGAATGGAAGGGTATGAGAGGACAAATTATGACCAAATTCACTTTGCCTGGGTGTCACAAGATGTACTATGGAGTCTTTTTGATCCCGTATGATGAAGCGCACATTCACACCTACCTGTAGTACCACTCCTGGTTTCGAGAACGTCCAGGACGGAAGCAACTCCTTTCATCTAAGAGATCGTCTTATACTGGCCAAAATCAAGAAAAGGCGATGTAATACTTCATGGATAGGTTACAGGATGTTGTCGTGAGACCCGAAGTCAGGATATATTTTTTCCCAACTTTTCGTATCAAGAGAGCTTACTGAAAAACAAGAAAAAAAAAATGATCATCTGATAACATGATTCACTTCATTTTATCATGCAGTATTAATCCATTAAGACCTACACTGGACCATGGCAGGCTCTAATTATTTTTACCTTGAAACCGAGGACTTATGAGTGTTAACAGTATGCAGTCAGAGTCATTCAAGATTAGTCGTCGGGAGTAACCTCAGGAGCAACGTCAACTTATCCGTACTAAAGCTACATGTTACGATAGCGAATTTTCCGCACGACAGTCAAGTGTGTTGTCAAGATTTCTGAAGGCATATTGATATATTGTATCGTGATAACTCCCCTGTACAGACCTCAGTTTTTCTCTCAAATGTCCGCCGATGTACAGAAAGAAATGCCTTGAAAAACGTGTCACATGCTATGTCGTTATATACTTGTGAAGAATTTGAAGTTTTTCTTTCCCAGCCTATAAGAAAATATATAAGCTCCGACTGTTAGGTGATTCACAGTACAATAAGCCTTCAAGCCCTTCATATTTCTCACCATTTTTACCTGTACATAAGCAATTCAGTCAATTGTCATTACCACTCACTTGCACAGCTCCCTACACACCTTCCCATTTCCACACTAACGCTCACCCTCCTTCTACAGTGGCTCCTCACTTTCTCTCCAGTTCTTCCCCCGTTCCCTGCATGGGCACACTCCCGTTTACTGATAACATTACAGTGAGTAACTCTCTATGCAGATGTATGCTGTATGTAACGACATTAAAAAGCACTATAAGTAACATAACACTAACGCACACACACACACACACACACACACACACACACACACACACACACACACACACACACACACACACAAATCTTAGTTTTTGAAGATCTTTGCTGATTTACATTATAAAAGAATAAATTCAATTAATTTCCGGTCCATCTGTCGGTCATATTGTTTCTGAGATATCCGTGGGAAACAAAGATAGAACTTCGTAAATTCTTGGAATGGATTCAGCACTTCGTAATCCTTTAGAAAAATATATTTGCCAACTTTGTCTCGAATTTGCCTACAGCCATTTGATTTCTTGAGAAATGTACCAGCCTATTACAGCACTGGATCATAAACTTTACCGACATTGGGGGATTCATGTGCTATCCGAGTGCTAAACAGCTGCTGGGAGGCTTGTGTTAGGTTCAGATGTTGCTAAATCATATATCTGAGTAGTGTGTCTAAATAATTGAATAAGGTCATGCTTGGAAACAGCATATGAAATAAATACCTGGAAGGAACCCCTTTCAAGATTTTCCACTAAAGCTGAAAAAGTATATACTTATGTACAATATATATATATATATATATATATATATATATATATATATATATATATATATATATATATATATATATATATATATATATATATATATATATATATATATATATTCCACGAGACTCTATCCAAAGGCAAACGCTGGAACTGGCACAGGTATCGTGCAGTATACCGACAGTCTCGGGAACAGACGGACAGACACTGTACTTAAGTAAAGTTGACATTACACTTTGTTCTAGGGCCGCATGTATTTTATGATAATTATACACTTGTCCCACATTACAGTTAAATGGAGTAGGGTGGTGGAACACTGTTCATGTCTCTTATCACATTCAGTGGAGTTAAGGTAATTAAACACTGTCCTGTATTCTGTACACCGATAGTCACTTTTACTTCCAACTCGCAGGCATAGAAGTCACAGTCACTGTAAGGATGTGGGGCAAGGGAGCTGGCCAACCAAGGGGGAGGGGGGCGGCAGCTCACAGGTGGTGGCCCGGTGTCAGCTGCGTCCCCTCAGGTGTCCTCTCATCAAGGGGCCACGGGACTATTTGTGGGGGGCGTCATCCTCCGGAACAGGCTACGGTCTGGTGTGGTGAAGGGCCCCACACTGGAGGGGTTGGGTAAAGGGGTTTGGCCCTTGGGACTGAGATTAAAATATCTTCTGAAGGTGCTCCTGTAGGCGCCTGGTGCTGGAAGGGCGTCGATCCTCCTCGGGACTGGAGAGGTCACACCATGGGGTACTAGGGGTGCCGTGGAGAACCCATCTGATGCGATCTCACTCCAGCCGCTTCGCCGTCAGGGTATGGCTGCGGCGTTGCAGGCGGCAGGAGTCCAACAGGTGCTGGTCTTCCTCTGCTGCCAGCTGGATGGAGTGCAGCCCTGGGGTCAGGATGGGTCCTCTCCACTAGCCCTTTATCGGAAGGTCCTCCTTCTGGAGGCTACCTCGGTCTGGAAAGTCAGGGGTGGAACTTACTTGGCCATTGGTGGGGCGGCTTGAGCAGGAGTCTCCCTCAAGTTGTAAAGTCACAGGGAGTGAGGGGCTATTAGGTTGTCCCTCCCTGGTGCAGCTACCGGCCATTGCCGAGGTCCCCTGGGCGATGGGAGGAGGGTGGCTACAGGCCATCCCTTTCCTGTCGGTGCGGCAATCGGCCGTCACAGGGGCCAGCCTTCCTGACGGGACTGCAGACGAAGTGCGGCTACTGGCCGTCACCTGCCCATGGGCGGGGGTACCAGCCATCGCCGAAGTCCAGTATGAGGGGTGATGTGTAGGCAAGGGGTGACTACAGGCCGCCCCTGTCTACTGGTGCGGCTGCCAGCCATCACGGGTTCTGCGGGGGGGGGGGGGCAGCACTATGAGCAGCTGCTGGATGTCTCTCACAGGTGCGGCTACAGGTCATCACGGTTGCATGGTTACAGGCCGTTGCTTTTAGTGTTAGGCTACCAGCCATCACAGTTGCACGGCTACAGGCCAATTCTGGGACATGGCTACAGGCCGTTTCTTTAGTGTGAGGCTACTGGCCGTCATTAGGATGCTGCATGGAGTTATCCTACTAGCTCCACCCCGATCCTGATGAAGGCTGGGTCGGTTGGAGGGTAATGCACCTGGACTGAGATGTTCGCACTGGGTGCACTCCATGGAAGAGGGGCGAGCGTCTGTATGGGACATACGCCCATATCGCACGGACATCGTGCTCGCCATACTTACCCCTTTGTTGTCGCCTCCTGGGGGGGGGGTGATGCCCTGTTGCTACTGTTTCATATATATATATATATATATATATATATATATATATATATATATATATATATATATATATATATATATATATATATATTCAGAGTGAATTATTTCCAATAATTGCCTTCTCATACCTGATAGTACCTACATGTGCTTACAGCTTTACACACACACACACACACAGATAGATAGAGAGAGAAAGAGAGAGGGAGGAAGAGTTGTAGCAATAAATTCAAACATATACCTTGGTGCCAAAATACTAAAACACACACACACACACACACACACACACACACACACACACACACACACACACACACACACACACACACACACACACACACACACAGATAGACAGAGAGAGGAGAGAAGGGGGGGGAATTGTAGCAATAAATTCAAACATATACCTCAATGCCAAAATACTAACACACACACACACACACACACACACACACACACACACACACACACACACACACACACACACACACACACACACACACACACACACACACACATCTGTGCGAAAAATGCATTCACATATAAAAAAATATTCATACATACCAGCACACAGTCACACAATGGCACTCCCACACATTAATATCCGCAAAGCCATTCCCATGCAAACAACACATTTACATCTGCATACTGTACACACCAACGACTACACCTCTAAGCCACACATATACACAAGTACAAGTACATGGGCTATACATACACACACACCGACACACGTTCATATGAAAACGCACAGGAATCAAAACATATGATACCCATTTACATGCATATGAGTTTTTGTTTGTTTTACTGTGATAGATGTGGTGGTTGTGGTGGTAAAGGTGGCTGTTTTGGTAGCTGTGGGGATGGTAAACATGTGGTTGTGGAAACTGTGGTGAATGATGGCAGTGGCAGTGGTTGTGGTGGTGGTACTGGTGGTGCTTGTGGTAGTTGTGACTGATAGTTGTGGTTGTGGTAACGGTGGTAGTTTTGGTAGCTATGATGGTGGTAATTGTGATAGTTGTTGTGGTCGTGATAATTGTAGTGGTTGTAGTGGCTGTGATGGTGGGTTTGGTGGTGATTCTGGTCGTTGTTATGTTGGTGGTTGTGGTGATGGTAGTGTCGATGGTTGAGGTAATTGTGGAGAGAGTCATGACGGTAGTTGTGGTACTTGTGGTGGTGTTCATGGTGGTGGTTGTGATAAAAGTGGTAGTGGTAATGATGGTTATGGTTGTTGCTTTATTGATAATGGTGATGGTTATGGTTGTTGTAGTAGTGGTAATGGTGATGGTTATGGTTGTTGTAGTAGTGGTAATGGTGATGGTTATGGTTGTTGTAGTAGTGGTAATGGTGATGGTTATGGTTGTTGTAGTGGTGGTAATGGTGATGGTTATGGTTGTTGTAGTAGTGGTAATGGTGATGGTTATGGTTGTTGTAGTGGTGGTAATGGTGATGGTTATGGTTGTTGTAGTGGTGGTAATGGTGATGGTTATGGTTGTTGTAGTGGTGGTAATGGTGATGGTTATGGTACATGTTGTAGTTGTAGTAATGGCAAAGTGGAAGCTGTGGTAGATGTGGTGGTGGTAATGTTGATAGTTATGGTAGCTGTGACGGTAGTAATGGTGGTTGTCATAGGAGTGTTAACGGTGGTGAGGATGGGACTGTAGATGAACTCTCTCTCTCTCTCTCTCTCTCTCTCATTACCCTTTCAAGACAGATATCCAGGTTAGGTAGAGAGAAGGGAGGGAAAGAAAATTTGAAAAAAGAAGGTGGAAGGGTGGGGGTGGAAGAGAAGAGAAAAACAAGAGAGAGATGGAGGAGGAAATGGAAGAAGGAAGCACGAAAAGAAGGATAATGATTGGTAACATAAGTTGAAGGAAGGGAGCTAGATGCTAACTCCCGGAGGGAGGAGAGAATGGCGAGGAGATAGGAAAGACAATTCAAAGATGTGGAAAAAAAGAAAAGAAAAGAGGAATGGAAGGAGGGAGGGAGACACTGAACAAGAAGGGATAGGAAGGAATGGAGGTAATAATGCACAAACAACGTCTGGGGTGAGGGAAGAAGGGAGTGAGGGAGCAACGGAGAAATTAACATATGCTGTGTGACACTTGAATGGAGCCATGTTGATAAATGTAAATGATCAATGTAGATTAGGGTGGGGTGAATATAGAGGTCAAAAATCAAATCACGGATTTATTGGATGTAATACCTACCAAAAATTGCCAATGCTATTACTCATTAATGATATAAAATTTTATTGAAATACGACTAAATTTTCTGCCCTCTACCATTTGTTTTTTACCAACCTGTGACACAAATGGCACAAATCTTTGGCACTCATTGTATTACACTGTATAATTTACAATTATACATTATAATATGCAATGTACAAATGCACATAACCCAATATGTGCAGCTTAAGCCAGCAAGCACAACATTTACAACAAACCTGAAAAGTTACCGTGTGATGCAATATTCACTCTTAGTGTTAAATGTTGGCGTGATAGCTCGCGCATGTTTTCTTGTTCGAATAAAACCATCCCTTGATTCTTGTCCAACATCTCCTATTGGTGCCTCTGTGACTGCCTTTACGCACCTTTCCTCTGCTTGTGTAGGACATGGAAAAAGTGGAATATCAGTGGCATGAGTTGTTTCATTACGAATCACACTTTCCAGGTCAGTATCGGAGATTGATTTTGTGACTGGAGATTCAGTCAGGACACGCTTCTGCCATTCAATCAAATCAATATACTCCTCGGCACTGAGATTGAGAGATGGTACTTGAAACATCTGGTACCATGTTGACGTGTCTTGGAGGCTCGAGCTCGTATGATTCGCCGAACGCCCAGCTCCCTGATATGTTGTCGCTTGTCAGTTACCATGGTCAGCAAAATGTTCTCAGGGTGGCCAAAGTAACCATTTCGCTGAATCACTAGATCAACTACAGCTTTCAGATCTTGCAATATGATATTTATAACCTTTTTCATTCCCTCTCCCTCCCCCTCTCACTTTCTAAAATTCAGCTTCCTTCTCTTCCTTTCCTCCCTCGCTTCCCACCTTCTTCCCTCCTTTCGTCTGTGCCCCCTCATTCTTTCCCCCCAAAAGTACCCTCTTTCGTTTTCCCCTCCATCCCATTCTACATTTTCTTTACGTCCTTTCCCTTTTCCTTACCGTCCTCCCTTCCTACATTCTTGCTTTTCTCTAGTTTCAGCTTTCCTGCTTTCATACAAACGTGCTTGTATCTCTCATCTGTCCTTGCCAAACAATTTCAATGTTTCTCCCACTTACCTTGTTCTTCATCCTTCCCTATCTACCCCCCTTTCTAACTCTTAACCTCTTTCTCCAGTTCTCTCCTTACTCCTTATTGTTATCTTTGTCTGTACCATTGGCCGTGAATCTCTCTTTATAACTCTTTTGTTTTCCCACCCAACTTAACTGTCTCTTTTTTTCGTAGCGTTTCTCCCTGTGTTAAGTGTCTCTTTCTTTCTTTCTCTCTTTCTCTCTGATTCCCTATTCCTCTTTTTCCTGGCTCCCTAGTTACTTCTTTCTCTGCTTTTCCACGTATACCTCTATATCCTTGCTTATTAGCCCAGTCTCCTTATCCACCTCTCTTTATTCTTTTTACCAACTCGTTTCACCCCTTCCTGGCTCTCTCTCTTCTCGTTGAGTCTTAACTACCTTCTGCCAATTAACCATCTTGCCTGCCTTCCAGACTGTCTCAGTAAATATCTCCCTGCCAACCCCTCTTATTTCTTGCTTTCTCCCTATTTAACTTCTCTGCCTACCTCACTTCTCTTAGTCTCATTATCTTTTATGCTTACTTCCTTTTTTGCTTTCCTTTGACACCCAGTCCTCTCTCTCCTTGCCTACCCATGTGTCTCATATTCTCCATGTTTCTCTGCCACTTTGCTGGCCTGACTGTCCACGGGAATGGCAGTCATGTAAGACTGTCACGAGAAGATAGTGAGGTGTTGCAGCTGTGGCTCACGGTAACGGGCAGGTAGGCAATCAGTCAGGAAGAAAGGGAAGGTAAAAAGGCAAGAGGATGTATATGAAGAAAGGAAGGCATATAGGAACGTAGGATTATGGAAATATTTTTTCTTATTCAGAAATGTCCCGCGTGAAAGAGGTAAATGTCTGTCTCTTGGATATGATGTTCATTTAGAAGCAGAGGATTCAACAGCAAAATCATGGATTGATGATTTAACGCCTTTTTTTGAAATATAATAATTAGCTATACTGTTGTTGATTAATGATCACTTATGACGACCAAAAAATTTAATCACTGCGTCTGACATCACAGGCAGATATATTGTTATGAATTTGTATATATTTTTAAATAAAACTAGGTAAATAATGAGTAATTCAAATGCATGGACATAATTAGTTCATGTGTCGAAAATTTAAGCATTGGCATCTCCTGACGTAGAATTTTCCTGTGAGAAAATGGATATTGGTTCAATATTATTATTTATAAAATTGTTTTAGATTTTAGATAAAATTGTTGCAGTTAAAATAATGATCATTATGTAACTAATTTCATGAAGTAATAAACCATTGTTTTAATTTTCTATATAAATACAGTTATATTAATAACTGGTAACTAAGACCAGTACAAGGAAAAACCACGAATTAACAGATACTCAAAGATAATTCATCAGAGATTAAATCCCGTAGGAAGGTAGGTTCACTCGACTACATTATTATACTACCCAAAAGACACTCCATTTGGGGATTCAGACCGTCATCTTAGGTTTGACATCTTAAACAACCACCCCTGAGTCAAAGAGTTATGACTTGTTGTGTTCACTGACCAGTAAAACAGAGTGGTGGATTAATAACCGAAGTGGTCGAGATGGGTTAGTTGGCCAGTCATCGTCATTCTCTCAAAAAATAACTACAAGGGGGTACCTAGTTAGACAAGGGAGTAATGAGAGAGAGAGAGAGAGAGAGAGAGAGAGAGAGAGAGAGAGGGAGGGAGGGAGGGAGGGAAGGAGGGTAGGAACTTGAGAAAGGAAGAGGCTGTAAGAATCTGAGTGAGAGTAAAATGTGAGATGATAAAAGGACGTGGGATGATAATAAAATGAAGATATAGAGTGATAAAACTATGAATTCGGAGGAAACTTAACGAGTATGAAAAGTGAAAAAGAAGGAAAATGAGAGCGAGGGAGAAGGTGAGAGAGAGGGAAGCCACAGAAGTAATACACACAACATGGTGATACTGTCAGGTGGAATTGTCCTTTACTCTCACTCTCTTATCGTTCTTGTCTTTGAGTTTTACCGTTTCAGCTTCTCTCTCTCTCTCTCTCTCTCTCTCTCTCCCGCCCACAATCTGTCATCATCCATTTTAAGCCAAACATCCAGGTCAGGCAGGGGGGAGGGAAGCAGGAAGGCGGTAGAGAGATGGAGGGAGGGAGAAAATGAAGAAAGAGTAAGAGAGGGAAAGACGGATTTACAAGGGCCTGGAGAGAGGATATTGATGTAGGAAGGAATGAAGGAGGGAAAATGGTAGGTAAAATGGAAAGAAGGTTGTGTGGTAATGCTAACGCTTGGCGGGAAGGGAGAGGAGAGAGAGAGAGAGAGAGAGAGAGAGAGAGAGAGAGAGAGAGAGGGAAGGAGAGGGAGTGAAAAAGCATTTCAAGGAGATGGAAAGAAAAAAGAGTAATGGAAGGATGGAGTGATATGCTGAGCCTAGGGAGATGGAGGAATGAATGGAGGAAAGGAACTACATATAAGGGCCAGAGAGAAGGAAAACAGGAGGGAGGAAGCGAGAGAGAAATTAAAGTAAGCTGGGTTTCAGTTGAAAAGGTAAACTTGAGAAGAGGAACAAGTTAAATTAAAGGAAGACTTATCGAAAGGCAGGCAGGTATGAATGAGGAGACAGAGGACGCGGACGATAAAAAGGAAGTTGAAGAGGAATAATCGGAGGGAAGCAACTGATGGTGACAGGGAAAGAAAGATGAAAATGAACGGAGGCAGGGGACAATAAAACAAAAAGGTAAGGTAAAGGTGAGGACTGATACCACGAGGCTCTTAGCCGCAGTGCTCATCTGCTTAGGTTAGGCCTTTGGGCACGTGGCGGGTTATTTAACCACACTAGCTTGGGATACAAAACCACTGTGTCATCCAGGTTCTCAGTTACTTCCCCTAGGTGTTATCCTAAGTACCCATTTTATCCAACAAATCCAAAAATGGACAACTCAGCCGAGTGGTGCAGAGAGAAAAATAAACAAAAATTGCGGGAGGAAATGATAATAGAAGTGAAAGTGAAAACACTGGGAAAGGAATATAAAAGATAGCAGATACGGGAAATGAAGGAAGAAGCACGTCGAAATTATGATATGGAAGGTAAAAATATATAGTGCAGAATAAAAAAAGGAATTCAGCAAGTGGTAGGAATGTAGAAAGAAAAGACAAAATGAATTATGAAGGATGGATGAAAGAAAAGATGAGGTTCATAGGAATGGAAGGGTATGAGAGGACAAATTATGACCAAATTCACTTTGCCTGGGTGTCACAAGATGTACTATGGAGTCCTTTTGATCCCGTATGATGAAGCGCACATTCACACCTGCCCATATTGCCACTCCTGGTTTCGAGAATGTCCAGGACGGAAGCAGCTCCTTTTATCTAAGAGATCGTCTTATGCTGGCCAAAATCAAGAAAAGGCGATGTAATACTTCATGGATAGGATGAAGGGTGATGTGAGACACGAAGTCAGGAAATATTTTTTCCCAACTTTTCGTTACAAGAGAGGTTACTGAAAAACAAGAAAAAAAACTTGATCGCCTGATAACATGACTGACATCATTATATCATGCAGTATTAATCCATTAAGACTTATATTGGACTGGTTACAAATTACTGCGTCCTTCACCATGGCAGGCTCTAATTATTTCACCTTGAAACAGAGGACTCGTGAGTGTTAACAGTATGTAGTCAGTGTCATTCAAGATTAGTCGTCGAGAGTAACTTCAGGAGAAAAGTCGATTTATCCGTACTAAAGCAACATGTCACGAGAACGAATTTTCCGCACGACAGTCAAGTGTGTTGCCAAGATTTCTGAAGGCATATTGATATATTGTTTCGCGATAACTCCCCTTTACAGACCTCACTTTTTCTCTCAGATGTCCGCCAATATACACAAAGAAATGCCTTGAAAAACGTGTCACATGATATTTCGTTATATACTTGTAAAGAATTTCAAGTTTTTCTTTCCCAACCTAAAAGAAAATATATAAGCTCCAACAGTTAGGTGAATCACAGTATAAGTCTTCAAGCCCTTCATAATTCTCACCATTTTTTCCTGTACATAAACAGTTCAGTCAGTTGTCATTACAACCCTCTCTCGCAGCTCCCCACTCACCTTCCCATTTCCACATTAACGCTCACCGTCCTCCTTCATTGATTCCTCACTTTCTCCCCATTTCTTCTCCCATTCCCTGCATGGGCACACTCCCGTTTACTGATAACATTACAGTGAATAACTTTCTAGGCAGATATATATGTAACGACATTAAAAAGCACTATAATTTGCATAATACTAACACACAAAAAACTTTGTTTCTGAAGATCTGTGCTGATTTATATTATAAAAGAATAAATTCAATTAAATTCTGGTCCATCTGTCGGCCATGTTTCTGAGATATCCGTGGGAAACAGAGTTAAGATAGAACTTTGCAAATGCTTGAAATTGATTCAGCACTTCGTAATCCTTTAGAAAAATTCATTTGCCAACTTTGTCCTGCATTTTCCTACAGGCATTAGTTTTTTTGAAAATTGTACCAGCCTATTACAGAACTGTATCATAAATATTACCGACGTTGGCGGAATCATGCGCTCTCCTAGTGCTATACAGCTGCTGGGAGGCTTTTGTTAGCTTCAAATATTGCTAAATCGTATATCTGAGTAGTGTGTCTAAGTAAATGACTAAGATCATGTTTGGAAACAGTATATGAATAAATAACTGGAAGGAACCTCTTTCAAGATTTTCCACTGAAGCTGGAAAAATATATATATATATATATATATATATATATATATATATATATATATATATATATATATATATATATATATATATACAGTATATATATATATATATATATATATATATATATATATATATATATATATATATATATATATATATATATATTCTCCGAGTGGATTATTACTCCAAATCGCCTAGTCATACCAGATAATACCTACATAAGCTTACAGCTTTACACACACACACACACACACACACACACACAGAAGGGGGGGGAGTTGTAGCAATAAATTCAAAAATACACCTTAATGCCAACACACACACACACACACACACACACACACACACACACACACACACACACACACACACACACACACACACACACACACACTTATACACACATCTGTGCGAAAAATGCATTCACATATAAAAAAATGTTTCATACATACCAGCACGCAGTCACACAATGGCACTCCCACACATTAATATCCGCAAAGCCATTCCCATGCAAACAACACTTTTACACCTGCATACTGTACACACCAACGACTACACCTCTAAGCCACACAGATACACACGCACAAGTACATGGCCAATACATACATAAACACCGACACACGTTCATATGAAAACGCACAGGAATCAAAACATATGATACCCATTTACATGCATATGAGTTTTTGTTTGTTTTACTGTGATAGATGTGGTGGTTGTGGTTGGCGTGGTGGCTGTTTTGGTAGCTGTGGTGATGGTAAACATGTGGTTGTGGAAACTGTGGTGAATGATGGTAGTGGCAGTGGTTGTGGTGGTGGTACTGGTGGTGCTTGTGGTAGTTGTGACTGATAGTTGTGGTTGTGGTAACGGTGGTAGTTTTGGTAGCTATGATGGTGGTAATTGTGATGGTAGTTGTGGTCGTGATAATTGTAGTAGTTGTGGTGGCTGTGATGGTGGTATTGGTGGTGATTCTGGTAGTTGTTATATTGGTGGTTGTGGTGATGGTAGTCATGATGGGTGTGGTGATCGTGGTGAGAGTAATGACCGTAGCTGTGGTAGTTGTGGTGGTAGTAATGGTGGTGGTTGTGATAAAAGTGGTAGTGGTAATAATGATTATGGTAGCTGCAGTGGTGGTAATGGTGATGGTTATAGCTGTTGTAGTAGTGGTAATGGTTGTGGTAGTAGTTGTTGTGGTGGTATGGTGGTGGTAATATTTGTGGTTGTGGTAGCTGTGACGGTTTTAATGGTGGTTGTTATAGGTGTGGTTGTGGTAACGGTGGTGAGTGTGGGATTGTAGATGAACTCTCTCTCTCTCTCTCTCTCTCTCTCTCTCTCTCTCTCTCTCTCTTTTACCCTTTCAAGCCAGATACCCAGGTTAGGTAGAGAGAAGGGAGGGAAAGAAAATTGGAAAAAAGAAGGTGGGAGGGTGGGGGTGGAAGAGAAGAGAAGAACAAGAGAGAGATGGAGGGAAATACAAATTCCTGGACAGAGGAAATGGAAGAAGGAAGCACGAAAAGTATTCTAATGGTTGGTAACATAAGTTGAAGGAAGGGAGCTAGATGCTAACTCCCGGAGGGAGGAGAGAATTCAAAGATGTGGAAAAAAAAAGAAAAGAGGAATGGAAGGAGAGAGGGAGACACTGAACAAGAAGGGATGGAGGAAGGAATGGAGGTAATAATGCACAAACAACATCTGAGGCGAGGGAAGAAGGGAGTGAGGGAGCAACGGAGAAATTAACATATGCTGTGTGACACTTGAATGGAGCCATGTTGATAAACGTAAATGATCAATGCAGGTTAGGGTGGGGTGAATATAGAGGTCAAAAATCAAATCACGGATTTATTGGATGTAATACCTACCAAAAGTTGCCAATGCTATTACTCATTAGTGATATTATATTTTATTGAAATAGGACTAAATTTTCTGCCCTCTACCATTTGTTTTTTACCAACCTGTGACACACAAAGCACAAATCTTTGGCACTCATTGTATTACACTGTATAATATACAATTATACATTATAATATGCAATGTACAAATGCACATGACCCAATACGTGCAGCTTAAGCCAGAAAGCACAACACTTACAACAAATCTGAAAAGTTACTGTGTGATGCGATATTCACTCTTAGTGCGTGATAGCTCGAGCATGTGTTCTTGTTCGAATAAAGCCATCACTTGCTTCTTGTCCAACAACACCTATTGATGCCTCTGTGACTGCCTTTAAGCACCTTTCTACTGCTTGTGTATGACATGGAAAAAGTGGAATTTCAGTGGCAAGAGTTGTTTCATTACGAATCACACTTTCCAGGTCAGTATCGGATATTGATTTTGTGACTGGAGATTCAGTCAGGACACACTTCTGCCAGTCAATCAAATCAATATACTCCTCGGCACTGAGACTGAGAGATGGTACTTGAAACATCTGGTATTATGTTGACGTGTCTTGGAGGCTCGAGCTCGTATGATTCGCCAAACGCCCAGCTCCCTGATATGTTGTCGCTTGTCAGTTACCATGGTCAGCAAAATGTTCTCAGGGTGGCCAAAGTTGCCATTTCGCTGAATCACTGGATCAACTACAGCTTTCAGATCTTGCGACAGGTAGCATAACCTCATATTCTGCATCCACAGGTGCTTAGAGCCGTCCTTGCATGAAGGTTTGGACTTGACTGTGAACCAGAATGGAGTGTTCACCTTCAGAATGAATTCAGCAATTGTTTTAAGATTATTGCTAGGCCTTTCTGTCGCTACATACAAATGCAGAACTCGATTGGCCATTGTGACCCAGCGGGACATAACGAGTTTTCCAGGCTGACGATGTGACAGAGAGACAGAGCAATTGCCAGTGATTCCTGCTTGTCAAATATCCAGTAAATACTAATGATCCGAACTCAGATCTTCAACGATGACATCCGGAAATTCACATGTTATTGACTCAAAAGCAACAATTGACATTTCCTCACAATTTGCCAATAAAGAACCGAATGGCCCTGAGAAACTTTTTGGTCCTGTCGTGCAACCATCCAGATGTTCGAACAAATAATGTACAGGAAGTTCATTTGCATGAAGAAGGCAAACAAACCACTGCATAGGACGTTTGACATGTTCTGCAAGGAGTTCTTATAACACTGCCCTTCTTCCCTGTGTTCACTGCAGTGCCATCACACCCAATTGCCACCAGCTTCAGAACGTCAATGTTATTTTCACCAAGAAAATGGATGATGGCAATCTTTATGCTTGCAGAACTGCCACTTTCAGTTTTAATATGACCAAGAGAGTTGGAGCCAGGATCCTGAACCAGTGATATATGTTCCTCTACAGTTACTCTCCGGTGAGCCGTGCTATCAACTGTTTCGAGAGTCAATGTTTTATCCTTTCTGCCATCAAAATATAGGCCCTGGATTTCAGTAGTAAGACTTGCCGCTTCAGCTCGGATGGTTTTACGATACTTCTGTGGTTCTCTTCTAACTTTCCTTATGTTGATGACATCACTGCAGTCCTCAGATGTTACTGTACCATGGTCTTCCAAAACTGCAGGTGCAATCTCTGCCACTGCTCTATCTGAAACTGCATGTCGCTCCGAAGCCGTTGCAGTATTCTCTAGCTGACGTCTCTACTGTGATGCTGCTTGAGAAGTACATGCAGCAGTAGAAGGGTGTAATGCTTGCGAAGTACATGCAACAACAGCAGATAATCTTTCAATGTCACTATCTGCGCTTTCACCAGGTTCATCATCTGCAGAACTGCTAAAGCTGCTTTCATTTTTCTTTGATGTCGATAAACTGGCACTAGCTTCAGGGTGATACTGGGCTAGCGTGTCTTGTTCCTTCAACTTTCTTCTCAGACACTCCTGTAACATCACTGTAGCTATGCTGTCAAGTGGCCCTATCATCATCTTGCTTGTGATTCGTTGATCTTGAAGAAAAGACAGTTAAGAAATTGGAACCTTGCAAGACTTTGCACACGAACATGATGAATGCTTAGCACACTTGCTTCCTGCATTGTCGAAAATCTTCCTGGCTTGCTCCTTGAATTCGATGACATTCTGTTCATACCGTTTATTTCTTTTCGACAATGGGTATCTCACAAGTTTGAGATATTTATCGTGGTGATTTCGAATCAGCTGTATAATGCGGGTTGATGTCGCAGTAGGTATTGATGCCCAGGTCCAAATTTCTTTAATTTTGACAGCCACGACATCAGACACTTCTGCAACGTTTTTTTTTTATTACTCTTCAATTTCAGTCTGACCCACTGATAGTCCATAAGCATGTCTTCAGTGGCTGGCAACCTGTGCAAGTTCATTCTGTGAGGATTACCGAAAATTTGGCATGCCGGTGGTTTTCTGGGATGACGCTCAGCCATCTTGTTACCATGCTCCAACACTCAAATTGCATAAAAAATGCAACAGAACATAGTAGGCATAACAATTAGAAGCATTATATGCATTATATAATATATACACTCAGGTACCCATAAAACACTTGAGAAGCATGTGTCAGAAACTTTATTTGCCTTGTCCTCTAATGTATGTGATATGACTGAACATGTCCCTGCATATAAAATTAGCAATTTTGGTAGAGGGCACAAAATGTTGGTTTTTGAATGCCAAATTTTACATGCAAGATATGTGGGACAAATGACAACTTTTAGGGGGTATTACATGTCATAATTCAATTTTATATTTTTTCACTCCATTCTATTGTAGAAGTAAAGACGACTGAGTGAAGGGCAAGACAGTATGAGTGAGGAAAGGAAGATGATGCAGATGAAAACAAGGAAGTGGAAGAGAAAGAATGACAAGGAAGAAACTGATTGTAACCGAGAAAGATGAAAATAACAGGAGCAAAGGACAATGAAGCAAAAAAGGTTAGAGTAAAACTGAGGGCTGATACCATGAGGAACTTAGCCACGGTGCTATTCAGCTTAGTTTATGTCTTTGGGCATGTGGCGGGTTATTCTTATCGTTCGTTCGTTCGTTTAAAGATTCCCTGCACCTATAGTGCAGGCCGGGCCATACATTAGCCCGGTCAGTGGGGTATGGGCTGGTTAAAAATCAGTAATGGGGGAGGACAGGACCTGGGGATTGCCCAGCACACACGTCCTGTCTCCTGGCTGGCTTTGTGGTGTGTGTGTGTGTGTGTATTCTTATCCCCCGACTACCCTTGTATACAAAACCACTGCGTCATCCAAGATGGCACGGTAACTTCCCTAAGGTGTTACTCTAGGTACCCATTTTACCTACTAAAACCAAAGAAAGACAACTAAGTCGATTGGCTTCAGATCCTCGCATAAGGAACAGAACCCTGACTCTATTGGGCCGACAGCTTCAAACCAGGAACTAGAATCTTCTGTCCATCGCTGGGTGAAATTATGACAAGGAGGAGAGAAAAATAAAATAATGGAGAGGGAGAAAAGAAAGGAGCAAACATGAGTGCTACAACAAGAAAGGAAAGGATTAGCAGAGGCACCATATGAAAGAATCAGAATGAAGCAGAAATGAAATGGAGAGGGAAATCAAGGTGGAGGGAATGTATAAAGAAAGCAGAGAGAGGAAAAAAATGCCGGGCGGAATGATAACAGAAGTGAACTTGAAAACATTGGGGAGGGAATATGAATGACGGCAGGTAGGGAAAATGGAGGATAAATGACGTTGAAATGATGACAGTAGAAAGTAAAAAGGTATGGTACAGAAAAAAATTAATCAGAAAGTTTTTGGATTGAAAAATAGAAGAGGGAAGAAAACATGAAGCAAGAGGGGCCGGAAGGGTGTGTGAGAGGGAAAATGATAACCAAATAACCCCTGCTTGGGTGTTAAATGGTGTATCCTGGAATCCCTTTATCCTGTATTGATGAGGCGGATCTTCACACCTGCCCATACCTTGGTTCAGCCACTTTCATGATGGAAATAAATATCAGCTTTAAAAAAAATGTCCTGTGCTGGAAAAAAAAAAAAAAAAAGGAAGAAGGATGTACAGTACTGTACAAACATCATGGAGAGGATAAAGAGATTCATAGTGAGGACTTAAAGTCAACATAATTTTTCCCCAACGGTTTGTTGGACGAGAGGTTAACGAAAATAAGAACAACGTTTGTCATATTACATGATTGACTTAATTATATCATGCAGTATTTACGCATTAAGACTTACACTGGACTGGAAACAAATTACTGCGTCCTTCATCATGACAGGCTATTGCTACTTCACCTTGTAACCGAAGTGTTGTGTGTGTTTACAGTACGAAGTCAGGAACTACGTGCTGTATGTATTTACAGTATGAAGTCAGGGGCATTCAAGGTTTGTCAAATTACCTCGACAATATCGTCCGCAGATCTTTACTAACGCTACATATCACGATACCGAATTCTCCACTCGAAATTCAAGTGCGTTGTTAAGATTTCCGAAGATATGTTGATACATATTTTCATGATAACTCCCCTTTTCTGAAGAACGTGAAACCCCCTGTCATCATCATCAACAACATCATCATCATCATCATTATCATCATGTTCTTCCTCTTCTTCTAAACCCTAATTCACATTTAAACGATGGATGATGTAGTACAAAAAAAAGAAAAAAAAAGTAAAGCATAAATGTAGAGTTATGAAGCAGCAGGCGTAGCAAACTGGGTCACACAATCGTTCACGTGTAATCCAAGAGTTCAAACTCATGGCTACATCTCAAGCACCAGCCGACACTATGGGTGTCTTGCATGGTGGTAAGGTGGTGGCCAAAAGTTTGGAGGAATTGTCAGTTGTCTGAGACGACGGCAGAATGATCCCAGACTTGGACGGGAAACAGTTTGATTGTTCTAAATTCCTTAATATTAAGTCCACTAATATTCTAAAAGACTAGCTAATACAATCACAGCAATCCTGAACAGAGGCGTACCTGAGGGGGCGCGGGGGGGGGCTGTTTGAAACTGCCCCCCGGGCCCCCAATTGAGGGGGAGGCCAAAAAAAAGTCCTAAAACTTTATAAGCTAATTTATTAATATATATATATATATATATATATAATGTATGTATGTATATTTATATATATATATATATATATATATATATATATATATATATATATATATTGTTACATAGCCTATAATTTCATCATCCTTTGTGTAATTCTAACGTACAGTATGCTGCATGTTTGATCACGAGCGTGTTCTACCTCACTCCCCCCCTCCTCCCTTATAGTAGAGTAAGTCGTTCTTTCTGTTGTTCAGAGCAGGAGTGTCAACTCTTTGTCCCCTCTGGCTTCATTTGCGCGTCCTTCTTACAAGTTGTATCAAGCTCTGCCAGCCCCTATATAATGAGCTCAGTCTCTGCATTATTGCCACTTAGATCTACTCCTCATTTTGTTCACATCTCTGTCCTCCCCTGTACGGTTGTTATTATTATGAGTGCTCAGGAAGTCTCCAACCATCTAGCAGCTGCGTAATTTGAGTATAGCTGTTATTGCATTTTTTCTTGTACTGTGTAGCGTAAGGTGTTAATTCTTAGGCCTAGTAAGGTTTTTGTGATTCATGTGCTTTGGGTGTCAGCCCTTATTAATAATATTTTGTATCTGTAATAATATATCTTGCATTCACTGAGTATTATCTGGTATTTCATTTTATCAGGGCTGACTTAGATAAATTTACTCTTGCTAATTTCGTGTTAATAGAGGCTATTGCAGTTAACCCTATATTTAACCTGTTTTTGCCATTACATTATCCTTATGAGTCCTGAATGTTTTGTTGTTAGTTTGAGCATTAAACTTTAACTTGTAATTTTACCTAACTCTTTTGTTTTGAACCTGGAACTTTGCGGGACATTTTTCTCTGTTCCGTAACATAAATTTGGCGACCTCTTATCAGGATATTCAGGATATTATCATAAGGATATTGCTTGATATTTTGTGACTGTGATTTATTCATGATGTCTACTATTATTACGCTTGATGAAGCCAAAGATTTTTTGTCAAATGTGCAAACAATGTGTGATGTAGAAAACAGAACAAAGAATGAACTTAAGCTTGTTGCTCAACAATTGGGAATTGCAGTTCACTCTCATCATTCTAAAGATCAAATTGTTGGCATGATTAATAAAAGCTTGTTTAATGTAACTCCTCCAAATGAGCAAACGCAGATTGAAATAGCTAAGTTACTGCTAGCTCTGCAGGAGGCTCGTGTTAAGGAAGCTGAGTTTCAGGCTCGTGCTAAGGAGGCTGAGTCTCAGGCTAAGGAGGCAGAGTCTCAGGCTCGTATTCAGGAGGCTGAGTTTCAGGCACAAGTTGAACTTGCTAGGAGTCAGGCAGACCATGAGTATCACATGAAACAAGGTGGAACTGGATCATCTAGCTCTGATGATTTTGATGTGGCTAACAATGTTAAACTTGTCCCTCCTTTTAATGAATCTGATTTAACAAAGTATTTTCAGTTGTTTGAGAGGGTAGCTACAGGTTTTAATTGGCCCAAAAAGTATTGGCCAGTACTCCTTCAAACTGTTCTCACCGGTAAAGCTCAAGTAACTTATGCATCTTTGCCTCAGGATCAATCTGATTATTATGATGTAGTTAAGAGCTTGATTCTTAAGGCCTATGAGCTTCTTCCTGAAGCCTATAGAGTAAAATTTAGGACAACTTATAAGCAAGATAAACAATCCCATGTTGAGTATGCAAAAATCAAAGAAGATCTGTTAGAGCAGTGGTTAAATTCTAAGAATGTGGATTCTGATTTTGATAAATTTAAGCAGATGATTTTGCTGGAGGACTTCAAAAGGTGTATTAATAAAGATGTAAGACTATATATTGATGAGAAAAGAATAGATAATTTGTCTGATGCTGCAGTTTTAGCTGATGAATATGTTCTCACTCACAAGAGATATTCTAAAGAAAAAAGGAAAGCTGAGAGTAAGTACGTTGCCTCTACTCAGAGTACAGGTAACAGGAAAGAGAATAAAGATGATGTTTCTCAGGAAGTAAATACCAGCTCCACCTCTAGATTTCAGAAAAGTAAATGTACTTATTTTAGTAAGCTTGGTCATACTAAGGAGAAATGTTTCAGGAGACAGCGTGATGTGAACAAAAAGGAGTCTTTAAATATTCAGTCAATTGGTCTAGTGTCCACCCTTGAGAGTTCCCAGAATTCTTTAACTGAGTTAACTGAACCTGCTTTGAGGGGTAAATTAAATTCTCATGATGAAGCTCCTCTTTTGAGCAGTAACATGGGTGACACTCTCAAGAGTTCATGTGCTAATTTCCTGTCTGATGGTTTTGTCAGTCCTCTGGACAGTAATGACAGGAAATCAGTTAAAATATATCGTGATACAGGTGCTTGCCAATCCCTTATGCTGACCAGTGTTCTAGGCTCTAATGTTAATTCCTCTGATGAAACTGTAATCTTACAAGGTGTAGGTAATAATTACTTCTCTGTCCCTCTGTGCAGAGTGAATTTAGAGTCTGGTTTTGTTAATGGTTCTGTTATGGTTGGGTTGGTTGAGACACTCCCAGTGTCAGGTGTAACTTTCTTACTTGGAAATGATATTGGTGGAAGTCAAGTGTCTCCAGCTCCTCAGTTGTCTAGTGACCCAGTGGCTGCAGCCCAAGATTGTGATGTCCCTGATGTGTTCCCTGCATGTCCTGTCACTAGGGCTAAGTCTAAAGTTACTGGTGACTTAGAGGATAATGATGATGATGATGTTATCCTAGCTGACACTTTTCTTGCTAATTTGGACCACTCACCAGATGAGGCAGTGCCCCGTAGTGTTGATAATTTGTCTCGTCAAGAGTTGGTTGAGTTGCAGGTTGCTGACCCTGAGTTGAAAGGTCTAGCTAACTCTGCTTGCAGTGAGGAAGAGTCAGCTGGTGCTTCTACTTGTTATTATATAAAGTCAGGAGTACTTATGAAGAAGTGGAGACCCCCAGCAGCATCAGCCGACTGTGAATGGGAGGTTGTACATCAAGTTGTTATCCCTCGTGTTTGTAGGCAGGATATCATTAGAGTGGCTCATGATTCCAGTTTGGCAGGACACCTTGGAGTGAGAAAGACTGTGGCACGCATTTTGAAACACTTCTACTGGCCAGATATCTTTAGGGATGTTTCCTAGTATTGTAAGTCTTGTTACACCTGTCAAGTTGTGGGGAAGTGTAATCAGACCAAAAAGGTTGCACCTCTAGTTCCCATTCCTCCTTTTGAGGCGCCATTCACCCATGTGTTGGTGGATATTGTGGGCCCTCTTCCTAAGACTTCTTCAGGATTTTCTTATGTGTTGACCCTGATTGATATGGCTACTCATTATCCTGAAGCCATTCCACTTAGATATATCTCAGCAAAGAACGTGGTTAAGGAAATGCTAGGGTTCTCCACAAAGTTTGGTCTGCCCAAGGAGGTACAGTCAGACCGGGGAAGTAATTTCATGTCAAATGTTTTCAAGCAGTCTCTGAAAGAGTTGGGCATCACCCAGATCACGTCTTCAGCTTACCATCCCCAGACCCAAGGAGCGTTGGAGAGATATCATCAAACACTCAAATCGATGCTCAGGAAATACTGTTTGGAACATCAGAAAGACTGGGATAAAGGTCTTCCATTCGTTGTATTTGCCGCAAGAGAATCTCCAAATGAATCACTGGGCTTCTCACCTTTTGAACTACTGTTTGGCCATGAAGTAAGAGGACCCCTTAAGCTACTCAAGGAATGCTGGCTGTCGGAGGAAGATGACGTCAACCTGCTGGAGTATGTGATGAAGTTCAAAGAACGGCTGTCCACTGCTTTACAGCTGGCAAGAGAGAATTTAGGAGCTGCTCAGGAGAAGATGAAGACTTGGTATGATAAGAAGTCCAGGTTACGCCACTTTCAGCCAGGAGATCAGGTTTTGATTCTGCTACCAGTGCATGGGCAACCTCTTCAAGCCAAGTTTAGTGGTCCTTATTTCGTGGAGAAGAAACTCAGTGATGTCAACTATGTCATCGCCACACCAGATCGTAGAAAGAACAAGCAACTTTGTCACATCAACATGCTAAAGTTATATCACAGGCGGGACGAAAATAACCCAGTCTGCACTGTAGCTGTTCCACCCGAGTCTGCAAGTGAAGTTCTCCCATGCAGCATGAGCCTGAGTGATAGTTTGGGGAAGAATCCTGATATCATGAATGATCTCCAGACTAAGCTTTCTGATTTAGCTCCCGAGGAAAGGCAGGAGTTTTCGGCATTACTGCAGGAGTACCCGCAAGTGTTCCGTGCCACTCCAGGAAGAACCACTGTGTTGATGCATGATGTCGATGTTGGAGATGCAAAGCCAATTAAACTGCCTCCGTACCGTGTGAACCCAGTGAAAGTTCATCTCATCGAGAAGGAGCATGGCTACCTGTTGGACCACAAGATGATTGAGCCCTGTCAGAGCGAGTGGAGTTCTCCTGTCACTCTAGTCCCTAAGCCAGGTGGGTCACAGCGGCTTTGCATTGACTACAGACGTGTTAATCAGATAACCAAAACAGACATTTACCCTTTCCCTCGCGTGGAAGATTGCATAGACAAGATCGGAAAGGCTAGGTACATAAGTAAGTTTGATTTGTTAAAGGGATACTGGCAAGTACCTATGACTGAACGTGCTAGGGAGATCTCATGTTTTGTAACACTAGGAAAGACTTTTGCATGTTCTGTAATGCCATATGGTATGAAGAATGCACCAGCCACATTTC